>NW_020194439.1:0-521336 GCF_003013735.1 Candidozyma pseudohaemuli | reverse complement strand
TTTTTTTTTTTTTTTTTTTTTTTTTTTTTGCGATGATCGTCGTTCCTAACCTTGACCCAAGAGGTAAGGAGTAGTCTACCAATGCTCTAAGGTTTTTCATAGAGCACGCTGATGGGAATCAGACAGCTAAGCCCGCGAGGCCAATGGTGGGACAACTCGATATCAACTTCGAGCCTGTACGACCTCGCCTTGGAGTTCGTGATGAAAGTTGGTTGCAAATGAGGAAGATTCGCTTTGAAAAAGTCCATGGGTAATTGCCAAACGTAAAAACGTCTTGGTCCCACCATGTACTCGCTCACAATTTTGCGACCACTCCATATTTGCTCCTTTAGATCTCGCTTGCAAGAATCGTAACGCACCAAGCCTCCTTTTGTCTTAACCATGACGTCAATGACGACCCTGACCGTCACCAGACGGATCATGAATGGTTCCAACTGCCGAACAAATTCCACACATTCACCAGGTGCGCAAAGCGAGTTTTCATGATACATCAGGTATTCGATGGTGATGCAGAGGAAGTCCAGGATCGGCGTCAGATGCCTCACAATGTTGAAACCAGGTCCTTGAGGAAGGTTCTTTGGCGGGCGAAACCCGACTAACGCTGCGAGCTCTTGCCTGTATTCCAGTCCCTTTGAAGACACCACCTTATCATATAGAGAGTCTTCTTTGAAGAAAGATCCTAAATGTGACAGGAGAGCCATGCTTCGACCCCAACTCGTTTTGTGAACAAGTTCTGCCCGTGGGCGAGCAAAACACAGAGCTTTTTCAAGCTGGGGTACGATTTGGGGCTTGTGATTCAGTACTGGCATGTCCCAGTCGATCTTACCTGTTTGCCTTGCCAGAGACCCAGTCGCGTCTAGATGGCTATATGTGATGATTGTAGTGGTCCACATAATGTTTTTCTCAGGCGTGGCACGAGTCTCCTGGGATAGCAAAACCGTGTCGTACTCAGCCAACCTGGCAACCTCTTTTGCTGCCACAAGGTGTGGCTGAAAATGCTTCCGTCTAAACTGGCCTAGAACCACCATTGTACGAGGGTTCGGGAAGGGATTCTCCCTCCATGCCTCTGCAACGTACGGCCTAAATGCAACTGGTATACGTAAAATTGTCGTGCCCAGCTTCGAAAATGGCCAGTCGGGACTCCATAAGGTGACCGACACTTCAAGGGCATGTGATGTTGCTGCACAGTAAGAGACAAAAGTGCCCGAACAGTTTGGAAACTTGCACGAGAAGCTGGAGGTTGGAATTTGTACTGTCCGCAGCAGAGTGTCAAGCTTTTGTCCAACCTTATCATCAGTGTCGAGCAATGTTGCCATACGGGTGGATTGCTGCAACCAGTTGGGATATGAGCTTGACATCACAATAGCCTTGGCCGTTACGCCAACGAGGCGCAAAGATGAAGGCGGGCTTTCTTCGAAGCGGGCTTTTAAGCAAAGGAATTCACTGATTTGTTGACCCGGAACGACCACCGGCTTAGCATATCTTACCGTCAGCGGAAATGCCAATGGAGGAAGCAAAGATGCTTCAAGAGTGAAAGACTTGTTGTGGACATCGACCTTACTGGGTTTTGGAAGTACATGGACGTCAATATCCATGTCGATGTCACAGGCGGCATGTCCGTAACCTATGACGCATCTGCCAACCTTTGCATTCTGGTTGGACCGAAAATACCAAAACAGATCGTCTGAGGGATAGCATTCCCTGTACTCTATGAAGGTTTTCTGACGCTTTCTTTCCATAGACTCGAAGTAATCAGTGTCAGTGTCAGTGTCAGGAACGTGGGCTCTTCTCCTCCAAGATGTTGTATGAAAGTCCTTAATCTCCAGGCATTTGTGTTGGCGGATTTTATAATATTGTTTCTCCGGACAACAGCCCCGGCCATCGATACGTTCGGGTGTAACCTCACGAACATGAACATCACCATCATCCATCCTATCGAGCACAACCTCGGTTACCTCCAAGTACGCGTCACGAACGCGATATTTACGTGTTGTGTGAGAGACATATCGATTTCGACGATCCATCTTCCTCCATCCTCCATTCTTAGGAAACCATATGAATCTTAGGTCGTCCAACAGAAAAGTCGTCTTTTTTTCTTTATCTTCCTCATAAAAGTCTACCAACAGCAGGGTTGACTTCACGTCATCACAACCTTCTACGGCAGTTCTGTGCAAAATGTAATGCCGCTTCAAGTTCAGCATAGTGTGATCAGGAGGAGAACACACTTGGATGTTGGCTGAAATGAGGACAGAGACGAGTGGAAGTGAAGGCGTGAAATAAGTGCTTTTCGGTCATGTTTCGTCCAAGACTTTCCTTGTTGTTGAAAAATGGCTTTCTGACTTTGCCTTATCCCAAACTCGTAGGTTTAAAAGAGCGAAATGAGGCATGTATCGAACATAACGGGAAACAACGAGAATGCAGCGGAGATTTTCTTTATTAGTGGCGTATACGAAGGACTCCGTTCCTTCATGCTTGCAAACAAAACTCGTCATGCTGAAAATCGTTGCTTGCACCTTCCAAAGCCGTGTTGAAGATGCTATAAGGGAAGATGCTATAAGGTAAATCGATGCACCGATCTTGTCTCAGGCCAATTCGAGCAAGACTTCTAAATTCACATGATCCGAGGCCGAACATGCTTGAATTTCCACTTATACATCAGAAGAAATCAAGTATCAATCACCGGTTAGTGCATGGTAGGTTCGTACTGATAGGTCTCGGAGTATCACCACCACGCATACAGGAAAGTTACCCTGGAGAGTTCATACCATAAGCTCTTCCTATACACGGATATTCTTAAGGTATGTTTGCCGGTTGATTCGAAATACTGACTTTTTATGAAACGGCCTGCAAACTGTAGTGTTCTTCTTATGCCTATAACCAACTATGACGTCATTGCTTGTGGATTTGATTGAGTCGTCAGGTTTTCCTATGAACCATTGGCCTTTTTTAAGTTAATGGTGGTTTTAGAATCGAGAGATTGCCTTACAATGGACGAGCTGCAAAGACAGAGTAGTTTGCATGTGTTCATGAGATCAAGTGACAGGTAGTGTTGGTATATGTATGGACAGGTAAGGCTTTTGGAAGAAGTAGCCAATAAGGTTTGAGAAATCCTCCAGGATAAAAGAGATGGGTATCCAAGTCCTCAGAATTTGTGCTCTATTTTGACGACCTTAAAGCAACGGATGGGTTAATTGAGGAGTCTAATATTCCTAGGTAGGCCACTTTTTGAGTAACTTATAGCAGCGGAGGCTCAAATAGCATAAACCAAAGTGGAATTCGATCAACGTTGAATCAAAGAAGGTTCGCCTGACTAGTACATAAAAAAAGGGAGAAATCTTCATCGACCAATCTCAGAACGAAAGACAGCTGATTGTCGAAAACGGTCTAGCCTCGGGAGAACAATGCCCTCATTACAACGGTTTCATCTAGACTGCCAAAATGAAAATTCGAAACCCCTTTTTTTCCAACCCACAAAATCAACGGCCATTATGACACAACGTGGGCATTTAATTGCACCTTCCTAGAAGTGCACTATAAGTGCCCCTGACATGAATAATGGCCAATTGCAGAACCCCAAATCCAGGCCTTCCCAAAAATCTACTCAATTATCAAAATCCCAAAAAGTATCAAAATCCCAAAAATCAACCCTCCAAACCCTATTCCCATATCTGTCCAGACCCTTACGTATTGATCTTCTCGTTTGCTCACTAAGCCCCTCCTACCCCACGATCACCTACCGGACTTCTTCAAACACCCATACTATTTCAAAACAACACTGCCGAATTCTGCAGAAAAAGCCAAAACCATCTAGACCTTAGACGGACAATTTGACAAAATGCCCCGCAGGAGACCGCCCTCCCCAAATTGCCCAAACCGTCCGAAGTTTCCATATCTCCATTGTACTCCCTAAGCGATGCACTACGAGCATTGTGTGGAAGGTTAAAAAGGGCTTCCACATGGCTTGGCACGTGCCTCTCGCACGTGGACACCACTTAAATAGAATTGCCCTTACAAACCCCTCCGTTTACTTTTGGGCCCAGAGAGGCTGCTGGCTGCCAATGGCTGCAAATGAAGGGGCCCTTTATGGTGGTACTGCATATACGCACCCGTTTCCGGCCCGTTTCCGCCGGACCACTGTGGGCCGAGCGCCATTGCCCAGCGGCGTCTCGATGACCATCAAGAAATGTGCCCCTTCTGCTGTCTAGGTCAGCCATTGCCAAGCGTGGGTGTGGCTCCAGGGCCCATTTTTTTGGGCGGTTCGTGATTATATGCAGGACATCAGCTCCCTCGGAGCGAAGTCCGAGAAGGCTCGAAAAGGGCAGGTCTTGAAGGGCACAAGCAAATTTTTTTATGTTCTTAAGGAAATTAAGTAGCTGCAAGGGCTTTGCGGCCACTGCCACCTGACCACCCCCATCACGACAATTTGTAATCTGCCGGGCTGTCAGTGGCTATCGGAGCCTTCTCTGCAGGACATCGACACTAGATACTCAAAAATTTAGTCATTATCTATCTAGCAGAGGTTACCACATACTTGTTCCAAACACACCCCGCGGGCCACAATCAACCCTCCATTTTGTGCATCACCTAGACACACCTCCTTTTCCCACTGATTCCATTGAATATCCGGAAAAAGCAACTATATGTCCCAGGGCCAGGAAAACAGTTCCCTTGCTGAGTTGATCAAACGAGAACGTGCCAACCTGATCTCCAACGCTGTGCTCCAGCATCTGAGGCTGAAGGGCAAACGTGTGACCTTTGACGAAAACGGCAACCTTGTGCTTGGGCATTACAAATACGGTGGCAGTAACTCCAAGAGTAACCAGGGCAGTCATGCCAATCTGGGCCTTACTCTGTCCGGTCTGCTGGGCCAGGAGTCTCGTGACCTGTCTTTAGAGAATTCCGACGACGAGGATGCCGACGATGAGGATGCCGACGACGACGGCGAGACGGATTCCAAGAATGAGCGGAATTCCAATAGCAAAAGCAGACTGGGGCTTTCTGGAAGATCACATCTGGCTTTTCTGGCAGCGAACTTGCTGGCGTTGAAGCGTTTCCGGTCCCATCCACACGCCTCCACGTCCATGGGCGAGTCCCAGCTGTTGGAAGGAGCGTACTTCTCTCACCAGAACTCCCAGTTCAACCTTCCTGAGTTCAACAAAAGACCGCTTACCGATACGCCCATAGTTTCTGGAGTAGCGTCTCCAGAGACTCGGGAGCAGAGCGAAAGCGAGAGCGAAGAACCGCTGGCAAAGGAGGAAAAGAGGCATTTCAAGAACATCTCCCACTTGAGCCTAGCGGACTTGAATGCGGTTTCTGCCAAGGTGGTTGACGCTTCCAGGCCTCTGAGCGGCTCAATTCTGCCCAAGTCAATGGCCAAGGGCGTCAAGACTCTGCTGATCCCAGCGCTAGACGTCAAAGACGCACCTTCTGCCCCTGCTGCTCCTCAAGAACCCAAAATCAAGCCCGACTTCACTGTGGATCCTGTTGAGCAGGACAAGCAGGCGGTTGAGTCGGAGAAAAAGGCAAAGAAGGAAAAGAGCAAGGGCGAGCGTGCCGAGAAGCAGAAGAAGAAGGCAGACGCTAAGATTCTTGCGGAGATCAAGCAGAACCTTCTTCAGGATGTCCCCCCCGAGCTCCAGCATCAGTTTGAGAAATCTCCATCCATAGAGCAGCTCAAGAGCGTTCTCCTCCTGAGTCCCTTCCAAAAATCAAAGAAAGCATACACACTCAACATCCCGGGCCAGACCTCGTCCAAGACATCTCCAGACGGCCACATTGCCTCTGTCGATGTGGGCTCCAAGTTGGTCATTGTCATGGTCGGGCTTCCCGCCCGAGGCAAATCCTACATCACAAACAAACTTACTCGTTACTTGAACTGGCTTCAACACGACTGCAGAGTGTTCAATGTGGGAAACACAAGAAGAATGGACAAGGAGAACATCCTTGGACCTGCCCAAAAGCCTTTGCCTGATACCAACACTCCATCGCCTCACACTGGCCGGTCTCCAGAAACCAAGGCATCTGCGTCCCATATGGCTGATTTCTTCAATCCTGAGAACAAGGCATCCAACGAGCTTCGTGAGAAGTGGGCCATGGATACCTTGGACAACTTGCTCAACTGGGTTCTTGACGGTCCGGGTTCGGTTGGTATTTTGGATGCCACGAACTCCACCAAGAAGAGAAGACTCAAGGTCCTCAAGAGAATCCAGGAGCGGTCCAAGGGCGAACTCAAGGTGCTTTTTATGGAGAGCATCTGCTCTGATCCTGCTATCCTTGACACCAACATTCGTCTTAAGTTGTCTGGTCCAGATTACAAAGACATGGACCCCGAGGTGGCTCTCAGAGATTTTGTCGGCAGATTGCAGAACTACGAAAGGGCATACGAAACCATCGACGATTCCGAAGAGGAGATCGACGGCTTCCAGTACGTGAAGATGATAGACGTCGGTAAGAAGGTGGTGAGTTACAATGTCCAGGGCTTCTTGGCCTCGCAAACGGTCTACTTTTTGTTGAACTTCAACTTGTGCGAGAGACAAATCTGGCTTACTCGTCACGGTGAGAGCACTGATAACCTTAGCGGCCGTATTGGTGGAGACGCCTCGCTTACAAAGCGTGGTCAGCACTTCTCAAAGACCCTTACCCGTTTCTTGAACTACCAGCGTAAGGAGTTTAGAAAGAAGCAGCTCGAGAAGTTCTCGACCAGACTCGAATTGCGTTTCAACGAATTGGCAGGTACCAAGAAGGGTTCCAAGAACGGATCGGCTACTGACAAAAAGGCAAATGTGGGTCACATCCCGACCGAACCAAGCTTCTGCGTTTGGACTTCGATGTTGATCCGTGCTGTTGAGACAGGAAGCTATTTTGACGAGCTGGCCTACCACATCAAGGCCATGCGTATGTTGAACGAGCTCGGTGGAGGCAAGTACGAAGGCATGACCTATGACGAGATCAAGAACAAACACCCCAAGGAGTTCGAGAGCAGGATCAAAAACAAGCTCACTTATAGATACCCCGGCGTGGGAGGCGAATCCTACCTCGATGTCCTTGTTCGTTTGCGTCCGGTGATCAGTGAGATTGAAAGAACCACTGATCACCTCTTGATCGTCTCGCACAGAGTGGTTTTGCGTGTGCTTCTCGCCTACTTCCTTAATTTGGACAAGTCGTCCATTGTCGACTTGGACGTGCCATTGCACACGTTGTACTGTCTTGAGCTGAAGCCATACGGTACAGAGTACGCCATGTACGAGTACGATGAGCATGCCGACTGGTTCAAGAAGATTGAGCCCGAACACCAGAAGAACGTGAGAGAGGTCGGCGTCAACTTCCGTGAAAGGAAGTACTCCGTCATTCCTACGGCTCCACCCAGCTCGAACGGTCAAAGAAGAACCACCATCGGCAGAACCGGCAACAAAGATGCCGTACCAAGACAGATCGGCAGCACTGCTCTTCGCAAGAGTATCAGTCTTGGAAACGGAGAAGGCACCAACGAGCCTGCCGTGCCTACTCCATTTACCGAAGGCGTCAGAGTCAATTCGCTGAGCTCCAGGAAACTTGCTGACTTGAACAAGTTGAGAAACCCCGGAGCCAGCCAAACCTGAGCCCGAATATACCATTTCCGCTTTTCCCCATTGAGCCAAGGGTGCGAGGATGCCGCCCCAATCACGAAAAATCACGTCCCATTCTCCTGATTTCGCCAAGTCATGCTGTCCTCCTCGGCTATCTTGAAGCCACCCAGGACAATGGTTGCAAAACGCGATATACTAATCATCACGACACATCACGAACGAGCCCGCCCACCAATTACGCTTCACTTTTGGCAAGTTTGACCTCTTTTCTGACTCTTCCACCTCGTCTCCTAAGCCTTTGCTCTTCAGCCGTGTGGTTGCCTAAATCGACCCGGGGTCTGGGGAAAGACACCCGTACACCACACTCACGCTTCAAATCTAGAACCGCAAGACCAAACCTTAAACAAGCCCAAGAACGCTGGATACACCAAAATAGCCTGAATCGTCCAAAAGCGGTTTTTCAAACAAACCATGTCTCTGGAGAAACCCCTGCTGTCCAAAAACCACAGGCGTCTTTCCATCAGCATCCCTCCAAACCAGGGGCTTGGTGGGGAGGAAGCCTCAACGAAACAGGCTGAATCCACAGAAACCAAACCGAAAACAGGCCCGCAGCCCGAGTCTGGCGTTTCTTCTGCTGTTCCCGGAACTCCCAGTGTGCTGACGCCTCAAGGCCAGCCGCCACAAGCTCAATCCAGTTTTCCCCAAGTTTCTAGCGGTTCTGGAAGCCAAAATAGCACGGGACAGGGTTCTCTGGCTAACCACAGCTCTGCTAATGTCGCCGAGGGTCCCAGCGTGATCAACAAGCAGCTTTTGTCGAAGTTGAACAAGTCTTTGAAGGAGAAGCAGCGGATCATTAACAACAAGACAGACTCGAGGAATCCCGCTTTGATCCAGGATATCGTGACTACGCTGCCTCAGCACGCTACGTTTCCAGGTAACGTGAGCTCGGAGAAGGCCGAGAAGGAGAAGGACGACAAGGCCGACAGTGGAGCCAATGACAAGGGCGAAAACGGTAACGATGAACATCTACATCCGCCAGGGCACAGCCGAACAGAAACACCGCTTCTGGGCTTGCCGCCTGTGAACGGGAAGCTGGAGCAAGATACGAAAACCAAGACGAAAAAGCGTATCGCCAAGCAGAACTCCACCAGAACCGACTTTTTCGCTGCTAAGCTCGCCTCTGCTGTAGACGACGTGGACACGTCTGACAGCGACGAGACGTTCGTTTACGAAAACAGCAATAACGACTTCGACGGCAGCAACGGCGGTGGCGTTGCAGGACCCGCTATTCTACATCCAGACGACAACGACATCAACAAGCCTCCCACGGGGATCTCTCTCGTTCAAGACAATATCAGTGCCGCTGCAAGCCTAAGAAACCCTACGCCGCTTGGCCTGATAGCCCACAGTCCGTCGGTGGAAGCACGCAAAGAGCTCGGCGACGAGAACACCACTAATAACCAACAACAGCATACTCAACTAGCGCCTTCGGCGCCTCCTCGTGCCGAGCTGATCCACTCTGTCCAGTCGTCAAAATGGAATCTCAGAAGCACCGTCGGGACATCCAATACCACACCTCCTTCAACCACGGCTTTGCGTGGACAGCCTCAACAACCCAACGTCATGAGCGTCTACGGACTGGGTCTGGGTTCCAACTCCGATGTCCATCTGTACGCCAACCCATACATTGACCAGAACAAGTCGACCACTCACAAGGCGGGCCGCAAGTCCAGTTCGAACTCCTTGGTCAATCACGATAAAAGCAGCATTCATCCTCACCAATCACCACGTTACGCAGCCTCGAATCAGAACTTTGGGCTGTCTTTGAACTCTCCTGTGGCTCCCAGCGTCAATGGTGACCGCTACAGTTTCGAAGACGGAATCATGGGTGACGAGGTGTCGTACCAAGGCGACGCTGCGCTGGTTTGTACTGATTTCAACAACACCGTTACTCAGAATTCGGAGAGCGCTAAGCCAGAGGATCACTTGGCCAGCCGCAGCTCCGACAGAAACCAACGGTCTTCCACAACATCGCTGAAGCTTCGCTCGACCACTTCCAAGTTGTTCGATAAGAAAGGCGCCCAGCCTCGCCGCTACAGCATCATCCCCGACGACATCGACATTGAGGATTTCGATGACGACCTAATTTATTACGACAACAACATTCGCTTTCCCTACAACAGCCAGAATGGCAGCCACCTCAACGACACGGCGTCGTTGCTCAATAATAATCATCACAGAATGACCCACTACCGCTCGTTGAACTTGTCCAACCCTGGTCCTCGCCAGCAGCAGCTGCTCAACAACAAGCGGTATGCGTCAATGGGCTTCCCTTCGCCCACAAGAAACACAAGGGGACCTTCGCAGGGCAACAACATCTATCCCTTCCCGTACCTGGACCAGAAGTACTACTTTGATCCTGAAAACTACGACGAAGAAGCGAACATGGAGAGCCCTGACGAAATACAAAGCAAGTCTTTCTTCAATGGCCGAAATAAGCTCTCTCCGAGCAACACACACTTTAGACTACCCCGGAAGGTGTCTAGCGATAGCATGAAAGGCGGCCACGTGAGATGCTTGAAGAGCTTCGTTTACACCATGGTGAGCATCTTGATGATTCTCGCCATTGGCTTCGTGCTGGGTTTCCTTCTCGCGTCCACCAAGGACCTCTCCAATCTTTCTATCGTGGGTGTCGAGGACGCACTTGTTAGTCAAGACGAGTTGCTCTTCAATGTCGTCGTTGAAGCGCTCAACCCCGGCTGGTTCACGATTTCCATCGAGGACATTGAGATTGACATTTTCGCCAAAAGTGGCTACGTCCAGGACCCCGACCCTGGAGTTGCCAAGGACTCGGTGGAGACGGTGCTTCTCGGCAGCGTGACCAGCTTCGAGACGATGTTGGATTTCCAAGGAAGCTTCTTCCAGCGTGACTACCAGCAGCAGTCTGGAGAGATCAAGTTGGTGGCGCCCGGAAGAAACCTCACAGGAAGTATCGACTCGGCGATCTTGCAGAAGAGCTTGGGCGGGTACGACGAAACAGAGACGCCTCCGGACAACTCGGAAAAGTGGGAAGTCATCCGGAAGCATCCGTTTGATCTCATCTTGCGGGGTGTCTTGAAGTACAAGTTGCCATTGTCCAGCAGCGAGAAGTCGGCGACGGTGAACAAGGTCAGTTTCATTGACCCCAACACGTCACAGGGCCTAATTTAGGCAGCCTAATTTAGGCAAATAGGATTTACATGGGTTATGTTAACTCGGCGTAGGCATTACTTCTCTGAGATGATGGCATCTATCCGGGGTGAAAGCACCCTGGTTACTGGAAAATCTTACTATGAAGATCGCCAAAACCGTCTGCAAAACGAGGTTTGAGCCAGACCTTGAACTCCTTTGGTTCAAAGGACGTTGCAGAAGGACACAGGTTGTTTTTGAACGGATCCATTTCCATTTCGTCCGAGGCACTGAGTGGTCTTTTGATGTGGAAAACGAGAACCATTCGACAAAGCAAAACGTAGAACTCCTTGACGGCCAAGGCGATTCCGGAGCATTTTCTCGAACCTGCTCCAAAGCCAAAATGACGAAGATGTTTTTCGTCCACGATTTTCCCGTTTTCATCAATCCACCGTTCAGGAATGAACTCGTATGGGTTCTCAAAAACCGCCTCATCGTGGTCCGCTGCAAAGGCGTTCATAAGGAGAATTGTGCCGCTGGGGATCAACATGCCGTCGAAAAGAACATCCTTAGTTGTTTCCCGAGGAAGCGATAGCGGCAAAACCGTGAAAAAGCGCATGGTTTCGTGGATCAACGCTAGAGCGTATGTGGAGGTGTTTTCACACGCCACGCCGTCCCACGCCGCCGAGGAATTTTCATAAATTTTTGTGAGCTCCTTGAAAAGCCGTTCTTGCATTTTGTACCCTTTTGGCGTCGCCAAGTGGCCCATAAGATGGTCAAAGCTCAAGGCGATGTTGTCCAAACCCGCACTGACCATGGTGAGACAGATACTCTTCGTTTCAGCCAGGGAAAGGCGGCCGGGCTGGGTGAATACTCGTCCTAGGAGGCACAGGGCGGCGTCGGGGCGGTTTTTCTGCAAATTACGCTGGAAAACCCGGAAAAACTCGTCCATGTACTGGTCCCTCGATTTTGCAGCCATTTCTGCCTTGGTGGAAAAGGCAAGTTTTCGAACGCCAGGGAGGTAGTCCTGGTAGTTGGCGAGCGGCAGCCGGAGCCGGATGATCTGGTTTTCCGTTTCCACAACGGTATTGGCCAAATCGTGGTGTTTTCCATACGCTTCAAGGCGGATTCCATAGGTGTACTCCAAAGCGCAGCCTAGAACGAAGTACTGAGCATCACGGAGAAGCAGGCAATCGTCGTACGGCGTTCTGCAGCCAAACCGGGCCATGCTCTGTCGAAGAAGATGCTGTACGGTTTTGGCAGACTGTCTGTGGACGATTTTGGCTGCCCAATCCAGTCCCACTATCTGTGGAGAGAGCTGCTTTCCAATACACTTTTTTTTCCGTTGACAAGAAGCTCCTGCCGGCGTCAGACCAACAGTGAACCCCTGGGTCGCCGAAACAACATTGTGAAATGTGTGGAACACCGGTCGGGAGCCTGTAGCCAGAGAATGGCGGATCCACAATTCAGAGGCATGTCTGTGCGAGTTGACCACGAGGACCGGGGTTGTTCCGAGGCGGATTACGAAGGACGGTCTGTTGTATTTTTTTGACCATTCCATGAACGCCCTGGCCGGGTTGTTCTGGACGAGAAAAGCGTGGCCGACTATGGGGAAAGTGGGTAGATGGAGGGCGCCTGGAATGGCTGATTTTCGGTTAGCAAGGGCCGCCAGGGCGAGGACGGCCGAGAGGAGAAGGAGGAGAAGTAGCAAGAAGAGCATGGAGAGGTGGGGCTATGGCAGAAGAGGAGGGGTGGGGGAGGGAGAGTTTTGGTCGCTTTTGTGTTGACGTGGTGGAGTTTGGGGTGAGGTTTTGAGAGTTGGACAGGGAGGTTTAGGGAATGGGAGGAAAGGAGGTTATGGGGTTTGGGAATTGGATTTTAATGCGTTGGGAGGAGTTTGAAGGTTTTTAAGTGCTTGGAGGTTTTGTGGGTGCTTGGAATATGGGGAAGGAGGATTGTGAACTGTAGGCTGGTTAAAGGTGGGGGTACAATTTCCTGGTCAAGTCATGATATTCGAGGGAGGAAGTGGAGTGGAGGGGAGTCATGATGACGAAAAATTTGAATTTGCTGCTTTCGTGATGTTTTGGAATGGCTGGTGGGATGGCTGGATGGTGGAAAGGGTAGGGGTTTCAGATCTAGTCTCAATCCTATAGTGATCAGCATTTCAACAGAGTTATGTCACCGACAACCAAAGTGGTATCGTAAAAGGCTGAATTTTTCAATTTGGGAAAGAGTGCCTTAAAAGCCCTCTTATAGTGTAGTCGTTTGGCTGATTCAGGTTGCTGTTGGTGGTTGAACGTTGTGCTAAACACACTGATGGGTACCATCCCCAAGGAAGAATTAATTCGAGATTTTGACAATTAGAGCCGTTATCTGGGCCTCAGGAAAAATCAAAAATCAATTCAGAGATCTGGGTCTCTTCCCTTTCAAGTCGTTCATAGCCTGCTGGTCAAGATCGTCCTGCCATTTCGTAAACCAAAGCGAATCCGGGCACCCTTCTGTCACAATCTCCCCTTCAACACACAAACTCCCTGAACCCCTGAACTACCCCAAATCCCTGAACTCCCTGAAACTTCCTAAATTAAAATATCCTTCAAAACAGCCCTCTCTGAGACCCCGACTTCTCCCCAAAATCAACCAACCCTGTCCAACCCAACCTTACCAGATTGGGCCCAACCCTACCAGTAACCCAACCATCCCCCCAGCATAGCCGCCAATTTCGTCATACCGCATTAGCCCTTGCCAATTGTTGCCTCAATGTATGGTTGGCAAAAGTCAGTCCCCTCTACATGACCCGCTTTGACTCACCTTCCATTTCTCCACGCCAGCATCTCCACAAAACGCCCCAAGCAGCGTCTCTTTTATAATTTCCCAAACCAAACAAAACGCTCCAACAATCGCCTGGTCGCGTGCTGGCCAGCATTGTGCAACAATGATACTATCTCGGTTTCGTGAATCACGGAATGTCGATTTTGTGAATCCGCCCAGCAGCGTGATCTTGTGGCTCACAGCACGCTATTGTGGCCCCGGCAGAAGCGACACGGTGTGCTTTTCATTTGTGGAACGTTGCCAGCAAAATGGGAATCTTGCACCATCAATGGTCGAACGATATTGTTCAGGTACAGCCGAGGGTGTTGCCCCGAAGGGAAGGACAAAAAGTTGCAGAGAGAAAGGAAGAACGAAGCTTTATCGAGTGATCTTTTAGACGTACCGCTGATGTTGCAATAACCTCTACGTCCTCTACGTCCTCCACATCCGAATTGGGCTTTCCCTGTTCAAGCCTGGCTTTCTTGGCTGAATCACAAAATGACCGTTTCCATTAAGCCCAAGCGGCTCGAGCGTTTCTTGGTCCAATGGTCAAAACGCCAGCCGCAACGGCTCAATAAGTATTGCTCCCTCGTGGGCCAAGCGATAAGGTGTCTCAGTTGCACTTGGCGAAAGGTTATGAGTGGTTACGAACGACGGAGAGCTCGGGGAATCTGGGTAAGCGAAGTGGGTAAGCGAGACGTCGAGGCAAGAGTCACAAAGCGGGGGGCTCCGGTTTAGCGAAGCGGTTGCTCCCGGCGTTTCTTTGAATATTGGAGGTTTGAGGGATTGAGCTTTGAGTGGATAGAGAGATTTAAGCTAATAATGCCATTGCTGCAAATACGTATTTTCCTCGATGCACTGAAATCTAGAAATTTACTACTATTTACAAAATGTAAGCCTTTGTGACTTCCCAGACCCTGACTGGAGCCACATGGATGTACGACCACTAAAGCGTAGTAAGGTGTAGCGAAAGACAAAAGTGACCTTTTTTTCGAAAAAGTCGGAATCCCGCAAGATAGCGTCTGGTTGTGAGCTGCAGCGGGGAGAACCCCCGGAGGCTCCCCGATAATGCCAACCCAGAAGCCAGATAATGGGACGCAGGGCTAAAGCTGATAATGCAGCGGATTTTCTTTTCCGGGGGTTTTAGAGACCCAGGGCTGCTGGTACCTGCCTGAGCGTCATAGTCCGTGCCTTTGCGCCGTGCATGCCTCGAATTTTTAAAAGCTTACAAAACGACCTCAGGTAAGTCAAGCTAAATCGCCTGGTTGGTAGTAGAACGGTGGGGAAGGCTTAGACGGAGATGCTGCCGGATTTGGCCAGGTGCAGCACGTCACCGTTGATCCTTGGGAGGTTTATCCGCTGGCGCGCATGTGAGGGAAGGTTTTCACGAGATTGCAGCATATCAGTCCCGGCATGTGCTACGGTGGAACTGTGGATGGGGAAAATTGCTCATCTTTGCTGGCGACAGGCCGGACGTATGGAAGCCACGAAAGAGGGGCGGCAGGTCGGGAGAATGTTTAGCCAGTTTTTGCTTGTACGTTCAAATCCGCCGGTATCTCGCCGAGTATGCCAAGGACCCCATGAATGACGAAAACCCACAGGACCGATCGCCACAAAAGCCTCCGAAGACAAAGAGGCGGATGTTTACGGGCGGTGTTATCAGAAGCCGTTTGGTGGTAGAACCACTGCTACAGCAGTGCTAAAAGTGTGGATGCAGCCGGCAAAAACCGGGAAAATTGCAACCACCGTTTTCATGAAATTTCGGTTTCTTGAGCGTTTTTCGGCCTCCTCCACCCCTGGTCACCACCACGGTGGTAGTGTGGATTGTCCCCGGGTAAACATCCCCCAAGCACTATTGTCTGCATTATCTAGGCTCGAGAATGGAAGCCAGGATGCCACGGTGGACCCGGCAGAAGTAGCCTGTTTTGCGTCACCAAAAGCCCTCGGATCGGGCCGTCACGTGGAACCTCCCCAAAACGCACAAAGCAGTCAATATGTCTTGCGGATAAACTGCCAGATCTCTCAGATAAGCTTCTGTTTAGGGTGGAGGGGTGTACGGTTGACTAGGAAGCGGAAAGAGGCTGCTGTTTTTGCAGGCGCAAATGAATTGTGTCAAAGTAAGCCACGGGGCTGAAATGGCGACGTCATCTCGAGAGTAACGGGGTTATCCTGTGTTTCCATTGGCTCAAACGGTGTCAATTGTCACTTGTAGTGGAGGGTGGTTTCTGGTTGATCAGATCTGCAAGTTTTCGGAATGCTCCAGATCCGTAAGCGAGCGGTAGTTTTCGTGACAATGGGGTGCTGCTTGAAAACGTGGTACAGAGCTGGTTTTCACGTAGGTATCGCAGTTTGCAACCATACAATCAGATAGCCGAGTTGACTGAGACACAAAGTGGTGGAGCCCCAAAATGTGTTTCACCTGGTGCACTAATCATGTTTTGCTTTCTTTAATCGTAATTCGCCACTTTCTTTATTCTCCTCCTCCGCTTCCTTCACCTTCCCTCCCGTCCTTCTCTCCTCACGTTTCTGGCAAAGTTTGACCAGATTGAGTAGCCATTTATGACAGGATAATGGACAGACCCTCGATCTTGGACATAATGGGGGCGTTAAATCGCTCAACTGTGGAGCCGGCATTGTGTCTCGTACACCGAGGCCGCCAATAGCTGCCAATGCGGGATTCTACGTTATAGACTTACACAAATGCGTTTAGTTTCACCACAATGGTCTGAAACGGGGTTTGGCGGGTATTTGGAGAATTGCTCGATTGGTCGGAATGCAGTGTCCGTGTTGGGGAAGTGGGCAGAAGATCTTAGAGGAGGTTGGGGGGGAAGCTACGGATTTATTGCTACAAACAGTGCTACTAGGTTATTGGGTGGATTGGTTTTGTTCCACTTCCAGGTAAGCGAATAGTCTCTCAGCCGTCCTGTACGCGCGGTGCATGCCTTTAGAGGGTTTTTATTTGGAGGCACTTCCGAGGGCACTGAACTCCATAGTTTCGAGGGCTGCCTTCAGGGGGGGCTTACCGCGGCTAAACTACCACCTTGCCTAGGCGGGCTCGACGAGGCTGAAACCTGCACGCAGCCGTCTCGAGTTTCTGCGATCTGCCCTCGGAATAGTCGCACCGTCCTCCGGAACCTCCCTACCTTTTAGTGGAGGGCCGTCCTGCAGACAGAAACCTGTCACCGTATCTGCATGCTGGCTTGTCGATCTGGAGATGTGCATTGCAAGATATACTGGCTGTATTTCGTCACTGTTCAGACTTCAACGCTGGTTTTGAATGGTTTTGCTTTGTTTGATTGAAGCCCGGCTTTATTATGGGCGATCAGCCGCTTGGGGAATGCCGCCACGTGGGGGTCACGTGACCCCATTTATACGTCATTCCCAGGCTACAGCTTCCACGCCCGCCACGGGCGCACCGCCAGCCCGCTCAGTTAGCGGGATTAAGCTGCAACCCACGGGCGGCTTGTGCTGTTACTGCCCCAACGGCCTCGATCGTCCGGCGTCATATGCAAGTAGTACATCATGCCGTTACCGAAATTATCAAGAAAGTGTCCCCCAAAACGCCCCTCAGCGGGTTCCATGCACAGTCACCCCCGGCGGTCGAGGGCAGTTTGGGGACGCGGGTACGCCATCTAAGCTGCATGATGCATAGAGGTACGTTTCATTCCCTATGCAGGCCGTGCATGGCCCCAATTCAACCATCAAAGGGTTTTTTTTCGTCGCTCCTGCAGGCAGAGCAACCGGGCCCCAGAACCACAGGCCGGGATATCACAGCCTGAATCCCACATATATATAGGCGAGTCCCTCTAACTTTCCCGCTCTTTCTTCAAAAAAGGGCCTTCCCAAGCCTATAAACTCCACACCTTCTAGAAGTCGCTGCGCCTCCCGCGCCCACCCCCGCAAACGCCTCTCCGTTCGCCGATAAGGCCTCTTCCCAAGATAACGGTTTATTATTACGGCTGATAAGGTTGATTTATTTTGACAGGTTTGCACGGCTGACGCTGGGAAGATAGTTAACTGGAACTGAGGAGATCATCAAATCGCTGAAACGCCTGCAAATCCGTTTCTATCCATATCTGTTATCGGTCACTCACAGATCATCCTGAATCTGCGGTACCGTGATAACTCGCCAACCCAGCATACAAAAAGACATCTGGACAAACAAGGATCGCCAAAAACGCCAGATCGACCATCGCCACTACAATTCGTCGTCAGATCACCCCAGCTGACCCCGAACCCTCATTTGATAGACAAAAGTGTCACAAAGGCCCATTTACTTGGCTCTGAAACGAACACCCCACTACCTTCCCTAATTACCAAAAAAACAACAAAAACAACTCTCATCTACAATGTCGGCCCCTCGCAGACTGCGCAGCGAGTACTCCAAGAACGGCTGCAAAGAGTGCAAAAGACGGAAGATCAAATGCGACGAGTTCATCAACCCGCCCCCTGAAGCGATAAGGAAAATCAACAAACAGGGCAGAGTCGCCTGCTGGCAGTGCACGAGGCTCCGCAAGGAATGTGAGTATCCTTTGAAGGGGGAGAAGGTGGCTCGTGTGAGCCGAAAAGCCATGATGGAGCAGAAACGCCAGGAGGCTGCTGCCAACGGCGACGCTAATCCGTACGGACAAGGTCTACCTGGCCACGGTATGAACGGACTTGGAATCAACCAGGGCATGAACGGCCACATGCATGCGCCTGCTCTAAATGGCCTCGGTCAGCCCGGAATGAATGGTCTCAATGGAAGCTTAACTGGACAACCCGTGAACGGAGGCTACGGTCTAAATGGCTATGCTTCACAAAATGGGCCCAGCTACCAGGGCCAAAGCCCGCTTAGCGGCGGCTCCACATATCAAAATGGCCTCTATCCTCAAAACGCCCCGAGTGCTCCAAACAGCCTCAATGGCTACCTATATCCACACAACGCCCCTGCTGCTCCTAGCGCTCCTAACTTCAATGGCTACGGGCTCAATTTCCAAAACGGCCAGAGCAACGCCTTGAATGGTGCCTGGGACCACAAGCCCATACGGCTTCCTACCCCTGTGAACCGTCCTGAAGCCACATCTTCAGCGACTGCCTCGTCCACGACGGAACCTCCGGAACACGATGATCAGCCGCTTGACGGTCTAGCCTTTTACGACCAGCTGGACCTCACGCTTCTAGCGGCGGATTTGAACAATCTTGTGCTGGACATGATCTACGACGTCAACTACGAGCCCAAAACGGACCTGGAGCTGCAGCCGACGCCGCCAACCCCCACCTCAGAAGACAACGAGGGCAACTACTACGACTACATACCGAGAAACTTGCCGCTCGGGTACATAGAGGTGAGGAAGCATACGGAAAAGGCGTTTTTGCACGAGTTCTACCGTGAGTTTGCAAACATCATCTTGCCCTTCAACGCCTACGATGCCTCGGCCAGGTCCTTCTTTAATCCTGCCAGAGACATTTTGCTCAAATGTGCTCACAAGGAGCCTTTCCTTTTGGCGGCTGTTTTGGCTCAAGGTGCCAGATCCGTCTTTTCCAAGCTGGCGAATCCAGACGATGAACAGGCCTACTACTCGTACCTCCTGCGTTGTCTCAAGCTCCTCGGACCGGCTCTTGGGGATGCTGGGAAAAACGGCTTGGCCTTGGTGTCCAACATCGAGGCGGTTCTTTTAACGGTGCTTCTTTTGACCTCTTCCAACGCTGTCAATGCCAAACAAAACTGGAGACCACATCTCCGGGGCGCCAAAGACCTTCTTTTGAAACACAACAAGAACCGCCCGCTTACACGCAAGCTGAAGGTGTTGATCTTTTGCAAGTACTGGTTTGTTTCGTTTGAGATCTTGGCTGGTTTGGGCCTGAAGCTTGGTGGAACTGTCCATGTTGATGAGGAGCTTGATCTTTTGCTCAACTACGCTGATCCATACGAGGTTCAGGTGCTCACCGAGCTTGGCTTAATTTTGCCCAATGGCTTCAACCTCATCGGTGGTTACCACAACGACTGTGTGCCCCACTTGAGAGATCTCATTAAGCTTCTCAATAGAGGTCGCAAGAAGAGCCTCGATGGTGTTTCCACTACTGATCTGAGCCCTGGTGCTGTTTCTGGAGCAGGCAAGATTCCAGACATTTCCATCCAGTCGACCGAGTGCATTCGTCTTTTGGGTGAGTTTGAGAGAGAACGCAACAAGACTTTCTTTTCAACCTCCACCGTGATGTCTCCAGACGACTTCCCTAACGGCGTTATCCCTCAAAATTACCTACTCGACTCGGCAACTGTTGAAAGCACCAGAAAAATCGTCAGCTGGCTGGACATCTCCCAACAAGCCTATTGTTTGGCAGCTCTCATTACAATCTTGACAGACTTCCTTGGTGTGGCTCACGACCTGGTGCCAGTGCAAGAGTTGACGCACAAGCTTCTTGATCTCGTGTCGTTTGTTGAGTCACCCAATGGAGAACCTGTGCTTTTCAAGTACGCCCCTCTTATGGTGCAATGGCCTGTGCTGGTCGCTGGGCTTAATGTGGTGAAAGCAGAGGATGTCAAGACTGTGGAGAAGTTCTTCAGCGTGGCTTCTGAGGTTGGATCAGGATCTGCCGGGCATTCGTTGAAGATGATCCATAGACACTGGAAGAGACGGGAGTTTGCCTCCGACGACAGTGAGGAAGAGCATGTTGATGTTGTCAACTACTGATGTGGATACTAGGAAGTTCCCAGGGTGCTGGGTCACGAACTCAACGCTCTATGAACCATAGAACGACGGGGCTCTGGCAGTCTCGTCGATAATTAAAAATAAAAGAAAAAAAAAAAAAAGAAAACCAAAAACAAAAACCAAAAAAAAAGGAAGAACAAAAGTTGACCGAACTTCAAGTAGCTATCTATTGTTTGCAATGAATTTGAACAAACCCGTTATCGGTGTATTTAGCATATCCAACAGAACCGTAATAAGCTTTCGCCGTAACTTTAAATTCTGTCAAAATCCAATAAACTTTAGTATCCTTATCTCGAGTGGCTCCAGTGCCGTTTCCTTATCAGCATCCCGTCAATCCCGAAAATCCAAACCTTATTTCCGGCCGAAATCCGTCAAACCTTAAAGATCTCCGTTTAGACTTCCGATCACAACGCCATATGTGCCTCGTCTATGCTGCTGCATACCAATAAACTTTTGACTTGCGACGGCACGGCTGAAACTCAATTGTAACGCACTGCCCTGTAAATCGGTATTCTTGCGTTCGTAAATCGCTACTTTTTCAGTGTGGAGCCACAGTTTTCACGATCAACAAAGAACCCAAACGGGGTGGAATTACGATCATGTTTTTGTGTCATCGGTAAGCTTTTCCACAAAAACTACATGCCTGAGGAGGGGAACCTAAAGAAAATTTTGTGATTCTGGGGTGGAGGAGATGTTGATAATCATGCACAGACGGAGGTGAGGATACTACCGGGATGAGGAAGGGTAGTTTATGAATGGATGCAACTTCCCGGAGTTAAATAAACCTCTTTTGCTGCATATCCAAAAAAGGGGCTTTCAGGGACTCTGGACTTTTTTTATCCCCCACGGCTCACTTTTAGCAATTTCCGCCCGATTACGATATCTGTCAACAGACCTGGTTGTCTGGTCGACCAAATCTCGTCTAAAGCTTCCTAAAAAACCTGCCTAATAAACTATAGCCTCCGGGGCCATGTGGTCCGCCCCAAGTATCCTAACCATGGTTTGCAAACAAACCTAAATAACCTCACACTACTAAAAGATTACAGTTTTCAAAATTGCAGTTCAGAAGAAGGGTAATTCGAACATTCCTACAAAATTATAGTTCTACAAACTTGCGGTTTTGCAAAATTGCTGTTCTACATAACTGCTGTTCTACCAAATTACAGTTCAACAAAATCAAAGTTTTCAAACTTACAGTTCTACTAAACGACAGTTCTACAGAATTACTGTTCTACAAACTTACTGTTCTATACTTACCGTTCTATACTTACTGTTCTTCAAAATTGCTATTCTACAAATTGACACTTTAACAAAACTTCGTCTAATTCGTCATTCTATTCAATCAAACTTTTGGGGCTCCATCAAACTTTCAAAATTTTCCGGAGCTACGCCTCCAGGAGAAGCGTGTACCAGTTCAAGTTGTTGCCCGCAAGCTGCAACCTGGTATCATCAGCTTCCTTTTCCTCCTTCACAAGATCCTCCTGGATTTTCCAGCCCACTCTCTCAGCACCGGTTCTGGCGCCATCGAGATTGGCAGAAGTAGGCCCGATTCTCAAACTGGCGTTCTTGCCCACCATGTAAAGCGGCAACTCCTCACACCACTGGAGGTTATCCGTAAGACAAGGGAAGCCTCCCACAATGTCGATCGGGTAGTCGTTGATGATCTCGTCAAGGAAACCCAAATCGTGCAAATCAGGCAGAATACCCGTAGCACAAATGACATAGTCCGCATCGACATTGGTCACCTTGGGCTCCATGCCTTCTTCCCTGGTAACAAGATCCATGTTCCACATCTGGCTGTTTTCGTCAAACTGGCCGTTTTCCATCGTGGTGTACTTCATAAGCAGAAGACGTTTAGCCGCCTGGTGCTTGTTGATCTTCATGTGGTACTCGGGGTTGATGGACCCTCCGCCTCTGGCGTCCAAAATCAACTGTGCTCTTTCCTCGTCGGTGTCGAGCATGTAGAACGCCAGCTTCTTGACGTTTCTGTACTTGGTGACCCAGTCGAGGTGGAAATCGAAATGCTTGATTTTGACGGGCCCACGGAGAACCAACGTAACGTGGATTCCCTTGAGACAGGCAACGTGGGCGAGTTGTGCTGACGTTAAACCGCCGCCAATGATGACCAAGTGTGGTTTGGTCGTGGGAAGTTTCAGTCGAGGTTTCTTGGGCATAGTATTTGTAGATTCGGCTGGTTGGCTTTTGGAGTCCATGGAGGGAATATCTGTGGGTCCGATATCCATTTTGGGGTCGTTTTTCATGGAAGTAGGTGTCATAGGCTTCTCTTTCTCCATGGAAGTAGGTGCCATGGGCTTCTCATTCTCCATAGATTTGACACTTTCCATTGATGCTTTGTTCTCCATGGAATTATCACTCTCCATTGAAGCTTTCATGGAAGGCTCATTCTCCACAGAGGAGATGGAGGACATGGAGGAAACAGAGCCCGCCTTTTCTCCCATTTTAGGCAGACTAGGGCCCGTCGAGCTTTCGTCGTTCTCCTGCTTTTCACTCTCCATCATGCCATTCTCCATCTTTTCCATCGATTGCTTCTCCATCGATTCCTTCTCCATGGACTCCTCCATTTGGGCCTTTTCCATGGCCTGCTTCTCCTCGGCCATCTGCTTTTTCTTCTCCTCGGCCATCGCCATCTTCTCCTTCATTTCCTTAGCACGGGCCATTTTCTTCTTGCTCCGCTTCAGCTCCAAGTCGTTGGCGATATCCTCCTGGGTCATCTCCACCGCCTGGGTCAGGGAGGGTTCCATTGGGGAATTAACCTTAGCTGCTTCGGCCTTTGCCATATCCTTCTGAACCATATCGGTCTGAACCATACCGTTTTTGGCCATATCGTTCTGTGCCATCTCCTTCTTGACATCCATGGCTTCAGCCTTCAAGTGGTCCATCTTCTGCTCCATCTCTGGCTTTTCCTCCATTTTCTCCCTCTCCGGCTTTTCTTCCATCTTTTCCATCCCTGCCCTCTCTTCACGGGGCATCTTTTTCGAGGAATCGTCCCGGGAGCCTCTCAGTCCAGCACGCTTCTTCTCCCTCTCAGGCTGGATCTTCTCCACCAAACGGGGATGTGGAAAAGGCACTCTTTCATAGAAAATGTCCGTCGTGTGACATGAGGCATCCAAACTGGGCTTCTTCTCGCCCAATCCGCAAATCGGATAATTCACTTTTCCACGATGTCCACTCGCTACAACACACGTTTTGCAGCCATACATCTTGCCGCTTTCGGTCTTGATGACAAAGCCTTTTTCGACGTAGTTGCGGTCGAAAATGTGCAAATCCGTGTACTTCATGCTCACGACTTCGTCCTTCCGGACACAATTGTGCAAGCTGTAACGGTCAATAAGATCGTTGCAGAAATCACGGAAGAACGGCGTCAGCGGACGGTAGTAGTCTCGCCAGTCCCGCATGTTGATGTCCACAATGCCCAGACGATCATGGTTTCTGTTGCTTCCGCCTGCCTGGTCACCAATCACCGCAGGTTGTTTGTTCTGCTTCTTCTTCATGGTTCTCTTGATCTGGTGCTTCAGGTACTCCTTACCCACGACGTTCTGGATTTCCATAAGATCACGTTCCCTCTTTGTGCTATGAGCGTACGTGATCATTCCGTCAATATTCACGGGATCCGGATGAAAAAACATGGGCAGCCGTAAATGAGGGATCTGGCACGATCTGAACTGGTTGTCCCAGCCTCCCATGAACAGATCCAGAAGCGCATCCAAAACGAGGATATTTTCCGCCGTGAGTTTCGTAGGTGCCACGTACTTCAGCGTTTTTGTCATGCCCTTGTGGATCGTGCTGACACGGGACCCCCGGTTCTTCAACCAGTGGAATCTCTGGTGCTCCTCCTCGGTGTATATGGAGCCCGGAGCGTTTTCACATAGTCTCAGCGCCACGGCAAGCCCGCACGTGCCGCCGCCGACAATGACAACTTCAAAGAAGTTCTCCAGGTGGATATCGGGACAAGAATCGAATTGAGCCATAATGGGGACTCTGGGGAGGTGGAGGGTTTTATTTTGCAGCCATTCCTGCAGGGACAACCACCCTGGTGGTCCACCGATATGGAGGTTATCCAGCGTGGCGGGCTGGAGAGGATATGGATATGAGCAGATTTGAGGTTTTAATGAAAGGAGTTAGGTAATTGAGCTGGAGAATTGGTTGTGTGGTTGAAAGAGGAGGTGGTGTTGATATAATTGGTCTACTGATTAGGGATATTGATCTTGTGACAATTTACGACAATTCAAAGAGAATGATTCAACCTCAATTGCGGTGGTTTAGAGCCTGGAAATAGGGTGAAAATAGGGTTTGGGTTATCAGATGGTGCAGTGGATATGTGGATATCCCCGTTCTGGATCGTTTGGTACCGCACTGGTTGCTGCTTATCGTGGTTATCAGAACTCGGCCTCGGAGTGGATCGTGATAGGGTGAGCTTTTATGGCTTTTTCTGGGAATGTGATTTTCAGTGATCCTAGAATTCCCTTCATTCTACGTGTTTGTTTTGTTTTCTCTTTTCGAAAGCGGCATTAACGGGTGGCTGCGAAACACCGTAGTAGTTACCGTTTCTTGCTGGCACGCGAGGCACCCAGCTTATTGTAATTTGATGGTTTTTCGGATTTTTGGATTTGACGATTGGGAGGTTTTGACTGTTTAGACTGGTGGAAGCGGATCGAACGGACTACCTCCATTGAAAGTTGGTTATGATCCTGGAGTCTAGATCATGGAGGCACTAGAGTCACAAAAGATCGTTGACAAAATAGAACCCAATTGTCATTTCGTCAAAATCCATCGGTTCATCCACTTAATTCAAAAAGGTTTCATAAAAAAAGAACGCCCAGCTTGGAAAATATATACTCGGACTTCTCCACTGTGGCTCTCTCTTATCGTGCTGCATGGATCTGCGTTATCTACCCTGGGGGTGTCCCAAACCCCGAGCACCTACACCACAAAATCATTCGATAGAGCCACAATTCTCGTAATATGGTCTCTGAAAGAAAATCCTTCAACTTTTCCTTTTATTCATAAAACTACGTGGGTCTGTATCGCCATATCCTGAACATCTTATCAATAGTGTATTCATGCAGGCGATGAGACCCTCCATTTTCTAGAAACCCGTCAAATCAACAAATTCCAAATTATCACGTCTTTTTCTCTCTTCTGGAAACCTCCATCCCCCTTCCACTCTCGGCGATAAAAACACCCTTCTGGTCGAAACCACCCAGGTCCTACCGCATGTCTCAGATTTCTGCAATAGCAATTGTGGAGAAACACCAAAACAACCCAAATAGACCAATCAGCATTAGCCACCCTAGTAGCATCACCCTGATGGTTGGACCCTGCTGGTTCAACCCGGTTGGTCCAACCCGGCCGGTACGACCCCAGTGGACTTTTGGTGCTTCATGATTGGACAAAACAGGTACCCTGGTGGAAAAGAGTGGTACCCTGGGGCTTCCAAAACATGACCGTTTAACCAGTGCTGTACCAGTTTCAGGAAAAACAATAGACGTCACTGCACAACCCTGTGGGCCATCGTTCGCTGCATGAACCTTGATTTTCCTATACATCAGCTGATAGCCTATTCACCCTGGATAATGGCCAAAAGATCAACTGATTGCCTATTTGTTGAGGAAACCCTGGATGATGGCCAAAAGACCAACAGCACCGGGGTCAGGAACACCGCCTGCAAACTCCTCTTCGTTGACGTAGGAAGCACGACCAAACTTGGCCTGCAATTTGGCAGTATTGTCACAGGACTCCTTGGCAGCCTTCACCAGCTGATCCACATCGCCGGTCTCCACAAGCGTGTCCACAAATGGCTGCAAAGTGTCCACCAAGGTACGACCGCCCTTTCTGGCCTTGGTGTATTTGAACAAGCCCTCGTAGAGCGCATCCGACAAGGCCTTGCTGACCAGCTTGACGTCGATGGATTTGGCCTGCTGGAGGTTTTTGGCGAAACTCGTCAAAAAGATGGCATAGATACCGCCGGAAGTGCCGCCCATCTTGTCCTCGACGATTTCGGTGATGGCGCTTACTGTAGCAACGAGATCGTTGAGGTTCTCCTTGAACTGCTTGTCGGAGGAAAGAGCCTTCAAAATCGCCTCGGCGCCGTTTTTGAGCGTCTCTCCACAGTCACCGTCACCGACCTGGGTATCGTACTTGGTGATCTCAGGCTCCTTCGAAATCAACAACTCCATAGCTCTCTTGAGCAGCTCGCCAAAAGCAGCACCGTCAACCTTGGCGTCCAGTTTGGGGTACTCACCATGAGCCACAGGCAGCTCCTTGATCTCTGGCTCGGGCTTCTGCCATTGTTCGTCGGAGTAGATCTTGGGTTTCCAGCCTGGAGCGTTGGTGGGAGCATCCAAAAAGCCAAGAACGTCCTCCTTGGTGTAGGTTTCCGTGGCGGCCTTGTTCAAGTTGAGCAAGGTGATGGAGAAGCCCGGGCTGCTCAAGGAAGTGACAAAGTCGGAGATGTAGACTCTCGATGGCTTCTTCTTCAAGGGCACTCTGGAGATGGCGTAGTTGGCCAAGGCGTAGAGCTCGAGCGACGAGGTGCCGCCAATGTTGTTGATAAGCAACACGTAGTCGTCGTTGTCGCCAAAATCAAGGTAGTGTCTCTCCTTGTCGTTCTTGTCCAACAAGCGCTTGTACATCAAGTCCACCAACTCGGACGCCTTGGGAATAGGGTGCAACTTCTCGCCGGGCTCGTTGTGAATACCAAGACCGAGTTCAGCGGTATTTTCACCGGTGACTTCACCCTCGTCGCTGTCTCTTCCTGGAACAGTGGTTCTATCCAAAGAGGCACCCATAGTGACCAAAGCATCGTTCACGGAGCGGCCCAACTGAGCCAATTGCTCGAGTTCAGCACCCTCCTGGGCAGAAGCAGCACCCAACGCCTTGTGCACCAAGGCAGTGCCTGCAATGCCTCTTCTTCCCACCATTTCGTTCTGCGTTCTTCCAACGGCAACATCGTCCAGCACAGCGACAAGCTCCACCTTGTAGCCGTCTCTCTTGGCTCTCTCCGCCACTAGGCCAAAATGCAACACGTCTCCAGTGTAGTTTTTGACCACGGCAATGACGCCTTTCTGCTTATCTGCTGTCGCCTTGACACCCGCCATGATCTGTTTAGTGGAAGGCGAGGCAAAAATGGTTCCTGCCACGGCAGCGTCAAGAAGATTATCACCAACAAAGCCAGCATGGAGCGGCTCGTGACCCAGGCCGCCTCCGCTGATGATGGCGACTTTTGACTTGTGGTTCTTGTTGAACACCACCTTTTCAGAAGGAATAAGGCTGACGGCCGGGTTCAGCGCCACGAGGCCCCTCAATGCGCCCAACACGACATCGTCGTTTTCGTAGTTCCAGTGTTTGACCATTTTCTGAGTTGTAGGAGAAGAAGTGGTGTAAGGAAATGTGGTGGAAGTTTGAGAATAGGCGGATTGGGTGAGGTTTATGTAGGCAGCAGAGGTGAGGTAAGGAGGTTGGTCACAGGGTCGTACACACTGGCCAGGGAGTTGCTGCAGTGGATTTGCAACAATGGGGTGATTCGGGGCTTACGAGGATTTATGGATTGATGAAGTATTTTCGAGGATTAGTGGAGGTTTAGTGGGGGTTTTGAGGACCCTTCTCGAGACCCATGCGCACTGACGTAATGGGGATGGTGGTGGAAGCAAGGTCCCTGGAGTAGGGTTTGTAATATGTGGGTTTGAAGGAGGTTGATGGAGGTGGTGATTTTACGTTGTGAGTTGTTTCTCGTGTGGAAGAATTGGCCTGATTGGGCTCGGCGTTTGGTAGGTAGTAGGGGTGGTTATTTGTAGTGTTATGTGGTTGTCCATCTGGGTGGGATGTGGAAGGTTTGTTTGATGAAGTTTGTCGAATTCCATTTGGTTCTAGTCAATTGATGCATCTTATGGTGTTAGTGGAAGATCCAGGTACAGATTGGTTAGCAGAAGAGAGACATCTAGAGCTTCACTTGTGGAGTAGCATACTCTCAATTCGATTGAATCCAGCTTCGATGTTCAAGAATCTCTCGAAAAAAAGCATTCCTTACGTGAACGTATCAATTGAATCTACTACCAGCATGTTGGAGGCACCTTTGATGCCTATAGTGATGGTGACGCAGAATCGCCTATACCTCGCATCTCGAGAGAGTTTTTCGGTTTCTACGGGTCCGGATAGGCAAAAAGACGAATTTCACAACGCACAGGCCTTCTGGGGAGCTCATAATTTACGATGATCTTCTTGTCAAGAAGGCAGATATAATGAAATGGTTTGGCTAGAAATAATGTGATTTCTTTCATCAATTATTGGTGGTTTCTTTAAATCCTTGAATCTCACTTTCGGCGGGCAAAAAACGACAAATTTTGAAATTTAAAAACATTTATACGTTCTTTACACCGCCTTCAAACAGAATCCCGACTATTACCTCCCTATCACGTTCCCTTGTGGAACAATTGCTCATAAACAGCAGAATCGCATCGCACCCTAGGCACCTCCCTTTGGTTTCCTGGGATTCTGCGGTATCGTGAACTAAGCTTGTGGTGTACGGGTCTATTGCAGGTCCCACCAGAGCCATACTCAACAGATCCACCATAAAGTGACAAAAACGGGGGGAGTTGCTATGTAGCTGATAAGCAACCAGCTGTTTGAGCGCCCCTTGTATCAATTGACCAAATTCGTGTGTCAAACCCACAATGCCACGAACCCTACCTATAGTCCACCTCCAACAAACCACACCCTTGACGCTCTCCAAATCGAAATCAATGCCAAAACCTCAATATTTCTACCAATTCCTTCACCACAAACATCCCCCAAAACCTCTCCCCTGCTATTCCTTCTTTAAATCACCTTTTGTTTAAGAAATATCCCCCACCTCACCTGACTACACAGCCCTCTGGCCCTCTCTTCCCCCAATCTCCATTTCACACGGCTTTCACGACCCCCTAGGCACCGCCAAGCCGGAATACGAGACGACACTGTCCATCTTCCATTATTGCATCCACCTCCCATTCACAAGAATTGTGTCGTTTCGCAGCCATAATGTCGGGGTATTTCGCAACCGAGCGGCATTCTGAGACATGGTCCGTAAACGGCATTAATGAGAAACACCGCCAAAAAACGAACCTTTAATACTACGCAAAAAGTCCACTCCACAGAAACACTCAGAAAATCAACAATTCTCTTCAAAAAACGCTATACCCCATTTTTAATACCGCCTTGGTCTCTCGCACTTTCCTGCCCTGGAAAGCCGGCTTCTCCAGATCTCGAGGTCATCTCGCACTCTCCTGCCTCCATCGCCCCACATCAACAACTCATCAGACACCAACACCCTGGATTAGGCCGATAAACTCAAAACAAAAAAGCCAGAATTGTCATATTTGTACTACTACAAAACCACTCCTTTCACCCATAATATCCAAACATGGCCAAGGCGCTGCGTGCCAATAAGCTGAAGACCTTCACGGGCTGCTTCACCTGTCGTTCAAGAAAGATACGCTGTGATCTCCAACGACCAACCTGTCAGAATTGCAAAAAAGCCCATCTCACGTGCCTGGGCTACGACATCAAGCTTCGGTGGTCGCTTCCGGTGCAATTTACGCCAAAGGGAAGAAACCCTGTACAGCATCCGGTGAAGTTTCCAGAGTCGGAAAACGACAATGCCGAGCTGGGTTTCTTCCAACGACGCCACGTGGGTTTTGTCACTTGGGACGAAAAGAAGAACTGTAAACCGTACGAGACATACGAGGAAATGGATAACCACTTGGCGGACTTGCAGAGCTTGAAAAGACCAGCCGAGACGATCCTTCGAGGTCCATTTGGTGTTTTTAGTAAAGAGAAGCGAAGAAAAAAGGCTAATCAAAACCAGGTGCCGGCAGTGCAAGAAGCCGACGCCCTACTAGGCCACGACCAGCTCTGGTTATCCAATGAGCTCAAAGACCATGCTTTACTTACAGCTGCGGCATTGAACGGAGACACACAGTTTCTAGATCTTGTGGACTCGCTTCCGAACTACTCGCCGGGAAACTCAGGGTACCCTACAAACCCTGAATCTACAGACTTTCTTAATTTGGTCTTTCACAGACACCAGGGCAACCTGTCGAACAATCTTCTGCCACAGGTTGGCAAAAGCACACCCTCTTCGATGAACAGCATCCTCAATTCGGACGAGGGCTCCATCAACCCGAATAACCAGCATTTGTTCTACTCGAACTACAACAACTTCTTCTACAACAACCCGTACCAGCTCAACAAAACGTTGGAGATCCAGCTTCATGCCTCGGCCCATCCGCTGAAAAACGACGACGACGCCACAGACATGGTCGAAGGCGAAAACTCCACATCCACGCATATGCCCGAGGATATCATGTCCATAGTGCAGCGTCCGCTTCAACCCAAGCTCGGTTTCGACATTTCCTTGCCCAAAAACGGCGTTGTACTTCCAACATCAGCGCTTCAAGTGCAGCCGCTCACAAGGTATCTTCTTAATTACTACGTCACTCAAGTTGCCGATCTCATGACGGTGATCCCGCTTACAGAAAACCCATGGAAGACCATCTACTTTCCAAGAGCCTTGATGGCCATTGGCGAGCTCAGTGCATTGGGAAAGACATCCACAGCCAAAAACGCTTTACTAAACGCCCTTCTTGCGGTGGCAGCATTCAATCTCCAGAGTAAGTTCCCCAAAAACTCCGATCCCATGAAATTCTACCTCAACCTCGGTATCCGGCTCCGAAACCAGGCGTCCGTTTTCGTCAAAACCCTTTTGGGCTCGAAAAGCGGAACCCAAAGCAACGTCGAACGCTGTGTGGCCAACGAAAAATACAAGGACGTGCTATGTGCGGTGATGTCCATGATCAGTGTGGACTTGGTATGGGGAACAATGCAAGACACCAACTTCTACATCAAGTGGTGTGAAAAGGTGATTTACACGAAAATGAGAAACAAGAAGAAGCTCTCGCCCAAGGCCCGGATCATGCACCGGATCTTCCTGTCGTTGAAGTTGATCCAGGATCTGACATGCCTTGATTATGCGAATATCAAGGAGGACTACGAGTTGACAGCCCGGTTTGGCTACGACGTGCGGTTGCTGTTTGAAAGAAGCAATTTCGACAAGGAAGGAACAAAGGGCCGCATCGACTATATCATGGACACCAGGCGGGTTTCGTCGCCGATGTTTGTGAATAAAAAGTTGATCAACACCAACAAGAACGACGAGAATTTCGCCACGGATGCGCTTTACGGGCTTCCCAATTCGTTAATTGTCCTCTTCAGCGAGACAGTGCTGCTTCTTCGGGAAAAGATCCACGACAAGGAGGCCAAGGGGCCTGCGGCAGATTACAGCGATCGGGTGCAATCGCTAAAAAAGAAGCTCAGTGTATGGAAATTAGACTGGAAACTCTACGACACCGAGGCTTCCGGAAAGCACAAATTCTACACGCTGATGCACGAGGTGACGTACCACCATATCATGTCGTTCTACCATGCTCTCAGCATCTACTTTGAGCGACTCATTGAAGAAACACCGCCCGAGCTGTTGCAGGACAAAGTGGGGCAGACGCTCGAGCACCTCAACCTGATCCAGCGGCTTATTTCCAAAGACGAGGCCCACATCATTCCGCTCTTCTGGCAGGGGTTCATAGCCGGGTGCGAGGCGGTGACGTTGAATCTTCAGATGGGCTTCAAGAAGTGGGGGGCCGACATTGCCCAGTATTTGGGTTCGTACTGGGGCGCCCGGCAGATTATGCTAGAGGTGTGGCGGCGAAAAAAATTACAGGAGGCCCGGGCCGACTGGGTGAGTGTGATTCAGGACTGGGAGATGAACTTGATGTTGAACTAGAGAATGTGGAGGAGGCTCGGCGATGGCGGAGTGAAGGGGAATTGCAGAAGGGTGAAGTTGGAGAATTGCTTACAAGTGAAATTGGGGCAGTTGCTATGTCGTGGACTCGGCAGTTGCTCTATTCACGTCAAGCCTGCTTCTGTCATTAAACAAACTTCGTGACATCTGCACACGATGCATCCAAACCTAAAAGCTAGAAATGTCCAACAACACTGCCTGAAACGGATAGACGAAAATCACGAGAAACGCTATTCCCGGGTTGTGCAGAGCAACCATTCGCCTAAGTTTGTCTTGGCTGGGGCTTAAGTTGGTGCCTGAGCGGTGGCTGCGAAAAATAGCCAGTGGTGGTTGGAGGGTCTGGATTTCGCAGCGAAGAATTGCAGCCATTTCATCGCGACGCGAGGAACTAGGCGGAGGCACAAAGCGAAAGAAAAACAACGAAAGAATAACAAACGAAGAATGGAGAGGCTGAAGGCGATTTCATTTGGCGGTGTCGTCGTCAAACTTAATTATTGCTATTGCTTAAAGTCTGCTCAACGCTGCCCCTTGCCATTAGACTTTCCCCCGATTCTGCTTAATTGCACCCGGTCCTGCCTGGGCTGCGATCCTGGCGCCGATTTCTCTGCAATCGCTGCGATTTTCTGCATTTTTTTCGGCCTTTCTGCATTTTTTCTGCCCACCGCTGCCCCATTTCACCTGCAACCGCCATTCCGCACGCCGTTTGCTGAAAAAACCACCGCCTCAGTCCGCGCGCCAGGCACGGAACATCTCCATCGCGGCATACCACCGCCTGACGCCGAGGCTGAAATGGATCCACCAAAGCCGGGCGAAGACGACAAACGGCAATCCGGCAATCCGGAATCCGGCAATCCAGAAGGCATGTCGTTCCAAGCCGACCTTTCTTTGCCCAATGGGGAATCCACGGATTTGCTTTTGGTTGCTTCGTGGTAGCTTAAACCATAGCCTTTTTGGCTGCAACTGAGGAAACGGCTCGCTCGAAATTAGCACCCAATTCGGCTCTAGGCCCCCAGACAGGCGTAATTAGTCCAGGCCTGGGTTTCGCGACTCTTCCCCAGATAGCCCTCGGCGCGGCGTGTTTGTTTGTTTTTGCATCGCGAACACGACATTTTCTTCTGATCCATCACCAAACACGTCAAAGCCATCAAGAAGGGACGCTAGCACGCCTCTCCCCGACGCGTGTGGGCCGGCTTCTGTGCTCCCTCTTCCGTCTATAAATATGGACCCATCCCCCTCGTTTTTCCGATCATCAATCAACTGGTCTTTCCATATCTACTACATCACCAACTACCGTCTATCGCTATGAAGTACTTCGTTTCCGCTGCTATCCTCGCTGCCTCCGTCGCTGCTGCTGCTTCCGAGTCTGCCGCTCCCCTGGTTGAGACTGTCACCAACGAGCACACTGAGGAGGTGACCATCACTTCTTGCTCTGGTGTTGAGTCCTGCAAGACTCACGTCACTGCTGCCACCCAGACCGTTGTCACCGAGACCGTTGACGGTGTCAAGACTGAGTACACCACCATCTGCCCAGTTTCCGAGGCCACCCCAGCTACTCCAGCTACCCCAGCTACCCCTGATACCCCAGCTGAGGCCTCTACCCCAGCCACCCCAGCTACCCCAGCTACTCCAGCTGAGAGTGCCCCAGCTGCTTCTGAGCCAGTCAAGGAGTCTGACACTGTTCCTCCAGCTCCAGCTGTCTCTGAGCCATCCACCCTTGCTGGTGAGCCAACCACCGCTCCAGCTCCAGCTCCAGGTGCTTCCGAGCCAGCTCCAGCCCCAGCTCCAGGTGCTTCTGACACTGCTCCAGCCCCAGCTCCTGCTGCCTCTGAGCCAGCCCAGGGTTCTGCTCCAGCTCCAGCTCCAGGTGCCTCTGAGCCAACCACCCTCGCTGGTGAGCCAACCACCGCCCCAGGTCCAGCTCCAGCTGCTGAGTCCTCTGACTCTGACGTCATTGTTGACGCTACTACTACCCCTACCTCGGTCACTTCTGTTCCTGTTGAGGCTACCTCTTACGCTCAGCTGACCTTCACCTCTGTCCACCAGTCCCAGGGTTCTGGTAACGCCAGTGTTTCCGCCTTCGAGGCTGGTGCCAACAAGCAGGCTGTCGCTGGTGCCGCTTTCGTCGGTGTTGCCGCTTTGTTGTTGTAAGAGAACAAGCCGGTTCTTGGGTTTTCATGCATTCATCATAAAATATAGGATTATTTCGTAATACCATTTACATTAGAATTTGCCCTGTAGCCTACACATCATTGACGACATTTTTCACTAAGCCAAGCCGGCAATGCAGCTACACCGATCCAGAATTTGTCACCAGCAAGAATCCGAAATTTCGCCCTTGGCCATTTTTATTTATAGAAATTCTAGATCATAGTCAGATGGCACATTCAGGGTGATCGGGATCTGGCAATGCAAATCCGCCGTTTTTCAGAAATGTTCAAACTTTAGCCGAGCAAGCAAAAGATCATACTCTAAACGGCCAAAAGCTAAATCTACAATCATTCTAATCCCTGTTTTATTGCATCGACCCATGGGCCGTATTATCTAAGCTCTAAGCTCTATGAAGCTGGAACAGCGTTCCAATGCATGCCGGCGTCGCCGACTAAGAAAATTTTGAAAGTCACAACTCGTCATTGATGTTGGTCTTGCCCTGTGGAACGTAAATGGCACGTCCCACGTACACATTCCACCAGCCGTCGGCATAGTACAACACATACTCAAAGACCCTTTTTGGGAAGCGGTAGTAAATGTCCCAGATAAACCAAAGAGCGGCCTTGACGTCCTCGAGTTCTTCCCAGAAGCCCTGAGTGCGGCCCTTGACGTTGACAATTCTGCCTTCGTCGAAATTGTCCTTAGCAAACACCTCAGAGGCCTCCTTCAAGGCCTCCTTGGATGGCTCTTTTTTGGTCACAGGCAGGAAAGCCACAAATGGGAACTCGATGCCCTTGTCGTGCAAAGGCTCGTAGTCACCGTGCTTCACCTTGCCAGCAGCCACATCCTCCAAGTGTTGGAGGTACATGGACTTGAAGTTGTTGATGGCTTCCACAGACTTGGAAAGACGGTCGAACGTGTTGAAAAGCGCCACCAACTCGATACGGCGGAACTTCAACAAGTGCTGGGTATTAGGGTCCTCGGACTCGAAAAGCACCTTGAGCGCCGTACCGTAACCGATGGTCTGGAGCTTGCCCCACATTCTGCAACGGTCACAGCCGACGCAGTCCATGATGGCAGAGACGTTTTTGAAACGAGAGCGGAACTCGTTCTTGAGGTCTGGGGAGCTCTTGATGGGGTCGAAAAGAGAGTGTGTTTCAAAGAGCACCTGCGAACTCAAGGTGTTGTTGATGTTGGAGAGAAGATCGGCGTACACGGCAGGACTGACGTCCTCGTTCGTACGCAACTGGCTCTCGTCGCCGCTGGTCGACTCGTGGTTCTCTTTGATGTAGGTGGGAAGAGACACGATATCGGACAATTTCACGATGGCCTGAGACACCAACGCGTAGTTGAAGTAGATGTTGGAGAGTCTGTCGTTGAACTTGCCCACCCTCTCCATGAAAACCTTCAAGTTAGGGTGGAACTCCGCGGTTTCGGCGTCCAAGTACTCGTTGGACAAGTGCACAGCAATGGAGGCGTGCATGCCCGAGATCAACCTGTAGAACAAGTTCTTCTCCACACACTGCTCGGGCTCGGAGTCCGGCAGCATCGACATGGGGTTTGTGTTTGGGAAGCAGTTTTCCGAGTAGATGGCCTTCCAAACATCAAAGGACTGAGCACCGCCGTATCCGGTGAATCTCTCTGGGTTCTCCTTCAAATCGACAAAAACGCAGTTGTGGTCGTCGTCAATATGACAGTAGTCCAAATCTTCACACGTATCGGCCTCGTCGTGGGCACTAGAAGCTCTCAGAATCTCGCCTAGTTTCGAAGGCGAAAGATCGTCTGGAATATCCAGCCAGTTGAACTGCTCCGGCAGCAACACCTCCACGGCACAGTTGCGTGTGGCACAGAAATGCTGAGCATTCCAGAACTTACACTGTTTGTCCAAATCGAGCTTGAAGAACCGGAAAAACGGTTTCAGTATCAAATCGACCACCAGGTCTCTGAGCTGGCTGTTGACGGCATCGATATAGGAAAATGTCGTGTTACACGTGGGCGTGATGATTTGCAGACAAAAGTCTGGCGAGTCAAAGGGCGAAAAAGCCGCTGTAGCTAGCGTGGCTAGGAATAGGAGGAAAAGGTTCATGGAGGTTGTTAGTTGCAAAATCGCTGGCCTTATCAAAGATGTGGTCACGTGACTGCTGGCGTTCTTTTTTTCTGTCGCTGTCTCAAAGCTTTGTCAGCCTGAAAAAGCAATGCCCGAGCGTTGCGACTGCTTATAGGGTGAGTTTATAAGGAATTAGTAAAAATGACAGGTGTCGCCAGGTGGCCTTTTGGTGGTGGGTGGCAAAATAGCGAAGTTTACCAAAGTGGCGAGATTTCAATAAAGTCGGTCTTTGGGGTTTTTGAGGTTTTTGGTCTGACTTAATAGGATTCGTGGAATGCTGTAGAAGTCGTCGTGTGACTGAGGCGGCGTTAGGAAAGTGCACCCTGAATCAGGCGACTAGAGTTTCCTGGGCAACGACGATATGGTGTTTTCTGGAAATTCCAGCATCATCACGTTATGGTGATTTTTAACGTTTTTGGTAACTGATCTTGGTCTTTTGTCCATTGGTCCACTGGGTCTAACTGTCTCACCAGACCTTGCAGCCAATGCATGCGATTACATGGATACACCAAACGACAAACTCCCGAGGCAGAAGTCAAAAAAACTAAATTTTCCCAAAATTGGGAACTCCTCAACCCAACCCCCAAATCCAATTCAACCGAACCACTCGGACCCTGTGGCTGTGCCCACGTTTCTTTGTTGAGCGAATTAATCAATGAGCAATACCTCGAACACTGGCTCACCAGCGCCACGGAAATGCGCTCACAGAAACCAGAATTTGCCAAAACACATCTCTAAGAAAATCAAGAGCAATTTGGCAACCTCCCCGAAGGAATCCCGAATTTCCCGTCCTGGAAAATCCCACCCAACCTTATTCAATGGCGCCCAATGCCACCCAACTCCGCAATTCGCTTCGACCTCCGCTGGGATCGGCGATCTGGGATCCATAGTGGTCCCTGGATCTGCGGAAACTATAGCCCGGCCAAGCGGTGCCGAGAGTTGCGTGGTCTAATAAAACGTGGAAGCCACTGCCACAAAGCCCATGCCTCCCGCTTAAACGAGGGCGATGGAGGCTTTCCATGCGATGAATGCTTCAGGCTTTCCAGGCTCAAATCAGATATTCTTGTTTTTGGTAAATTTTGGGGCCAGGGGTGTGCACGTGGACCTGAGTCCGATCTGGCACGCTTTGTGTTTCTCGGTATGGACCTCCACAATAGACGTCAGAAAGTATAGCCGTGCAGGCCCCCACTGTGGCCAGGAACCTGTGGGGGAGGGCTTCACATGGGTGCAAAAAATACTGGATAACGAGCCTCGCTACTGCACAACCTGCCTCCAACCGGTTCCACGCCCGCACGGCCCTAGTTAATATGTCAACCGTCGCCTTCCATGCATACCCCTCGATGGGTGCAAAAAAACCAAGAACTACTACCATAAAGCTCGGAATCGGAATCGGAATCCTCGTCCTCGTCCTCCCTGTGGCTTCAGCTCCCCACAAATAGTCCTCCTCCTTAGCATGTACATGAAGCGCAATTCAGACATGTGGCGCCGCTACCACTTGTACTTTCTCGTCCGTAGCGGCTTTCTATAAATGCCCAGGTCTTCCCGGGTGCTTTTCCACCAGCCATGTTGGCACACGCTGTGATCTCGTTCGTTGCCCTCGCGGCCCACCACCAGCACACGCTCTTGGTGCTCTCCACAGCGGTGTTTCTCTTGTGGAAGTTGTACATCTATCCGTTCCACGTTTCTCCACTCAGGAGGGTGCCAGGGCCCTACTTCCACCGCATATCCACGCTTCCGTGCATCCTTGCACAGCACCAGAACCGCTGGGTCCGGAAGATCCACACTCTTCACGAGCAGTATGGAGAGATTGTCCTTCTAGGTCCCCATGAGGTCTCATGCAACGGTGATCTCCGCTACATCAACGACATCTACGTCAAGAACATGCCGAAGCTGCCGTTCTACAAGCACTTCCAGAACCACGGCCACGACAATGTGTTTTCCACCGTGGAGAACGGTCCGCACCTCAAGTACAAGAAGATGATGCTGGGACTATACTCCAAACTGGCCATTCTTTCAAACCCGGCCACAAGAGATCTTCTCGTTCTGAAGGCCGCCCAGCTCGTCAACAGAGTGCATGTTTCGCTGGTGACAGCGCTAGAGCCCGACTGGATCAATGCTCGTCTGGAAATGAACCATAACGGAAAAGGCCACAAGGAAGGATCCCACGAATGGCTCCCACAGAAGCTGTCGAGCCTTGGAATCGACATGTACCTGCTTTTCGGCGCCTTGGCCATGGACGTGATTTCTGCGTTCGAGCTTGGGGTTAAAAACGGCACGGACTTCTTGAACGATACATACAAAAGGCAGATTTTGGTGGACTTCAGGACCAAGGAGCTCCTGACGCTCGGCCTGATGCTTCTCCCGCTGCTCCACTGGCTTCTTGCAGGTCCACGGATCATGGGGGCCTCGGCGGCCGTGGAAAAATGGCTTCTTTCAACCTTCAAAAGCGCAGAATACGACCCTGAGCTCTCCAGACCAACCACGCTCAGTGCACTCAAGAAAAACGGTCTCCGGGACAAAAAAGCGTATTCTTTCCTCAGCGACAACCTCATTGCTGGCCATGAGACGTCTGCTATTGCACTCACTTACATCTGCTACGAGCTTTCCAGACCGGTGAACCGGTTCAGACAAGAACGGTTGCAAAACGAAATCAGAGAGTACTTTGGTGCTCCCGACGGCAGCATAATCGACGCCATCGAGCAAGTCGACCAGCTTCCTTATTTGGAAGCGTTGCTCAAAGAAAACTTCCGTGTCCACACCTCGGGAGTCGGTTCCATGCCCCGAATCACTCCATCCACTTATGAGGTCCACACAAACAACGGACCGGTGGAACTTCCAAAAGGTACAACCGTCTCCTGCCAGGCGTACTCGTACCACCGCAAAAACGACATTTTCCCGCATGCTGAAAGCTGGATTCCTGAAAGATGGCTTCCTCAGCCGGGAGAACTGAATGAGGACTACAAACTCAGAAAAACCCACATGTCCAAGCACCTTTTGCATTTCGGCAAGGGCATCCGCATGTGCTTGGGCAAGGACTTGGCGCTTATAGACATAAAATTGGCTTTGGTCAATTTGTACTGGCGGTACAACTCACAAATCAGCTCCGACTGGTGTGAGGTGACGCAGTATGAAGAAAACGTGAAGGTTGGCAATGCCGTTCGGCTCGACGGAGCCAAACCACTGTCCAATTCTGACGAGGAGATGATGGCCATGGTGGACGGTTTACTGGCTAAACCCCGCTGTGACGAGTGCTGGCTTGAATGGAGCCTTCTGGGGTGGAAGATTTGAAAACCCCAGACTGGAAAATTAGCAAAAACCCAGACTGAAAAACGCCAGACTGGAAAATTTAAAAAGAACCAGACTGAAAAATTAGCAAAACTAGGTTTACAATCGTATGCGCAATAGATATTATACAAGGCTATTTATCGTCAAGCTAGGCGGCTTCTAATCGTCAGACTAGACCACTTCTAATCACCAAACTAGACCACTTCTATTCGAAACTAGACCACTTCTAATCGTCAAACTTGATCTTCTTGGCCGTCTTGGTCATGTCCACGTCCTTGAAGAAAGCGCCGTACACAGAGTGGGCCTTCTTCTTGGTGTGGCCTCCAAACTTGAGCAACTCCTCTGGAACAGGCTGGTTGGCTCCTCTCAAGATGTTGATCAAGGCTCCACTCAAGTGTTTTTCGTGCTCCGTAAAAAGCGTGTGGGCGGTACCGGTCTGGCCAGCTCTGCCTGTTCTGCCGATTCTGTGAACGTAGTCCTCGGCAGTAAGTGGGAAAGTCAAGTTGATCACCACCTTCACGTTGGGGATATCGAGACCTCTGGCGGCGACGTCGGTGGCCAAAAGAAGGTTGGACTCGCCGTTTTTGAAGGCATTGAGCGCCTGGGTTCTCTGCTGCTGAGAGAGATCACCGTGAATGGCTGCAACGTTGAACCCGGCTCTCTGCAACGAGTTCTCCACTCTCAGAGCCTCCTTCTTGTACAAGGCGAAAATGAGGATTTTGTCGTTCTTGTTGGGACCCAGCTGGTACTTTCTGATCAACTGCACGAGCCTCCTCTCCTTGTCTCTGGGCTCCATCACCTCCACAATCTGTGTGATTCTCTTGTTGGCAGAAAGCTCGTCTCTCTCACCAATAGTCACCTTCACAGGCAGCGTCATGAATACAGAAGCCAACTCTCTGACCTCCTTGGGCCATGTAGCTGTAAACATCAAGGTCTGACGGTTCTGCTTAGCAGGACACTGGCCAATGATCTGCTTGATGTGCTGCTCGAATCCCTTGTCAAGCATTCTGTCGGCCTCGTCAAGCACCAAGTAGTCGATGCTCGAGAGGTCCACCAGACCGTCCTCCAAAAGATCCACCAATCTGCCTGGCGTAGCCACAGCTATACTGGCATTCTGCAACTTGTCGATCTGGTCCTGTTTGCTGACACCACCGTAGATGGCCACACACGAGATGCCGGCGTTTTTCGTCAATTCCGCCAAACTGTCGTGGATCTGGAGCGCCAATTCTCTAGTTGGAGAAAGACAGAGCACCTTGAGGCCCTTCTTCTTCTCCTTCAAAATGCTGTTCACAGCAGGAACACCAAAAGCAAAGGTCTTACCGGAACCCGTCTCGGCAACACCAATGACGTCTTTTCCACTAAGCAAAAATGGCCACGAGGCAGCCTGGATAGGTGTGGGTTTGGGGAACTTGGTGATGACCTTCTGGACCTCGCTGATGAAATCCACATGGTCAAACAGCAAAAGCGGACGCAAGTTCAAGCTGTGGGGGTCCTCGATGGCCACTTCGTTGGTGTCCAAGAACTCCTTGACGTCGCTTTCCAGAACATCACTGAGAGCCTTCTTCTGGGAGTAAGCTGAGGAGTCGTTGGAAGGAGCAGGCACCTCAGACTTTTCTTCCTTGTCTTTCTTGTCCTTTTTTTCCTTCTTCTCCTTTTTCTCCTTCTTATCCTTCTTATCCTTCTCCTTCTTATCCTTCTTGTCCTTCTTCTCGCTCTTGTCCTTCTTCTCCTTCTTCTCGCTCTTGTCCTTCTTGTCCTTCTTCTCCTTCTTTTCACTCTTCTCCTTCTTCTCCTTTCTCTCCTTCTTCAGCTTCCGGTCGGGCTCAGCAGCCTCCTCGAGCTTTCTTTTCTTATCCTCTTTACCCATGAAAAACGGTGTACCTAAAAGATCTCATCGCGATGCCCTCAGATACACTCTTCACCAGAAGGTCTCTTCAAAGCCTACAAAGTCAAAATCTCTTTTCTATCGGTTTATTCAAATATTATTACTAGCAAAATAGGATCAGTCCAAGTCCTTTCTACGGCCCGCATCGAGATCCACCTCGGACAAATTGACCCACTTGGTCTTCTGCCAGAACTTGAGCACGGCAGCAAGAATAAAGAAGAACGGAATCAAAACGTAAGCGTCCACAAAGCCGGCCGCGTCAAAGGGCTTGAACGTGCTCCAGCCCTGGATGAGCAACAAGAAAATGTCCAAAACGAGACCGGCAATGGGCAAGTATGGGTAGAGCCAGCCCTTGTAAGGTAGACTCTCGACAGAACGGCCCTGCAAAATCCAGGATCTTCTGAAACGCAAGTGGTAGAAGTTGATGCTTCCCCAGCAGATGAACACCGCCACACCGGAAATGTTGACAATGTAGTCGTAAGCCTTAGCGGCACCGGTACTGACGTTCATGAGCGATATGAGACCCAACGAGTTCATCAAAACGACGGCAAGGTAAGGCACCTGCGTTCTGTTCAATCTAGCAAGGAACTTGGGCGCATTGCCCTCGTTGGCCAAGTGCACAATGGTTCTGGAACCAATGTAGATGGACGAGTTGATGGCCGAGATACACGTCACCAAGATGAAAGCGTTGATCAAGTGTTTTCCGCCTGGCCAGCCGGCGTTGTGAATGGCGATCGTCATGGGCGACTTGAGCGTGGAAGAACGGTCCAACAAGGGGTCGTTGTATGGGACAGTCAAACCGTAGAAGAAGGCGATACCCATGTAAATCACGATAATACGGATGAAGGTCTGTCTAATGGCGTTGGGGATGGCTTTGGAAGGGTTTCTGGTTTCCGAAGCGGCAATAGCCACAGACTCAGTTCCCGAGTAGAAGGTGGAGGCAAACACAAAAGTCGAAACCACCGACTTGAAGCCGTTGGCCAAAGGACCCGGGTCGTGCCAGTAGTGGAAGCCAAAGGCGTCCACGCCCTTGACACCGCCGGAAACGTAGATGATGGAGAAGATGTAAAAGGCAAAAATACCCACAATCTTGGTCAAGGCGAGCCAGAACTCGGCCTCACCAAAAGTCCTGACGCCCAAAAACTGAAACGCCATGAAGGCGGCCCAGAACATGAGAATGTAGCCGTAGAGCGGCACCTGAGGCCCCCACTCCACCAAAACGTTCGCCACCATATTGTACTCGTTCGCCAAAACAGCCACCCAGATAATCACATAGTTCCAGCCCACAGTGCCGCCAATGGCCTTATCGACAAACTTCTCGCCCAACGTGGAGAAGACACAGCCCGAAGGGTACAAGGTGGCGAGTTCACCCAAACTCTGCACCATGGCGAAAGCAATGATACCAATGACACCGAAACCGATGATCATCGAGGCAGGACCTTCACTGGTTGGGTTGGCAGCACCCACCAAAATACCTGGACCAATGATACCGGCCAAGGCGATAAGCGAGATATGACGGTCTTTGAGGGCTCTTTTCAAAGCCAAAGGTCTGTCTTCGTGTTCCGTAAAGTCAGAGTAGTCAGCCGAGGCAACTTCGCCCTCGGGACCCCATTCCTCCTGTTTTAGCACGGAGGCACGGTCGGTGTTTTTTTCCACAGAGGCATCCGGCAGCACTTCGCTGGCGGACCGGTTTCGGGAGAACCACATTGTAAAAAAAGAAGGTGTTGCAAAAAAACGGCCCTCGCATCGGCTGCAATATATAGGTCACAAGCGAGAGAAGTGAGGGAGATATGCAGAGGCTGCAGTGTGACAGAGAGCATCGCAGGGCTGGTGCGGGTTACTAATTTCCGGGACCAAGTAGGCAAGGTACTTAATTAGGATTAATATGGGACTTCTACTATTTGATATTAACTTTTTCCAATGAGAGACAAATCTTTTGCTCCTTCGTCGCAAAAGATTTCGTCGCAAAAGATTCTGGCTTATCGCACATTTCGATCGGCGCTGTCGCCATGCTCTTATCATCGCACGTGACACAATAGAGCCACCATTAGCCATGCTTGGCGTCCAATTTCCATCCCAAACGTTGCAGCGCTTGCCCTGAAGCGGCAACTGCAACCTGGCGGTGCCCTGTGCGTAATTTGCAAAAAAACCTGTTCAAATGCCCATACTACCACGGCGAGTGCACTGGCGCATGCTTCTAGAAAAAAAGCTTGGTGCCGAATGGCGCAAAAATGCCCCGCGGACGGCTGCAAACAGAAAATGCGATTGGTTCTCACTTGTCTGCCAAGGCTACACGGCAGCTTCCACAATGCTCTTGACAGCTTGGGACATTTGTTTACGGCGCTGCTCGAGGCGTAATTTGGGACATTTGCAAAAATCGGGGCGTTTGTTGTTTTGGAGAATGCTTGCGGTTTCAGGGGTACGGCGGGGCGTGAGAAAGGCAGGTAATTTTCGGGGAATTCTCACACTGAGCTTTTCGCCGGGGGTTCATAACTGTGGCCCCAAACGGGCAATCCTGGGGGTAATGGATTTTAAAAATTGGGTTGATGAAAAGTCGAGGAGAGAACGTTTTTGATTGGCTGATTGGGGTTTCTGCTTAACCGCATTGCTGTTCTGGGCGGTGGAGCCGTTACGCTGGTGACGCTCGTAATATTATGCGTGTCACTCGGCGATGTATTAGGCTAATTGTGGCTCATTATAAGCCTTCGCGAGGGTGGAGGAACCGTAGTGAAGGCGGTACAAAAAAAAAGGGCGGTTTAAGCAGATTCGTAAACTTCTGCGTAATTTGGAATTAGCAAAGTAGAAGCTGTTTTATTGTGTTTCTTGTTTTTTAGAGTTCTGTTGAAAGTGCTCCCTGTTGCCTGTTGGTGGTTAGTAGACGGTGTGCTCAAATCGCCGTAGAAGCCTTAATTAGTTCAACCGGACTCACGCCCGTGCAAATAAACAACCGCTGAATAGAACCGTCAAACACTTTGCCATGCGATTGGTCGGGGTAATGACGCCATAGGCGCCAAAAACAAACAAAGTCACAAAGCAATCGTTCCTCATAAGCCTTGTGGTCTGGGGCGTTGAAATGCAGCATCAGTGAAATTCACATTTTTACGGGAATTGTGGATTACGGGGCTGACGTACCGAAGCATCTATGCTTCGAAATTCGATAATATCTCACGTTTCGGCTAAGCAAATGGTCAAAAATCAACGTACGGCTTCCTAATCCAGCTGTGTGGTTACCAGCGGCGCAGAGTCGAGATGCTTTTTGTGCTATGCATGGTGAATCATTTGAGTCGAAATGATACCGTGGTACCCGAATGAGTTGCTTTGTGGACTTTTCTTTTTGGGCAAGTCCTTTTGGACAGTTCTTTTTGGACAGTTCTTTTTTGACTTGGATATTTTGGGGAGGTCGATTTTGGTGGTTTTGAGCAACAAAGTGATGTGGAAGAATTTGGATGGAACTGTCGGGTGGAAATGTTGAACGGTCGTGTGGGCATTATCTCGTTATGGAAGGTTGGTAATAAATGCAGAATATGGGATTTAACTGAAATTGACGATAGATATCAATGATAAGCCTCAAATGAATCAATTGTTCATTATCCCAAGTTACTAGATAAGACAAAACCAGGTCCAATCATATCATCGAATCTCACAAAGCATACCTCCAACAATGGCATAACAATGGCAGAAATACCACAACTACCAAGATAACCACAAAGAATCACTCAAACGCCATGACTTTATCAAATCAGATTTATCGTCTAGTGGCTGCAATATCACTGCATTCATCTGGTCCCTGCGGTTACACCTTCCTCACCTAACCCCAAAACTCGTTGACCTACAATCTTACAGCACTTACCAATGAAATGTAGTGGAGGCCAGCCGACTAGCATCAAGAAATGCATCATCTTCGAACACCGACCAGCCACACGATCCCGCAAAAAGACGCCAGCAGGTTACAAACATTTGACAGATTGCTGACGCCCGTTCACGGGCTTGATCTTCTCCATCACCAGAACCTATAATTCAATGAGGATGAATTTAGGGCAGAAACAGGAGTGTGTTGGGTTTTCTACATGTGTGCAAGGATATGTGTGTATTGATGGTTGGAGTTGATGAGTGAAATTTTCTCGAGTATATATAGCGTGGTGTTACCCGGACTGGGGGTACAGTAGGGCTAGCAAAGCGGGAAGCGTATAAATATTAAGGTATGTGGGGGGATTATTTCAGTGTACTCTTTTGCTGAAAGCTTGCTCTTTTACTTTTGCTTTTGTTGGTAGTTTTCTTTTCTATCGACTGGTCTTGTTGTATGGTAACTCGCATCTACATGCGTCAGGTAGTGAGGCAGTACAAGGGCAGTGTTGTCCTTGAAGGGTAATAAAGAAGGTAGTTTTATTGTAAAAAGGGTCAATTGAGTAATGTGGTACTGGTGAGTGATAATGGTATCGGAACATAATGAATAAGACAGTGTAACTCAGAAACGAGGATAGTCTGACGATTTGTAGATGGTCCAGTGCATGAAGCTGATAATGATAATTGACCTCTTTTGCTGTTGATAACTGCTCAATCAACCAAACTGATCCAACATTTGCAAACAACTTAAAAGTCACTTATATCTCCACTACCTCTATTCAACAGAAGCCAACCATTTATTCAAACAATCACTGTGTCAAATCCCTCCTGCCTAACCATCGTTGCTCTCCCTCAAAACTCCAATTTCACCACCTTCCACTTCACCACCTCTCAACCTCCCCACCCAAATCCTACATGTTCATCGTCAAATGCTGTTTCTATTATACACTGCTGTTTCGGCTGCCAGCTCAACTGATCACGCCTCCTTTCTCATATCAGAACGTTTGGGCGCCTCCAACGGATGCAATTGCGCCAAGTACGTGATGGCCCACATCAAGTAGCACATGGCCAATCCCAAGATCAAGGAAGACCGCCAGACCGTCTGGTCCTGTTTGGGTGCAAAGTTCCATGACAATACACAAAGGGCCACCGTGACCGCGAGGACAAAAAGCACAGTGTAGCTAGAGGTTAGTTGGAGAAGCTCCTGATTGGTTCATTGCAGTGTGACATACCCAGACATGATAAAGATGTAGTAGAGGATTCGTGGAGCGGTGCATTTGGCGATAATCGGAGCACACCCGTACCTCCGGCAACTTCAGCAGGTGGCTCCAAGTGGGCTTTAGATAACAGAAAAGGGTGTTTTTTGAGTTTGAAGAAAATGTTTTGTTTAATTTGTGTTCTTGATCTTGATTTCAATTTTTAGTGAAATGGTGTTGGTACAATCATTGCCTTGCAGATCGGTATACCACTGACTGCGAAGGTGCAACTACATCATACATAACCTTCACAGTCTTCCTTTGCATCCACAAGTATAGATCCTGGACTACCAGCATTTCGAGATAATTCCCTTTTATTCCTCGAACCTTAACTTAATCTACTTCATCTCCCGTCCATCTATACACAAATTCACATCGAATCAACCCCACCAAGAATGGCCAAGATCCTGTCCAAGGTGGCCAACTGGCTCTATCTGGTTCTCCAACCGCAGTATCTTCATAAAGAGGTGGCCTACTCACACTTGTACCACTTTCTAGCGGCATATCTCACCCAGGGGTTCAAGATCAGAACAGCAGTCTACACATCTGTACTGGGGCATTCTCAACTATTGATCAACTTGTACGGAAAGCTCGACTGTGGAACGTGCCTCGTTCCGCTCAATATATGGATTCCGCTCAATTACCCGTTCCAAGACGAAAACATCCCTGCCCTGGAGCCCAACGGTGTACCTGTGGTGTTTGTTGTACCAGAACACGGTTTGATGATAAGACCCAATAATAACGTGGACTCTCAGGGCCGCTTCTACCATCCTTTCATGGCTCTGTGGCACCAGAACTATACTCCGACGGCCCAGACTCGAGACTTTTCGCTTCTTCTGCTTATGTCGTGTTTGAAGATCACTTTTGAACAGAATCCTCCACTTAATACACCCCCAGCAGCCCCTCCCAAGGTTCAGCCGACTAATACTGGTCCTCAATTGCCGCCAAAGATGTCGTATAACGAAACACCTGTCCAGCTGCCGACTCCAGAACCTCCTCGCAGAGAGACCAATGGACCACCTTTGCCCCAAAAGCCTCTTGAAGCACAGAAGCCTGTTGAACCTCAGAAGCCTGTAGAACCTCAAGCTACCCAGGACTCAAGCATACCTGAGAAATACAGGATGCCCTTGCCTTTACCTCCACAGGATTCACCTTCTCCAGTTCCAGTACAGTCTCCACCTCAGCAGAGGGTACCACCGCCTCAGGTCGTTTACCAGGACAATTCTGAGCTTTATGAACCTAGAAGGCTTAGGCCCCAGGGTCCTGGAAAGCCCCCTAATCCAAGAAAGGCTCAGACTGCAAAGAAACCGCAGGGTATCAATGAAGTCGAAGACCTTATGGACAAGGTCACACTCAACGAGAATAAGGGTGACAGGCCTATACTCCAGATGATTAGTGACAAGATCAACGAGTTCCTTGCGTCCGACGAGAGTCTTGTCACTGCCGCTCCATTTGTTGAGCAACAGAAGCTCAAGATAGAAGCTCTTGAAAATCAGCTTCTGAGCCATCTCAAACAGGCTCATGCAAACGAAGAGAATCTTCAGAACCACATTACGTACGTCCAAGGACAGGTGGAGTCTATACGAAAGCTCAACGTGGAGCTTCAGCAAGTGGACCAGATCAACGCTGAATCGAAGGACGAGGTTGCTTTTGGAACTGGGCCCGGCCAGAAAATCAAGCTAGAGGATATTGTGACTCCTGACTCGATCCTTGTGAATCAGTTGTACGACACTGTTGCTGATATCAAGGCCCACAAGGACACGATAGATCTTGTTGGAGGCAACTTCAAGGGCGAAAGTGAGCTTATCAACGATGAGAACATGGACCAGTGTATTAAGTCGGTCCGAGGATTGGCGAGAGAGTTGTTTTGGCTCGAGGTGACCAAGACGGAGATCGGCAAGTCCATGGGTCTCCAGATGTAGAGAGAGTCTGGGTGGTTTGTCAATCCTTGGAGTGATGAATCAACTGAGGTTAGCAGGCTTTTCTTTAAAACCCAGAAGCTGGAGACTACATTTATAATGGGCATGGTCTATCTGTTACCACGGACTATAGCCAGTTACCATAGGGCTCCACCATTGCCATTGCTCCCGCTACCCTGCAAATTATCCACTATAGAGGCATCGCCCAAACTCCCTAATTCCGATGTATAATCTAATCACAACCTTCAAATCCCTATCTTTTTCAACTCGACTATCTGGTCTACCACTGGCCCCTCCTCTATATAAAGCCATGCCCTAACGCAAACCAGCATCCACCAATCCCACCCTCCAGACGGCAATTAATCAAATTTTCCAAAGCAGCTCTTCAATCCGCCGTTTTCTCATAAAATGACATCCTTCCAAGTATTTTCTTCCAGCTCGGGCCCCCTCCAGGGACTCCCCATCCTCATCTCTGGAGCTCCTTCCTGTACCTCACACTGAGCAACCACCTGGTACCCATACATCTCCCCCAATATCCCATCAATCTTCACCAAATTTACACACCTGAATCTCCCAATTTCCCCAATTCCAAAAATCTAATTTTCACTAAATTCCACCCACTACAGCCCTCCCTAGCGCACCCCCCTCCGGTTACCTAATCCGGCACCGCCGCACGATGCTCGCACAGACTTTTTGCAAAAAAAAAAAAGCACTATCATCACCACCAACATGTCCGAAGAATTCATGATCAAGCCGGAGTCCGTGCCTGCGCTGAGCAGCACGGCAGACTGGCCCCTCTTGTTGAAAAACTACGACAAGTTGCTTGTGCGTCTGGGTCACTACACCCCAATCCCAGCAGGCTCCTCGCCTTTGAAGAGAGACTTGAAGTCGTATGTTTCCAGTGGTGTCATCAACTTGGACAAGCCATCCAACCCTTCCTCGCACGAGGTTGTCGCCTGGATCAAGCGTATTTTGAGAGTGGAGAAAACCGGTCACTCCGGTACTTTGGACCCCAAGGTCACTGGTTGTTTGATTGTCTGTGTGGACAGAGCTACTCGTTTGGTCAAGTCCCAGCAAGGCGCCGGTAAGGAGTATGTGTGTATTGTGCGTTTGCACGAGGAGCTCGAGGACGCCAAGGAGATGGGCCGTGCTTTGGAGAACTTGACCGGTGCTCTTTTCCAGAGACCTCCTTTGATTTCTGCTGTCAAGAGACAGTTGAGAGTGAGAACCATCTACGACTCCAACTTGATTGAGTTTGACAACAAGCGTGGTCTCGGTGTGTTCTGGGCCTCGTGTGAAGCCGGTACCTATATGAGAACCTTGTGTGTGCACTTGGGTATGTTGTTGGGTGTTGGAGGACACATGCAAGAGTTGCGTCGTGTTAGATCCGGAGCCATGGACGAGAACGACAACTTGGTCACTTTGCACGACGTCATGGACGCCCAGTACGTCTACGACAACACCAGAGACGAGTCCTACTTGCGTAAGATCATCCAGCCTTTGGAGACCTTGCTTGTGGGCTACAAGAGAGTCGTGGTCAAGGATTCCGCCGTCAACTCTGTCTGTTACGGTGCCAAGTTGATGATTCCTGGTTTGTTGAGATACGAGGACGGCATTGAGTTGTACGACGAGGTTGTGCTCATGACCACCAAGGGTGAGGCCATTGCCATTGGTATTGCCCAGATGACCACGGTGGACTTGCAGTCTTGCGACCACGGTGTTGTTGCCAAGGTCAAGAGATGCATCATGGAGAGAGACACCTACCCAAGAAGATGGGGTCTCGGTCCTGTTGCCCAGAAGAAGAAGCAGTTGAAGGCTGACGGTAAGTTGGACAAGTACGGTAGAGTCAACGACAACACTCCTGAGTCCTGGAAGGACGGCTACAAGGACCACGCCGAGGAGCCTGCTCCTCCTGTGCCTGAGTCCAAGAAGGTTGCTCCCGAGATCCAGTTGCCCAAGAAGTCTGAGCCTGAGGATGTGAAGATGGAGTCTGAGGACGAGAAGAAGGAGAAGAAGGAAAAGAAGGACAAGAAGGAGAAGAAGGAGAAGAAAGAAAAGAAGGACAAGAAGGAGAAGAAAGAGAAGAAGGAGAAGAAGAGAAAGGCCGACGACGACGAGCCCGAGAAGAAGAAGAAGTCCAAGAAGTAATCTCGTCACGACCACTCAGTTTAGCATGTTATTCCATCGGCCGATGCTGCCACTTTGTATATCTATTAAATATCACGATCAGAAGATTTGGGGTGTAGCGACTGCCTTGCGGCGTCGATCTTGCTCTGTACGCTGTGCTTGATGGCGTCGATTTTGCGTTGGATCTTTTCGGCCTTGGCTGTATCGCCCAATTCTCGCCGCTGAGCTTCTAAGTAGACGAAGAGACTCAACAATTTGCCATTATCTTCAGCTTTTGTGATTCGCCTCGTGCACTTGCCGTAAAGACGGTTGCTCTGGTCAAGGTTTACCGCCAGGCGAAGAAGCAAATATAACCCAAGAAGCTCCATGTTGTGTATGCGTATAGTGTCAGAAAAGACCAACTTTTCGATCTCCGTCGAAAGAGCACTATCGTTGTGGGAGCTGCCGATATTAAAAGCTGCCAACGCCGACTTGTAAGTGAGCTTGAATGTGTTGGTGGAAGTGACTCCCGCTGTATTGGGATCTTCCAAAATGCTGGTCATATCCGCGTGTAGCGATGCAAGTAAGGAGCGAGACGACTTGATCGCCTGCTCATGCTGATTATTTTGAGACAAAGTTCGGAACTCGTACTCTGCTATGTTGAGTAAATGCATGGTGGAATAGATGTAAAGCTCATTGCTTCTGCCCGAGGAGGTTTCGTATCCAACCCCGAGAGAATGCTGTAAATTAAAAGCTTCAATTGGAGTATCGCAAGTATGTGTGACGAGGCTCCTCACTCTCAAAAAGTGATACTTCGCTGCCTTCAAGTTTCCCTGCGATTGATGATAGATGGCGGATAGGTAGGTGAAGTGGGGGATGAGGAATTTGTAGTACCACAACTCTTCTGCCGTGAAGTTCGTCTCATTGTAGCTGTCAAGAAATGCATGTATAACCTGGATGCCATCGAAGTCACTCGACAGCATGCACTTGAGCCACATTTGATAGTACAACACGGTAAACTTAATGACAGAAAGTCGAACAATTTTTGTTGTGAGATGAGAGACACCAAAATGCTGTTGGTTTGCCAGGTAAGTAGTAAGAGCTGTGATTGCATTCTCAACATCCTTGAGGCATTTTTCGAAGACTTGACTTGCTTTCGTCAATTCAGACGAATCAGTCATGAAATAGACACCGCTAGTAAGGTAGAATGTAGGCACAAATTCATCTGGACCAATCCATTGCAACAGAAACGTCACAGTTTCGTTATTGGAGTGGATCTCGATCGGTATGGTTCCATCACTTTTCCAAAAAGCCCATTTTTCTTCTTTCTGCTTCTTGACGAATTCAGTCAACTTTCTAATCCATTTTTTCGAATGCTTGAAATCGTTGGTTTGAGTGCAAACAGCAAGGTTTTGCAAGTAGTGCATTGCCTTGAGTTGAGGAAGAACCAGCTTCATTTTGAAGAATGTTACTCTGCATTCGTGAAGAGCTTTCTCTGCCTCCTTCGGGGAGCCCTGGATTAGCTGAATTTTGCTAAGCATCAACAAACAAAGACAGCGGACTTGGCCATCAAGAGACTGCCATGCCGTATTCAAGGTTGGTATGAGCGAATGTATTTCACTGAGAGGGGCCATTCCAATCCTTTGGAGTGCAAATAAAGTAGAGATTTCCTTCTTGCCCTCCCTCTCGTATATCTCCTGTCGTTCGTTGAGAAAAGGCCCAACCAAGTGGACATCAGAGACCTTCAAAATCTTAGCACACAAGAGCTCCGCAGCAACTCGGGCCAGTAAGATGCCATTTTTTGATGCAATAGCTAATGAACGTTTTGCAAGTTCCTCGGCAGTATTGTAGTTATCTGTCTCGTCAAGGTAGATCTGTGCAAGCTTATACAAAGCTAGAGATGCTTCTACTGGTTTCAAGCAGGCCATGTACTGCGAGATCACCATATGAAGCGCCTTCATGGCCGCCTTTACAAGCTTATAGTAGACTTTGACGCCCTCAATGTAGTTAGCTGCAAGGACATAGCCGTGTGCTTCCTCCAAGAAAGTATCAGCCGTTCTGAGGAGCCATTGACACACAAAGTCGGGATTTTCCATATGCTTGAGGACTAAATCTGGAGTGACTTCTTCTTCTACCTCAGCCTCAATGGTCGTTTCCTCTTCAGGTGGTTCCTGAGTCACTTCCTCTGATTTCACCATGCTTCCCACCAGGGAAGGTGGAAGCGACGAAGTGACCTTCGTCTCCAGCTCAAGCGCCAGAAATCCATCAGATTCGTCTGTAAGCAAAAACCTCTGTATTTTTGCCTCGTAACTCTTTTCGAGGAAGCTCTTTGGCCTAGGTAGTTTTGCTGAGGCGTTCAGATAAAACTGAGTATCTGAAATTGGAGGATCATTTGGGATTGGGTCTTCTTTAGGCTGTGAGTTTGGTCTGGAGCTTTTTCTTGATGGCTGGGATGTCAAAATATGGTTCAGATCATTGGATTCTTCGGATGAAGGTCTGGATCTCTTGGTACCAGTAAGAACAACCTCCCTCTTGGATGAGGAAACAACGCGTCTTACTGGATTCAGCTTACTACTGCTTTTTCGTCGCATGTGATCCATGCTGGTTTCATGTTATCGTGTGTTCTTCGTTGGTATATATAAGGAAGCGAAGGTAGGTAGGGTGTATTTTGGTGATGCGCGTAGGTGCTAGTCTCGCTAGTACAGGAACCACCTGGGGGATTAAATATTGCAGCCAGTTACAACCAGCCATTAAAGAATAGTACAGCGTGTGAGTCGGGCATGGGGGATATAAGCTTAGTTTTCAGATGACACTGTCGTGACATTGAGTTTTTCCTCGAGCTGTTTACGCTTGAGACGCTCCTTGCCGAGCTCAACCTCGTACTGATCCTGGATGTCTGACACAATCTTTTTGAATTCCTTTCTGAGAATAGCGTTGCTCATGGAAGACCCGCTGCTCATGTTGGGGAAGCCTGGGTATCCTGGAGAAGATGGAAGTGTTGAGTTGGGGGCATCGTCCTCGTTGCTCGTGCTCGATAGAAGCGATGGCGAAGCCAAACCAGAGTTTCTGGGCAGTTTGCTTCCCATGTTATCGATCTTGAGCAGGTTAAGCTCCTTGCGAAGACGAGAGATCTCCTTGTCCTTCGCGTCGACTGAGTCACGAGACGCTAAACTGTCAAGCGAGACGCTGCTTCCGCCTGAACGAAGTCTAGTCAATTCTTTTTCAAGTGCTGCATTCTTCTTGCGGTACTCCGAGATGGTCTTCAAGGAGTTGGCCTTCAAGTAGTCGTACTCTTTCATGAAGTACTGGTGGGAGAAACGCAAGTCGTTCAATGCAAGTCTGTACTCGGAGATGGTCTTGCTCTCGGAGGCTGTATCTTTGATGCCCTTGTAAGGCGATGCCGAGAGGAAAGAGTGATCTTGGAGCACGGAGTTTTCGTCAACCACCATGGACTGGTCCACAGAGCGTTCTCCTGAGGTGGTTGGAGGAGTTGGGCTCGATGCTGGTGGTCTGGCAGAAACCACAGCGTCAATGCACGATTGAGCCCACTGGATCTTCTTGTCCATCAGGGTCTCGGCCTCTTCGGGGTGTTCGGGCAAGCTGACGTTGTTCTGAGCTGCCAAAGATGCAATGTGGGAAAAGAGCGTGTCGAACAGCTTGTCGGAATCGGCAGAAACGCCTCCCTTTGTAGGGCTGCCAGAAAGCTGGGCGTGCAAGGATTGCGAGCTGTTGGAGTGCTTGATGTCCTCCACGTAGCCCAAAACCAAACAGGCCAAGTTGTGGTTGTTGAGCTTACCGCGGAGCTCCTCGAGCTCAGTGGAGACCGTCCGGAGCAGCTGCTGCAAGTCCAGGTTCTGTTTCATGATTTTGAGCACTAAGTTGATGTCCAAGTCTGGTTTTGGCTCCTCGTTGAACATCAAGGTGGAGCAGAACTGCGAGGAGACCGCGATCTTGTCTTGCAAGTAGTCCCGGAGCTCCTGCTTGTCGGCGATAAGCTCCTTGACCTTTCTGGTGCGCTCCAAGGACATGATGGCCTTTGGAGAGATCTTCAGGGTGTCGAAAACGGAGTTTTCAATCAAAACCTTCAAGTTGAGGTAGTCGCTGGAAGAGGCAAAGAAGTCTCTGCATTCGGAGGTCTCTGTTGTCGGCGTAGAAACCGTCAGGGGCCCGTTTTCGTGGCTAGTTCTGTCGATATCCGAATCGTCCGAATCTTCACCAATCGAATTCGACGAAAGCGTCTGCTGCAAATACAGCGAAAACAGCAGCTGGACAGGGACCGTCGGGGAAGCGTTTCTGTTGTGTTCATGGAGCAGGAACTTCAACAAATCGGGTGTTGTGTTCAGCAAGTTGTACTGGTCGCCGTGGGCCACGCTGAAAGGGCTGTTTTTCATGAATGTGTCAGGGTCGACCATTTTGATGAAATTTTCTTTAGTCTAGCGAGGGACGGGAAATGGGGTCTTAAAGGCGGCTTTGCCTTGGGATGGAGTGGTTGGAGGTTGTAGAAAAAAACAGACAGTCGCAGAGAATGCTTCGACGCGTTGCGCGCGCCGCGAATATGTAGATCTAGATTCCCCCGGTGGGTCGGTGCCCTGAGCGAAATAGCAATAATTTTAGAGAATTAAGGTGACAATCAAAATTGTCTTGTTTTTCTGATTCGATTGATGTGATTTTTGTGCCCATTGGACCAGTGTGCGTGCAATTAAGGGGACCCTCTGGAAACCCACGCAGGCCATGGTTTTGCACCCAATTACGCCAAACACAGCAAGGCTGAATAGGTCAAGGCGGTAGTCCACAGCACAATTGTAGGATGCCACTGCTTGGCTGGTTCGAGATCTGTTCGGCCCCTTTGCCCGATCGACGGATCGTGGTACTTGATTTTGATTATTTTGTGTTAGCATTTTAGCTTTAGGGTGCCTTTGAGCTTCGTCGTTCACAATGAAGGGCCACTTCTCGTCAAGGGCTTGTTTATCTTCATCGCTTTGGGGGTATTTTCATCTCAGTAGTTTTCGGTAAAAATCAACGTTGTTGATTCGAGGGGGGTGGCTTGGCAATTCTCTTCAGCCACGATCCAACGGTGATCTGAAGGGCAGTGCGGTCCAGAATCTCCTAGATAGTTAAAGTGTGGTTTTCATTGGAAAGCGTGAATTTCGGCAATTGACTTAGGTTTTGGAGGTTTAGGGATCCTTTTAAAAAAATACAAGCCTTCTTTTCTCCAAAATCACCCGCTCATTACCCGTTCTGACCACTGGCCTGGTATTACGTTGGCATGCTGCGAGGTATTCTAGAGGGGGCTTCACTTGCCTCCCCTATGATGGAAGGCATTTATGTTTTTTCCGTTTTTGGGAAATTTAACTAGCCACAAGCTCCGCCCACTTGGCTTCGGTGTTTGTTGTCAAAGTGTGTTTGGGTTTGGAAGCTACACAATGGCTCCTGCCTTAGACGACGACGAAACCACGAAAACCGTGAATTTCGGAGCATCAAGCAAAAAGCTGGTTTTGTAATTTTTCTGGCTTTTCTCCGATCAGCATAGCAATCAAAGTTCCTGTTTTGGTGATGCTAAGCACTGTCAGGGATACCCTCACCTACTGGACTAAGGCTGCAATGCACCGAATCGGGTATTTCCTGGAACCCTCTGAGCCTGTCCTCACCTAGTCGTTCTTTCTATCAAAATCACTCCTTTCCTCAAAATCACAATTTTCTATAACTTCCCCAAAATCTGAGTATCCCTTCCACTGTCTATCTACGGCCTTGACCATGCCTGTACGCATTTGCAACCACTCAGTTACTACTACATGGTGTTGCTGGAGCTTCTAGAAACAGCCCCGCTAAACCGAATACCCCGAACGTCCAAGGACGAAATCCGCTACTTGACCTTCAACGTCAACGGCATAAAAACACTTTTCAACTACCACCCGTGGAACAGGCTCCAGAACGACCATGACGCCTTCTTCTCAGGCCTAGGTGCTGATATCATTCTGCTCCAGGAGCTCAAGATCAACAACGACGGCCTTGCAGCCACGGGTGTGCTCAAGAACTACAAGGCGTTTATCCTGGTGCCAAAATCACGGAAAGGCTACTCGGGAGTCGGCCTTTTTGTCAGATTACCGGTTCCCACCGATCCACCTCACGTTCAGACGTGTTTGTCTGTGGTGAAAGCAGAAGAGGGAATCACAGGAACGTTGCCTAGTGCAGAAGACAAAAGCCAGTGCTACGACGAGTCTCCAAACGCAATTGGCGGATACTTGAATGGAGACGATATGGAGGACATGAACATGACCATCGATGAGCTACGATCCTTGGACTACGAGGGCCGTGCCGTGGTGGTGGAGTTGGCGTCTGGAACGGTGGTTTTTTCTTTATACTGTCCAGCCAACTCTATGGGCACGGAGGACGGTGAGATCTTCAGACTTCGCTTTCTCGAAGTGCTTCTCCGACGTGCTTTGAAACTCAAGGCTTTGGGCAAGCATGTGGTCGTCATGGGCGATATTAACGTGTCCTTGGACCTCATAGACCAGGCTGAGGCGATCAACGAGGGCATCAAGGCGAATTTGGTGTCGAACAACCTCAAAGACGGTGGTGAGGCATTTGAGAAGGAGAATAAGGAAGCGTGCTTGGCTTTCAAAGGTAGACCGCAACGGTCGCTTCTCCAGCGCTTCATTTTTCCCACAAACCCGTTTACACAAGCTCTGGAGCAGGCGTGTTTGTACGATACTACTAGAGAAAGTCAGGGCCGCCGTTTGGCGATGTACACTGTCTGGAACACCATGACGAGTGCCAGGCAGTCCAACTTTGGCTCTAGAATTGATCTCATCTTGATGAGCTGCAAGGAGGCCGTCAAGAACATTTCCAAAGCGGACATTCTTCCTTATATCAATGGTTCAGACCATTGTCCGGTATTCACTGATATAGACGTTTCCTATGTGGCGATTCAGCCGCCGGCAGAGCAAAAGAAGCTCAAGTTTGAGGCAAAGTCCTTCTACAAGTTGGTGAAACACAGAGACATTTCATCGATGTTTGGTTCTGGTATCAAAAGATCAGCCACACCAGAGGAAAAGAAGGACAACGGTGAGCCAAAAAAGCCAAAGTTACAATACGTGAGTCGGAAGAAGACAAACTCGTCTCAACACAGCATCAAGAATTTCTTCTTCCAAGACAAAACATCAAAGCAGGACGACAAAGGCTCCAGCGATAGTAACGAACCTACCCAGGAGGATAAACCTTCTGACACTGTCAAATTAGATTCGATATCGAAATTGACGTCACTTATTTATTCAGATCCTCCAAAATGTCATCATGGCGAGAAATGCACCCTCAAAACCAGTCTTACTAATGCATCCAAAGGAAAGAAGTTCTGGTGTTGTCCCCGGGTATCAAAAGGCAGTTCCACCGAATTGGGTGAACATCGCTGTGAATACTTTGAATGGGCCAAAACGAAAAGCAAAAGCTAATCTACAATTCATATCATGAAAAGTCGTCGATCATGGACTATAAATGGAGAGATACGGGGCAAACGAAGTAAACGAACAAGGAAAAACAAGAGGAAAAAGCTAACAACAACCAAACAAACCCACGATTATAATACAGCAGGACCCCTTATAAAGAGTATTCCTCCCTAACCCATTTCGACGACACATCTCGCGGTGTCGCGAGACCTCATAAGGATAGCTATGGTACATGCGGTGGAACGGGAATCACGACTTACGGAATTCACTCAACACCGGATAGATGGCTTCAAATGCAGCATAGATCTCCTCTCTTTGCTTTGCACCGGTCAAGACAATCTTGCCGGAGACGAAAATCAATAGCACAATCTTTGGCTTAACCATTCTATAAATCAAGCCAGGGAACAATTCAGGTTCATAGGACGAGAAAGTTCCGTGCGAGAAGGCAAGACCTTCCAATCTGATCGGGAACTTAACGTCACAGGAGCCGACAATGTTCTGGATCTTGAAATCAGTGAATTTGGCATTGAAACCCAATTTTTGGATAATACGAGCATATTTTCTCGAAGCCAACTTGGAATCGTCCTCAGATTTGGCACCAGTCACCACCATCTTACCAGAGGCGAAAATAAGTGCGGTTGTTTTTGGCTCTCTGATTCTCATGATGACGGCAGCGAAACGCTTGGGGTTGTATTCAGCGTTACGTGCATGCAAGGCAATGGTTTTCAAATCCAAACGACAATCCAAGTTCACTGTTGCGACGATATTTTGAAGCGTGGGCACAATACCCGACATAGCTCCATCAGCGTCGTCTTGGTTGGGTTCTTTGACGCCAAGTTCTGTATTTTCATCTTTCTTAACGATACCGTTGTTGGGGTCATTGATGCCCTGTGGCATCGAAAGGGAGCCGGGAGCTGTGAAAGCTTGGGCGTTTGCTGCGGTGGTCGGAAGCTTCAACGAATCCATGGTCTATAAAAGAGAAGATGATACCGGGGACGGTGATGTGATTATGGAAATATTATTTTGGCGACAAAGATGAACAACTAAATGTCTCCCTGTCAACGGAAATTTATTCACGGGATAGCTTGATACACTATATGCAACAAGGCCTCTCTGGGGAATAAATGCTGTTCAGTTGGTATGCAAAGTTTAATGGTTTCTGCAGTACCTGGTGAACCAAATGAACGATGAACTGTATATAGACCCAGGTAACACAAAGGCAATTTTTTGCGGGACAGGCGGTGAAAAAGTGGGCGGGCTCGCGGTATTTATAATCGTGGCCTGAAATCCGGGTAACCGCCATCGCATTGCTTGATATACTGCAGACAACATATTTGCCAGCCATCTAGCCATTATCAACCTGGCTATTGAAGAAAATGAAACTGGCCCTTAGTTTGAATTTGGAGTATCGCCAGTAGACGGGGAAGCATCTTTGGACGGGTTTTCTTGTAGCTTACGCTATCACCACAGTCACGTGGAATTCGAAACATCTCCAACAAATCTAGCATCCACCGGATTAACGTTCTCTCAAAGCCTTGTTTCTCTTCTCCTTCTTTCTCATTCTCTCCACCTTCTTAGCATGCATCTTTTCGGCCATTCTCTCGTATCTCTCCTTCTCCTCCTTGATCTCTCTTCTTCTCTTGATCTCAGCCACCCTCAGGTTCTTTTCATCTTCCTTCTCCTGCTTGAGATCCTTGATACGAGCTTTGTACTGGTCCTCTTCAAGCTTCTTCTTTTCTCTTAATTGCCATGTGTTGAGCTTCTTGACACCAAGAGAACGCACCCTGAAGGCATCTTTTTTGATCTTAAAGTTCTTTCCGTTAACCCGAGGGCCTTCGGTGATTTCCTTTTCGGCCAAAGGGTTAATGTACTTCTTTGGAATGTCCTTGAACTCCTTGTCTGCTGTGGCACTCATGAAGAAGATGTATGGTAGAGATGAGTAGTGAAGTGCGGAAGATATGGGGCAGGCGTGCCGCGCTCATAAATGTTGTAAGATCATAATCCCTATTATACTTTTAATAATCGTCCGTCTCCCGCTTGTCTATCAACAAGGTGGCTCTTCTAGTCCACTTTCTCGTCCTCGTGTACTTGGAGGACTGGTCGCGGTAGCCAGGATTGCCCCAGTTGGAGTCGTAGTACACCCAGCCCGTCTTGTACCTGGATTTGTTGAACTCGAGGTCTAGGTCCCACCGGTCGTCCATCCACTGCCATGTGTACTTGTAAAGATCGTGCTCGCAAACTGGGAATTCAAAGTCGTCGTCCTGAGGGTCGGGGGAAGGCCTCATCAGCTGTTCGTAGCAGTAACTGGCTCTTTCATTAGGCAACAAGAGCTTGGACCAGCCAAAGCCGAACCAGCGGCGCTCGTTTTCGAGAATGTCAAAACGCACGGTTTGTCGAAGCTGCTTGGGCGAAGCAATCACCTTCTTGACGATGGTGAAGTCGTTGTCTGTGATTTTGGGGGCAGAACTGGCTTCGTCTTCAACGTCGGTGGCGCTTGGCGAGTGGACACGGGATATGCCACCGTGTACTTTTTCCTTCCCTTCATCCGTGGAGATCTTGATGTCAAGACCTGTCGTGTAGTAAGCAAGCAATCTGATGTAGAGGGACCTCCACAAGAGGTGTCTAATTGTGTATGCCCAGGGCGAATGGTACGTCAAGAAGAACACGCCAAGGAGCCACGTAAGCACCGTTGGCAGTAAAAAAGTTCTAGCCACGGCAGCATGGACTGGAGTTACCAAAATGGCCAGAATGACAAATTTAAGATAGTTCTTCCGAGTGAAGCGGACGTGGCGGGCGGGTCTGAAAAACAAGTCAAACCGCACCGTGATGTTGTGGAGCGTCTGTAGCACCTCGTCTATCGTGGGCTTCTCGCCGTACTTCAGGTCTCTCATGATGGTGCTTGTTCTCCAAACAATACTCAGAAACAGCGCCGCTATCAACAACGGGAGGGCCACAAACCTCAATGTGTGCCAATATAGAACAAGCACCGAGTACCCTGTGATAAATAGAAAGTTCTGGTACGGGTCGCCGTTCGTCCAGGTGATAATCTCTAACAAGTTGTCCATTAGAAGCAAATATGGAAAGATATTCAGCAAGGCCAGCGCCAAAATGGGATTTTCCACAAGGAGCTGTGTTTGCAGCGTCGTCGTGAGAAGCTTAGCCTCCGACGGCTCGAAAACAGCATATACCACCTCGTCAGACATGGTAGTAAGTGGTAGGAAGAAAAGGTGTTTTGTGGAGTAATAGGCACATGAAAAAGCGCGAGGTGGGGTGGAGTGGTGATGGTGAGAAGTGACCAAGAAAGAGGGACCGAGGGAGGAAGAGGTCAGTTTTGGGATATGGTTATTATGGATTTGGATTAGTGTGATTGGACTGTTTTTTCTGTTTGTGGGGTGATTCTTGTTCTAGGTTTCTGGATACTCTGGCATTGGACCCTGCGATTACATCATACCGTTGGACTTTCTGATCAGAGATCTACAAGTGTGGTGGCTCATAAATGGCTTACGGAGATTTAGAGGCGGTTACTTTGATCTTGGTTTTGGCTCAATTGAGTGGAATCGCTTGTTTTGGCAGGTTTATGGAAAAGGTGCTGGAAAGCCGAGGATGAAGGGTATCGTGACCGTTCGAAGACGATCTCTGGAAGTTTTTGGAGAAGTGATTGTCACGTTGTAATTCATTTTTATTCGTCATTCATGAGGGAGATTTATTTGGAATTGACTCACGGTATGTTGGGTCTAGCGGCGCTTCTTCCTCAAATTTGCAACCAATGCTTGCTTACCCATCAGACAAGCACTACAGATACATTGACTTGCTCATTGTTGTTGAATTCCATACTTTAGATACCCACATTGCTTTACTGGCTTGATCCAATCAGACCCCTTCTTTATGGAACTCTCGGATGGTTTGTGGTGCCTCAATAACCGCTCTACATCAAGTCCCCAGATCATCGAATCTTCTACAACTCGCTGTATGGAAAAAGTCCCGATTTTCCGAAATTCATTTTTTTAAAAACTTGGCAAAATTCCTAACTAGCAAGAGCAACGATTGTGCCTGAATTGCTCCACAATTGGGTTGCCTCACTGGGTTGCACCATGGTACCTATTGCCCCATAACACATATCGTCACTCTGCATGTCAAACAGCTGATCAACAGATACCCCTATCGGTCTACACTTCGCTCTATTACCTCTGCATTAAATAACAACAGTCTAGACTGTCTAATCGTTCCGTCATGATACTCTCGGGGGGATCCCCGATTTCAACTTACAAGTTACAAGCTCTCCTTGGCACCCTCCTTGAGCAAGTCCTTCTTCTCGTCGGACTTCTTTTCAAGCGACTTCTGCTCAAGGCTCTCGGTCTTGGGGAGCTTGGCATGCTCCTTCTTGTAGCTCTCCTGCTCATCCAAGAACTTCTTCCACTCGGGCACTGGAGGAGGCTGCTTCTTCTTCAACTCCTGCTCGTGCATCGACAAAAGCACAGTTCCCAACAACAAAACGACGGTGATGGCCTGGGCGTACACTCTGGCCTGCACTGCCTTTTGCGTGGTGGTCATGTACTTGTCCTTGTTGACAATGTGCCACGAGCCCCAAAGCGAGAGGGCCCATGCACTGATGATAAGTTTGTACTTGTTCTCGTTCACCCTGGTGAAGATCTTGTCGGCGGTGGACAACTTGTTCCACTGCTCCAACTTTTCAGTTTCCTGCTGCTGGAGGTAGTCCAGACGGTGCATCTGCTCGTCAAACTTGACAGAACCTTCATCGGCGAAAAAGGCACCAATGGTGACGGTAGGCATGACCCACATGGCGGTTTTCACCGAGGTGTTGAAGGACTGCCATCTGAGAGGCTGCTTTCTCTTGACCCAGGCCACCAAACCGGCGGAAACTCCGAGACCGACAGCAGTACCGATGGCACCCTGGCGGAGCACAGCGTTCCAGTGGGCGTTTCTTTCTTCGTCGTCAAGAATCTTCATGGTTTTGTGGAGTTTTTCTCTAGAGATGGAGCTTTTCCAATGTGCGCATTTTCGGTTGCAAACTGTGCTGCTTAAATGCGCAGCAAAAGCCCGAGATCACCCGATGTGTGCTTAGCAAGAAAGTCGCTCGGATACATAGCCGCGAGAAATAGAAACAACGGCACGAGAAAGCAATCGCCCACAAAATGACAGCTGAGTCATCCGGTCCAAGAAAATTCCCACTTGTTGCAATGCATTCAAAAGGTTATTTTTTTGGTGGTCAAGTTCTGATGGATGAGCAAGCAAGCAAACCTTGAGTTGTTATTTGCGGTAAACGGTCACACACATTATCCCAGGTACGCACGTAGTCTAGAAGCTTATCAGATTGGCGACTTTTTCTGAGTTCACAGGGCACCCACAGGACCAATCAGGAAGTAACCGGAAGGGTTCAAAATGGTCAGCCCACTTTATGCGCGGCAGGAAATAGTCGCTGCATACCAACGGCTGCAAACGGCTTCATCAATCACGATTCTTTCTGCGCTCCAACATCCGCCGTCTTTTGTTAATAAACAACAAGTCGTTCCGGTTGACCGCTCCGTCCGGTCCAGGCTGCAAGCTGGGCTGGAGCGAGCTCAGCGAGCCCTTGTAGTACAAGTCACTCTCAATCAACTTTCCACCGCCCAAGTAGAGAATCTTGATTTTGCGGCCAAACGCTAGCGCCACGGCTTTGTAGCCGTATTTGGCAATCACGTTGGGCCTGACACACGCAAACTCGGCTTCGTCCTCCTCGTCTCCGAAAGGGATCTTGTACTCGAGAAACTGTCCGTTCAGAACGGTCACCACGAAACCTTGCCAGACGTCGTTGATGGAGGGCTGTTCGGGTGCTACCGGAGCTCTGGTTCTTCTTTTTCTAAGCAGGGAAAATTCTCCGTTGTGACTGGCCTTTTCGTCTCTGATTTCCACCTCGTCGGAGTTTTTCGTTCCGGCTCTGCGGATCCCCATCACCACGTTCATATCCGTCGCCTCCCATTTTTCAATGTTGTGGTACCAGTACTGCTTTTCGACAACGGCGTCGAAACCCAAACAACGGATTTCTCGAGGGTCTCTTTCCACACGGAGGCAGATGTTGTTTCTGGACTTCTTGTTCTCCAACAAGAATGTGTGCACAATGAGCGTGGGATCGTAGAAGTCCTCGTAAACTAGGGACATGGTTTCAACGGAAGCACATCCACAGAACTTGCAATGGGTGGGTTCCGAGTGTATCACTCTGAACAGACCGGGCTTGAAATGACCAATGAAGAAGGTCTTGATGATGATGCCTGTCTGGATATCCAAAAGCTCGGCCTTGAGGTCACGGACTCTCACAACCATACCCACAAAGTCAATGGTGAAAATGGTGTAGTGGTTGATGGCAGCAAAACGCCTCTTGGGCGTTGGAAGCTCAGTCGGATACGGATTCGGCGAGTTGGTGAAGTTTTGCTTGAAGATCGACAGAAACTCCGTATCCATGGCTGTAGCAGTTCTGGACATCGGCACGCCTGGTGCCTTTATCATGGTATTCTGCTTGTTGTTGAACTGGGCCTTGCTGGTTTTGAGCTTGGAGAACTTCCAGATGTTGCTGACCGCAGAGGCAATTATGATATCTCCATTAACCAAGTCACAGATGATTCTGTCGCTGACTCTGGAGGTGGTCAACTGCTTTGCTGTGGTGACTCGGAGGTTCTCGGAAACTAGGCCTTTGCCGTAGACATCCTCGAACATGTAGTAATGCTTGATCTTGCGGTCAGTGCAACTGACGGTCACCATGTGCCCGTTTTCAAAAACCATCACAAATTCGTCTCTGTTGAGCGACTGCTCAAAGTCTCTTACTTTGTCCTCGACTGCTAAATCGTCATCACGAAGAGGCGGTGGAGGAAAGTTTCCTGTGATTGTAGACGATGAGGCTGTAGAACTCACACTGGACCTTCTACCGTCAGGGCCGTTTCTCTTTTTCATAAGAAGCTTTCTGGCCAAAAAGCCGGCAATGGTCTTCTTACGAAAGAATGCAAGCATGGGTTTCAACTCTTTTGGCGTGAGGCCAAGCTCGGCTGCAAGGTTGATTTCCCAAATGAAAGATAACAGCTGACGGTCGAAACACTTGATGACAGAATGGCGGTTGTTCACAAGAACAATGTAGTTTCCCTCGTCGGATATTTCGATCATGCTGATGGGCCAGAACTCCGGGTGAAGAGAACCACGGATAGTGTCGATGGTGGTGGAAATGCTCATTGGGGTCTTCTTCTCAACAACGCCCAAGGGTGACCACACCAACACCTTCCTGTCCAAATCTGTCGATACCAAAAAGGAGGATTTCGAGTTTGTGGCGATTTTGATAACGTCGATGTTGTGGCCGTTATCGAGAGTGATGCTTTCAAAGTACTTAGTCTGCTCGTTTTGGGCCAACTCGTTGTACTCCAAATGGGAGGATGCCACCAATGTGGCGGTAGGATCGACCTCCTTGCGCTGTCTCTGGGAGTATGTGAGCGTGAATGTCAACTCCGACACAGCAAATATGAAAAGTATGGTTACAGCGACCTCCAAGTAAAAGAGAGCGTTGTATGAGTGCTTACCTGATGCCTGGTACCCGAGTTTCACAACATGTGCTGGATCGGAAAGCAACTGATATGGTAGGACCAAGATTGTCGTGAAAATCTGGCAGAAAAAGTTCCAGCAGAAGAAACTCACGACATCGCCAAACCAGAAACGCTTGGATGAAGCAGGTGAAAGTTTCAAGAAATGCGTTCCCAAAATGTGCCTAAATGTGCCAGGCGTTGGGCGACCAAGCGGTCCACGAAGCCCTAGCATGAACGAAGAAATGGGGTCAATCTCGCCCATGGACTCGACGAATTCTGCATCGTACAAGCTGGGGTTCTTATTAAGCAAGTCCGTGAGCTCCACACGGTTAAGATCGATCAAGATTATGCCCACGAGAAACGTCTGTTGAAGGAAATGATCGATAGCCAATGCCAAAGCAATTGCCTCGAGAGCCACCAAGTATTTGTCCACCAAAAGGTGCCATTCCAGGCCCAGGAAAAATATGTGCAAGAGGCCCAAAAAGAAGCCAAAGACGAAGAAGAGGCCCGTCAAGTTGAGGCAGAGCACCACAAACGAATTGGGAACAGGCAAGATGTTCGACGAGAACTTATCCACAAAGCACCGTTTGCGTACGAACCGAGTGAGCTTGTAAATGGAGTCTGTGGAGTTGCTGACGCTGTTGTTGATGCCAATGTAAAAACGGATGAGCCGTCTGTGGAGCGTGTCGTGGCCGTCCATGGAATTATCGCCCGCCAAATCGTTGACGGTCCTGAAAAGCGTCCTGGAGCTGAAGAGCATCACAGCCAAGACATAAGTCCCCGTTCCGTAGCTGCTCACGGGGCCCAACATCGCCAGCCACTCCTGAAAACCCTTGTACGAGGCCAAAATACTGAAAGAACCAGCACTGGCCAAAAAAACCTCCACGAGCCAGCCGCAGATCAAACCAAAGTTGGACCGGATCTTGTGCTGGTTGCAGATGCTGAAGTAGACCCGGAAAACAAACACGATGCAGAGAATCGTCTGGGCAAACGCCGCAAGCCGGTTGAACATGCTGAGCGGGAGCAGCTCTCCCTGTAAGTAGCGGAAGTACCTGAGGAACTCTTTAGCGGCGTTCTGAGCCTTGGACGTCTCGTAAAACAGCACCTGGAGCGGCTGTTCCACGGAAAGCAGCGGTAGGTCTCCCTCGTGCACAACATATAAATTGACCTTGCCCGCTGCCGTGACCAAGTGGTTTCTCTTGTGGAGCTGATCAAAGAAAAGCGAGGCCAATTCCGGCTTGAAGCGGTGGTTCAACGCTCGTAGCGCCGAGGCCTCGTACTGCTGTTTCTGCCACAGCCCCTGTGGCCACGTGTGCCACGGCAGGAGCACGTACACGTTGCTGTGGGCCTCGAGATTGTGTTGCAAAGTGTGGATCTGGCGCATATTGGCGAAATCCACCACACTGGACGGCGCCAGCAAGGAAATTCTGGAAAGCAGGAAATCGCCGTTCTTCACTTTGGCGTACATCTCGCCCGTGGAGCCAAAACCAAGCTCGGGACCGTCTTCGCCCAAAGATAGCGCCAGGCTGATGGGCCGTACGGTGAGATCGTGAACAACGCCATAGGACAAGATGTAGATGAGGAGGATGGGCACGAGAATGAAAAGCTTGGGGTTTCTGAGCACCCAGCCGGTAGCATGGATCAACCAGGGGTACACAATTTTCATGGTGGCCTGGAGCCTTGGGAGCTCTGTTGAAGGTGCTTTTGTGCCCTGCAGTAGGATGCTCGAAATCAGTCCACTTCTGCAACCGAGGGAGATGGACACAGTCTGGGGTGGGCAAAAGTGAAAAAGTTGGAAAAAAACGGGAGGATTTGCGGGAGATGGTGTTTTTTCGAAATTAGGCTTTTTCGTTTGGGCTTTTTTGCGTTTGGATCCGTGGGGACCCGAGGATCCGGCTGAAACGCCCCGTTTGCAGCCGTCCCCAGACGCTCGGGCCAAGATCTAGCCGTGAGAAGCTCCAACAATGGCACAATCTCGGGGAGCCGTTTGGCGATGGGGAGAGGCATTGTTTGGTGGGAAGTGGCGTGGATTTTGGGCAGATTTTGGGAAATAATTGAGGGTTTTTGGGAGGCTGTGGGTTGGGTTTGGGAGGTGGAAGATGGTGAGATAGAGGGAGATGGGGTCGAGATGGTGGATGGATTGGGGGTGGTTGAATTGGAGATTTAGGTGGGGGATGGAGCTTGGCCGGATGAAAGGAAGACGCGGTGGGAGGTGGGAGGCGGTTTCGGGTCTTTGTTTGGTGTTTTTGATTGTGTAGCTGGGTGGTGACATAGGTGGATGGTGGTATTGAGGTATGGACTTATCGGGGTGGATATACGAGGTGGTGGGCAAGTCTGGGGGATATTTAAATGGAGGGTTTCCGGGATTTTTTGGGGTTTTCGAAGGTTTCCATCTGCCCGGGACATTGGGATTATGAAACGACGTTGTTCTTATCGCTCGTGTGCTTCAACGGCTGAAATTTCAGCTTGTCCAAGGCAATTGGTTCCGAAGCCTGATCGTTCAAAAATTACTTTAAACTTTCTGGAGTCACTTATATATCTAAAGCTTTGAAATGCTACAAGGAGCAAAAAAGGGCCCTGTTGACTGAACAGCTTAGGCACCCTCCTTCCCATTACTATGCTATCCACCCTATTGGTTCCTCCAGACGTACTGCAAAGTTCCCCTCCCTAGGGCGAATTAAGAATTGAGTCCACCTTTCTCTCCAACCGTCATAATTTCTAAATCTCCAATTGGCCCTTTTTTAGGTCGTCTTGTATTTCCTAGTAATCCCCATCTCTGCTCGTTTGCAACCATTTCGCAACCCACATACCCCCACCTCCACAGTATATAAACACACGCAAACCAAAAAACAAAAGATTCTTAACAAAACGCTTCAAAATCATAAAACTATTGTATCCCCCGACCCTTGTTGTCCAATTTCCCCTCCCCTAGACGATACACCCACTTCCATCAAACACAGCCATGGAGTGCTACACTGCACCCGTGCACCATCACCAAGACAACCTCAACACCTCCAAAACTTATCTTAAACCACACCGAAAGACATCTACCCGTGTCTTTCTCAGAGCATGTCCACAAGTGACCTGTCCAGAATCGTCACTCTCGATAGCGTTCGCTCCCTAGCGTCTCCTGCAAACCCGTCTAAAGCCGTGTGGAAGGACCTAGGTGTATACTTGGATAAGAAGCTTGACTGGCACTTGGACCACAACAACTCGAAGGCGTCCCTGAACACCGTTCTTTACAACTCACTTTCCGAATCCTCCTACCTTTCTCAGGTTTCAAAGTACCAAATCTGCAAAAGCTGTGGCCGGCCCATAGGCGAGGAATCTTTGACTACACACTACGAGCGTTGCTTGGAGATGAAACAGAAGAAAGCAGAAACAGAAAACGGCGCTGCTTCGCTGGCGGCTACCAACAAGAGAAAGAGGGGAAGAGCCGCTTTGAACGATGCCTCCTCGGTAGACCTGTCTAGAATGGCGCTGCCTGCTCCAGCGACTCCACAGGGTCTGCAACTGAAGGACCAGCCGAGACCCAAGAAGAAGTATAAGAAGTCTCAGATGCAGAAGGAGAAGGAGGCTGCCAATGCTGCCGCTGCCGCGGCTGCTGCTGCTGAAGCTGCTGCTCAAAGAGCTAATAACCAGCAGAAGAAGAAGAAACAGCAGAAAACCAAGGCCCCCACCAAGGCCAAGGGCCCCGTCGATGTTGAGAAACAGTGTGGTGTGCCTTTACCCATGGGCGGTTTCTGTGCTCGTTCGTTGACATGTAAGACCCACTCGATGGGTGCAAAAAGAGCTGTTCCTGGCCGTTCAGCTCCATACGACGTCTTACTACAGCAATATCAGAAGCGTAACCAGGCCAGAATGGCCCAAAACAATGCTTTGGCTGCTCAGAGAAGGGAGAATGCTCAACTCTCTGGAATGGCCGGAGTGGAAGGTGGAGAAGGCGGTGCTGGCAGTCTCCCAGTGGTGCTTGATCCTGATGAAGAGACTCATTTGGTTTTGGAGGGTGTGTCCAAGAGTGCCCCTGTGCCGTTAGAGCGCAAGGTTATGATCCCCACTAGAAACAGGCACCGTTTCCTCAGTATGAGAGAGGCATACGCCAACGCTTTAATCACCAACGGCGCTTCTGCTGCAGATTCGCTGTCTTCGCTGGGTGACCTCACTTTGGCCAACCAGGCGATTTCAGGCTCCATTGGCGGTCTTCAAGGCAGATGTGCTCTTGTCAATGTTGATGCACCTTCCGCCTCAGAAGGTCAAGCATCCACTCAAACCAGCGCTGCTATTCCAGGTGAGCTCTACCACGTGAGAACAGCCCTGAAGGCTATTGCTACAACGGCCCAGTACAACTACCAGCAACAAAAGCAATTCCAGCAACGTGTGTTTGAGCTTCAACAGCAGCAGCTTAAGCAAAGACAGATGATGCAGCAGCAGCAACAACAGAGACTGCAGTCACAGCAGGGCTCTCAGCAGCGTCAAGTTCCAGCACAGTCTCTGTGAGCCGCTGGTGTGTAATATATGTATAGTAGACGTGTGTCCTTGGGTATTAGCGATGAGATGTAGATTTGCTAAGTTTACAATTACTTCAGTGATGCTATATGACTATATTGCCGTTTTGGCACTTTTTATTATGCAAATGCCGTATTCATGCTGATCGGCTTCGTGATGTGACTAATTGGTGGACTTCCAGTGAGGACGGTGCTTCTCGATCCATGGATGGCTGGCAACATCGGCCAATGCAAGTCGCTGGCGAGGGTTCTTCTGTAAAAGCTTGGTGATGAAATCGGCAGCCTCTTCGGACAAGAACCCCGGGATTCGTAGGTCCACACGTGCAATTCGTTTATACGTGGTGCCTTTGTCGTCGTCTTCAAAAGGCGGCCTGCCAACCAAGAACTCGTACGCCAAAACACCCAACAGCCATATATCAACGCCAAAATCATGAGAGCGAGACTCGACCATCTCGGGTGAAAGGTAGTCCAAGGTTCCACAAACAGTGAGTCTCTTTTGGGTCAACGGATCCAGCTTCACGGACCAGCCAAAGTCGCTGAGTTTCACGTCGCCCAAGTCCAGAAGCAAGATGTTTTCTGGCTTGATATCCCTGTGGATAACATTGTGAGAGTGTAAGTACTGGAGGCCCTGGGAGACCTGGAAGATGTACTTTGATGCGGTGATTTCGTCGAAACGGCGCCGTGTTTTCAATAATTGGTACACTTCGCCGTACAACGCGTACTCTAGAATCAAGTAGACGTTTGTGTCGTCGTAGAAGTAGCCGTATAAGCGAGATACATTGGGGTGGACTAGATCTCTCTGGATCTCAATTTCTCTCCGTAGATTCTTCTCTAGCTTCAGATTGACCAAATCTTTTTTGCTCATGGCCTTAATGGCACACACGAGTCCCAGTTCCCGGTGTTTCACGCAATACACCTTGCCTAGCTTGCCCTTGCCCAATACCTTGCCAAACTCAAAGTCGTCTAGCAGGAGTTTTTTGCACTTTGGCGGGGTGGCGGGCAATTTTGCAACGGCATAGTCGACAAAAGGCGACTTTCCCTTTTCACTGCTGCGCTTTGTATTGAGCAGAACCTTCAGTAAAGGTCGCCGGGGCAGCATGTTGTGGTTTGTTAAGTGGTGAGGTCGCTTAACTATGGAGGATGTGGTGGTGTACGGGTTTCACGCGTTAAGTAAACAAACACCGTTGAAAAAGTGAGCCAAAGTGGTGAGGTGCTTCTATAGAGTACGCACTGGGGTCCCATTGTAGGTGCCCCTGAATTAGGGCCACAATTTTTCAGACTAGCCTATATCCGAAAAAATTGACATTTGACGAGCGCCCTCCTGTTTCCCTTTTTTTCCTTTTTTTCCCTCTCCATTCTGCCACGTAACCGGTCGCCTCGTACAGCTTCTTATTTGGGCTTGTATGGAGGCTACGGTCACGATAAGCTCTGAGGCTGGAGGCTCAGCCACCACTTCGGTGACATGATTGGTCGAAAACGTCACAACTGGCTGAAAAGAAATGAGTTTTTTGTGAGGACCAAAATATGTGGGGTCCCGAGGATCACGCCTGTCGGAGTCAAGCAGGGAGTCAGCCGGGGGCGAAGGATGGGGCTATATTTGGCATGCAAACAGGGTCACCTTTTAGGGATCAAGCAGGCAAAAAGCCGATCCGGGGTAAACTAACGTCCATGTATGCAATGCCTTGCAGGATGTTCCTGGCAGCAACTGGCGATGAGAATCCGGGGTCATACCTCAGGCCATCGGCGGCGGTATTGTCTTTTGAGGATAGGTTATTTCGAAAATGCTTCGAAACGCCAGTAATGTAAAGGCTTTTCTTCCCCTAGAGGAAATACCGTTCCTGTGGCCCTAGGTGTGACTCAAGTGGGCCCCTCACTCCACCATGACACATTCCGGCTCCAGCCTCCCATCCTGACTTGAGCCTCTGAGTAGCTTCAAGTTGCTGATAAGCAAACTTCTGTAGTACCGCTCGATGCTGCTCGATCCCGTCGACGGCCTAAACAAGACAGCTTTACGGGTGTTCTCATGCACCATAGCCTCTTGTGCTTTTCCCCTGCGATGACCAGCAGGCGTCACAAAGCGCCATACAGTATGGCGAAGGAATCGTCCAGGAGGCCGTGGGGAGTTCCGAAACGTGACCGAGGAGCGGTTGTTCCGTGGATAGTGTAGGTACGCGGGTAGGTCGGCGAGAAGGGCGGCCTGGCGGGAAATAGGCCCGCTGGACATCAGAATATGGTACTTTCGGGGAGGCTGTATCCGCTAGACTCGACGGATTTCTGTAAAAGTGGGGCCAGGTGTCAGCGGGAATGGCTGCAAATGCTCGCTTTGTGGAAGCTTATCGGGAGCTGCGAGGAAAGATCAACAGCAGTAATCCGGCGTTTCTGATCAACGGCAAGGGCTAATCGGGGAAGCATATTGCGGAAGCAAATAGCCAAGGCACGTTATTACCAACGTGCTTAACCGCCTCACCCGGGCACCCAACGCAGCAGTGTAAGGCATCTAAAGAACACAGAAAATGCTGTATTTTCAGTAACTTTCTTCAAGATTTGTTTCAAACAATCTGTAAAACCTTCTGGCTCTTATTGGCTCTTATTGGCTGGAGGTCTGTACAAACCACCGGGTGGATTGGCCCATAGCAGACACACAGCTGGATGGATCTTCGGCTGGAAACCTTACCAACCAACCCGTACTGTACTTGAACGCAAAACCCCGTTATTTTCTGCTCGTCCTCGGCCTTCCTCGTCTCTCAATTCGTCTTGTTCTCTTCCACACCTCCATCGTCTAACGCCTTCTGACGACCTTGTCCAGAAATTTAACGACTTTTCAAAAAAACCAATCAAGAAAACCACACCCCCGTCAAAAGCCGACATATAACCAACCCGTCTTTGTTCGTTCTGCCTGAAACGTGTAGCAGGTCATTGTGCTTAGTACAGAGAAAGCCAGGCCCTACGCCTCGCCAGCACGCGCACCCGTACACCAGGCACACACACAGCCATTTATCAACATTCCCTACCACCTACTACTCCACGACTTTTTTTCCAACCTACCGTTCCCCTCCGCCCATAAATCACCATTCCCCAGCAGCCGATGTCTCACTCGGCATCCCCGACGAACCGCGGCCTGATATTCGGCTGGGTCCGCAACCTCAAGCGAAACACCATGCTGAATGACTCCGTCAACGAAGTGTCCGACTCCGATGGGCCTCTGGGTGAATCCCGTCTGCCCGCCCGCTCCGTGGCGTCTCCTGGCTCCTCACACGTGCACGGCTCTCATGGGCAACACACGCAGGGCCACTCCTTCAACCTAGGGTTCCATCATCTGCCCCAACATCACCACCAGAACAACCACCAGATGCCTCCGGCGCCGCAGGGGGCCATCCCGTTCCCACACGCGCTGCCGCTGCTGGACTTCTTGAGGCCGCTTTTGCATCACAAGCTGCGGCTGACCAACAATGTCAACCGGGTCCGGTCCAACCTGAACTCCACCAATCAGGCCCTGCTGTACGCCAATCTGGACTTGCGCCAGCACAGGGACAGTTTCTTGCAGAACAACCCGTTGGTCGACGAAAACAGCAAGTACTTTGGCGTGTCGTTGGCCGACGCCATCTCACAGGCCCTGGCCAAGATCTCCATATTGGGCGCCACGGCCGCTCCCAAGCTGGCCTCCGACGACGTGCTTCACTACGGCCGCATCCCCGTGGTCGTGGCCAAGTGCGGTGTCTACTTAAAGAAAAACGGCTTGAACGTCGAGGGCATCTTCCGTGTGGGAGGCGCCTCCAAGCGTATCAAGGAGCTCCAGATCATCTTCAACCTGCCGCCCGAGTTCGGCAAAAAGCTCTCCTGGGACGGCTACACCGTCCACGACGCCGCCTCCGTGCTTCGGCGCTACCTCAATGCCCTTCCTGAGCCGCTCATCCCACTACATCTTTACGACGAGTTTAGGGACCCGCTCAAAGCCCGTCCTAGAATCATCAAGTACATGCGCTACAAGGCAGAAAACCCGCTGAAGGTGCGTCTGAGCTCACAGGAAATGCTCCAAGCCCAGGCTAGCAGAGAACTGTCCCAAACAGCCATCTCCGACCCTCCTCAACCCCAGCAGTCCCAGCTGGCCCCACAAGCAAACCAACAAGAACAGACGACTCAACCAACGGCACCAGCTGCACTGGAAAAAGCCAGCTCCGAGGCCAAACAGGATAGTCCATTGCCCACTAAGGCTCAACGCAAAGCTCGTAACTACAAGAAGCTCACGCGAGACGTGTACGACGCCATTGACGAGTACAAGGAGCTCCTTGACGACGTGCCGCAGCTCCTGAAACAGCTCCTTTTCTATATCTTGGACCTCCTTGCCATGGTCCAAAGCAATGCCCACGAGAACCTCATGCTGGCGCGCAACTTGGCCGCCATTTTCCAGCCGTCCATTCTTTCCCACCCCAACCACGATATGGATCCCGAGGAGTACGCTCTCTCGCAATCTGTCGTCGAATTCCTTATACAATATGCCTACAAGCTCTTGCCCAACCAGGAGCAGTCCTCTCCGGAGCCTGCGACACCAACACCAATAGATACCCGGGCAAGCCCGAAGGCTGAGGCTAAGCCGGCAGCGGCTTCATACCTCAACTCACGCACCAGTGGTAGACAGCACAGCCAGTCACTACTGTCGCCAAACCCAGACGACCTAGACCTTATTGGTTTCCGCAACACCACCGCTCCAGGAAGAGGCGTAACGCTATCTGACACGGAGCAAGATTTTGCCTCTGGCTCCAGCGACGACGAATACGTGTCTGATGCTGGCCAGCGGCGCCCTAGACAGGCAGAGGTGCCCAATCTTCTCTACGTGGTGAATGCTGATGCCAGCGACGAAGCAGCGAGTGGGGGCTACGAATCACGCGGGTCGTCCAAATTGTCGCCTCCCATCATCGTTTCTGAGGCGCCCCAGGGGTAGCGCAAGCAAGATTTTTTATTTCCCGGCCGTGGGCCCCCGGCCCTGTGTATGTGTATGTAGATTATAGTTATGTGGATACAAAGTTGCAGCCAAAATGTATGTTGGATACTGCATGTATCTAAGGTAGTCTCATACCGAGGCTCTTCCTCATGCCAAGAGCGTTGGATCAATGTTCCTAATCTTCTGGATATATATGAGAGCGCATAGCCACGCTTCCTCTCAATGATACAAGTTACTTTCTTCCTCAGTACATAGCTTAGTCCTGGAATACTACAGTTAACTCTCTAGCATGAGTCTGGGAACTCCTATGTACAGTTTGCTTCCTGCAGGCAAACCAGTTTCCTTTCATCTTTATAAAGAAGGTGGAACTTTAGCAAACCAAAGTACAGAGGTGACACTCCCATTCGTGCTTGAACAGAAAGAACTATACCCAATATGGTTTAGAACTGTGGTGACTAGCAGTTGCTTCAAGAAGAACCTTCCACTTGAGAAACCGTACTTCATCACGTACATGTACGACCCAGCCAAAGCTGAACAACTATTCGAGAAAGTTGACGAAGCTGAAGCAAATAAGGTCAAAGCTAATGTCGAAGCAATCAGCGAGAAACTTTTGGAAGAGGCCATTGATACCAGATTCAAATCTGGACTCGTTGATGAATATGGCATCGATGCTATCAAGAGAATTCATGAAGTAATGTGCCAGAGTGACTTAGAACTGTGTCAGGAGTACTATGCCTTCTTTTCAAAGGCTCTCCATGGCAAACGTCAGATACCCGAAACTGACGCCGTCATGCAATCTTCCTATTTCATTCAGAAAGTTCATAACTTTACCTACTTGGAACATTTCGGAATGAGGAAGATGGCATCCTTCCCGGACAAACATCGCTACATCACTAAGGCAATCTTACAAACGTTGGGTGTCGAGACCTTGGACCTCAAGAAGATGATCTACGATAGTTGTATGAGCAGAGAAGGATTCAATCAACCGGAACCGTACTGGGCATTCACTGATGTTAATCCAAAGCAGCCCGGGGAAAAGTCCGAAGAAAATGCTACCATCAACAGGGTCAAGTCCAAGTGGTGCTGGAAATGCGAAACCGACACTCACTGGTCCAAGAATTGTCGGAAGTTGAAGAAACGGAAGGGTAAAGGCGATGACCAAAACAATGGCCAAAATGGCGGCCAGGGCAATGGCCAAGCCCCCAGACCTAAGAGACAGAAACAGGACAACAACAACCAATCTATCAATAAAAGTGGCCCATATTACAATGTAGGTCCAACTACAGATTTCATTTGGGATTCTGGGAGTCCAATCCATGTTACACCACACTGGGAACTTCTCTATGACTTTGTCCGGAAACCTACAGTCTTTTATGATTTTGGTGTCAATAAGTACACCGCGGTGGGCTACGGCAAGATTAGAATGGTTCTTATGACTGGAGACGCTGTCGTCTTAGATGACGTCTACTACATCGACCAAGCACTGTCAAACATTATCTCTGCATTCAGAGGCATTCGAGACTTTACCGTTCACTATGATGACCGCACAAAAACGCTCAAGAATGAACAGGGTGCTGCTTTTGGACAGGGAATACTGCCAGGTTACTTCAAGATCTCGGCAACCCCTGAGATCTCCAAACATCCCTATAATGCTTTGACAGAATTGGAAGCGCAGCACATTACTGTGAACCATGCTCGGCTAAATCAAGTATCGCTTAACGGCGTCCAGTCAGTGGATTTCAAGACTTCAGCGACCTACAAAGACGAAGACATGATGAATCATATTCGCCTGGGACACATGAATCACCAACAGTACCTAGCGCTACAAAAGGAGTATCCACATCTACCAGATATTCCTAGGGACATACGCAATCATTGCCGGTCTTGCCAGGTCAGTACTATTACGAACTACCGCAAGTCGCGGGTCACTGAGCGGGTCCCAACACGTCCGTTAGAAATTATCCATGCGGATGTTTGTGGTGAAATCAGCCCAGGTGGAATATTCAAGAGTGAGAGATACTTCCTCATTGTTGTCGATCGCTTTACAGGCGTATATCATGTTACTCCCCTTCAGCGGAAGGAAGACACCATTCAGGCCCTTTGGTGTACTTTGACTGAATTGATCCGGGATTTTCCTGGATGCCGCATAGGTGAGATCAGAGTTGATAATGGTACGGAGTTTCAGAGTAGACTTCTCAATGATGGCCAGTATATCAGTCTTAACGAGGCTGGCATCGTGATGCAGTTTACCACTCCATACAACTCCCACCAAAACGGCACTGCCGAACGCGCCATTCGAGCCGTTCTGGCAAAGTCTCGCGTCCTTTTGTCTCAAAGCGGATTACCTCTCAGCTATTGGCCCGTATCCGTGACCGCTGCCGCTCACGTCATTAACGGGTGTCCAAGGTCCACAAATGAATGGCATATTCCGAATCGACTGTTACCAAAACGTCCGAAAGATCGAGCCATCATCTGGGATGAACCCCCCTTTGGATGCCTAGGATACGTAAGAAAACACTCAATACCTGCTGGCGAGAAGAATACACCCCGTGGTGAGGAGTGTATTTTCGTTGGTCTTTCGAAATGTAGACGGGCCTTCCGATGCCTACTCATTGAGAATGATCAACCAACCACGACCATCATTGAATCACACCAGGCAGTTTTCTACGCCAACAAGTTTCCACTTGCAAACCGGAAACTCGAGGTGGACGAGGATCCTCGTCATCACCATTTCATGAGTCAGAGCCACTCTCTACACTTCATGGGGGAATATGAAGATGAGATTGTCTCTGTGCCAAGTCCAGGAACTCCAGTTGACTCAGAACCCGAAGTTGTTAGGTCTGACCCCGGTGAGACGTCGCCGACGGTCACAGAACAAGAGACTAGAGCCAGGACACCATCCGAGGATTTTACCTCCCCGCTCTGGGCGATAGAGAGGGAGGATGTTTCCCTCGCTGATGAAGATGATCCAATACGAGACATGTGTACTGATAGCGACATCCTGAGCCATCCCAATGCTGAACAGCAAGAGGATCGCGACCCTCCGATTGATGACAGTCAACACAATCAACGGAGACTGAGTCGCATTGCTCTGAAGAACCGACACAACTACAAGGATCTAAATAGTGGACGTATATCCAAGACGGCCTCAGCGGTGAGAGAGGGAATACTTATGCACATACGACACATTCAATCGCCATCCTCAGTTACTTATCCTGAGTATCCAGTGTCTAGTGAAACCACCGCTTTCTGCCTCTTTATGGAAACGATCCAGTGGAGTACTAAATCATTGAACGTCAAGATTCACAACTTGAACGTGAGCTATCTACCAGAAACTTATCAGGATGCTACTACAGGAGTTGACCGTTTGAAGTGGGAAGCTGCCATTGAGGTAGAAATCAAGGCCCTAAAGGAGAAAGAAACATTCGAAGAAGTCGACCTCCCGAAAGGACGGAAAGCAATCAAGTACAAATGGGTCTTTTCTATCAAAGACAACGAACTCTACAAAGCCCGACTTGTTGCAAAAGGATTCTCGCAGATCCTAGGTCTTGACTATACTGACACTTTCTCCCCGGTGGCAAAGTACGAATCTGTCAAGCTTGCACTTAGTCTTGCAGCCAGATACGGCATGACCGTACATCAAATAGATGTCAAGACAGCCTTTCTCAATGGGCAACTTGATCTGGACTTGTACCTTACCATTCCGGAAGGATTTCGAACCGAACAAAACAAAGGCAAAGTCTTCAAACTTAAAGGCGCTCTATACGGACTAAAGCAAGCTCCTTTGATCTGGAATACACAAATCGATAAGACTCTTAGAGAACTTGAGTTTGCACCTTTGAAGAAGGAACCATGTCTTTATCGAAAGAGAGTTAATGGAACATTAGTACTCATTGTACTTTATGTTGATGACATGTTGGTAATGAGCTCAGATCCACAGCTTGTGGAATCGGTGAAAGAGGCCATTGGCCTGCGCTACACAATCAAAGATTTGGGGGATGCTAAGAAGTTTCTTGGAGTCAACATAAGTCAAACCAGTGATGACATTACGATCCACTTGACAGACTATGTTCGTGAAATGGTCGACACACATCTCCAAGAGAAGGACCGTCCAGTTGATAATCCGTGCTTCTCGGACTGGTCTGAACGACTCGCACCTTCACTCGCCGACAAGCCTTACCACGATCCAGAGACGTACAGAAAGATTATTGGAAAGCTCTTATTCGCAAGTACCACTGTGAGGTACGATATTGCCTTCATTACATCTGCTTTAGCCAGATACTCCTCAAGGCCCACAGTCAAGCACTGGAACTTCATCTTGAGGGTTCTTAGGTATTTGAAGGGAACAGCGGACTTCACAGTAAGGTACAAGAGGCATAACCAACCCTCTTCTGAATCGTTAAACGTACAAGCATACTGTGATGCAGACTGGGCAAACGACAAAGAGACTTTCAAATCAGTCTCGGGGATGCTCTTCCTTCTAGAAGGCTCCCCAATTATGTGGAAGTCCAAGAAACAAGGTCCTGTGGCACTATCATCTACTGAAGCTGAATTCTACGCTCTCAGTGAGTGCACCAGAAACGCCCTATGGCTTAAGCACCTTCTAATGGATCTCAAGCTCTGGAACAAGCTGTCCTCGATCCCTATGTACGTGGACAATCAGGCATGCATTAACATTGCTGAGAAGGACAACTTTAGTTCTGAAAGAACCAAACACATATCAGTTCGCCTTAGTTATGTACACGACGAAATCAAGAAGCAAAATGTGAGAATCATCAAGGTACCGACTGCAGATAACTTCGCGGATCAACTCACAAAGGGTTTGGCAACATCTCTCTTCACCAGGCTCAGATCCCTCCAAACCACTGCAGCAGCAACGCTGTAGTCGAGCCGGCATCGACTAAGAGAGGGTGTTGGATACTGCATGTATCTAAGGTAGTCTCATACCGAGGCTCTTCCTCATGCCAAGAGCGTTGGATCAATGTTCCTAATCTTCTGGATATATATGAGAGCGCATAGCCACGCTTCCTCTCAATGATACAAGTTACTTTCTTCCTCAGTACATAGCTTAGTCCTGGAATACTACAGTTAACTCTCTAGCATGAGTCTGGGAACTCCTATGTACAGTTTGCTTCCTGCAGGCAAACCAGTTTCCTTTCAATGTATGGTGTGCACGTGACCGTATCGCTAACTTGAGAAAGGTCGAAAAAACACCTTCAACAGATTTGAAATAAGTGCACCATGTCTGACGAGGAAAGATCCAATTTGAGCGGGGAAGAAGAAGTTGATGATTTGTTTGGTGATGATGCTGAGGAAGAGACCACGCAAACCAGACCAGTCACGCATTCTGACGATGAAGATGACTCGAGTTCAGAAACCGAGACGAAATCGTTAAAAACATCCACTTTAACGTTGCCCAGGCATCCTGTTTCACATAAACCCGAAGGCGATGTTTTCGCCATCAAAATCCCTGTTTTTTTGAATGTCGAGGCCCATCCATTTGATCCTACTGAGTTCAAAGAGAGAGTGGCTAGAAACGCTGAAGAAAGAAGCAAGATGGAAATGGACGCCAAGCAGATGCAGAACGACGTGGTGGCAGAAAAGCTCCTTAATGAAAACACCATCAGATGGAGGTACCTGAACGCCGGTAATGACGAGATTATCAAGCAGTCCAACGCACACTTTGTCGAGTGGGACGATGGTCTGGTTTCTTTGAAGGTTGGAAACGAGCTTTTCGACTTCAAGAGTCAGCCTATTCTCGATAACTTCTTGGCCAGATCATACGTTGAGCACGAGGTGCTACAAAACGAGGCTGCCTTGACCCGTTCTGCCAACCTTATACCGGCATCCACATTCACCGAAACACATCGTCGTTTGACGCAAGCCGTCAAGACGATCCAGAAGAAGGACAAGATTTTGAACACGTTGACCGAAAGGGACCCGATGTTGAAGCAGAGAATGGCCGACGAGAACGAGAGAAAGAACCTCAAGGCCAAGAGACAGTTGGAGCAGAAACGTCGTTTGCAAGAGGAGCGGTTGGGCAAGTCCGACAGCCCTGCGCCGCGTTATGGCCAGGAGTCTGCGTATGAGCGTTTTGAGAGGGCCTACGGAGCCGACGAGTACGATGACGAGGATGATTTCGTGGCCAACGACGATGAGGAGTTGGAGATTGACGATGAGGAAGCTGAGGCCGAGGAGGAGGAGTTTGAGAGAGGCGCTGAGCGTTTGAAGAACTTGAAGGACGAGGGAGCGTCGAAGTATAGAGACGAGGAGGAGGTTCTGCGGAAGCGCAGAAGAATCATTGATTCTGACGATGAGGAGTAACCAATTTGGTGATGCAGTTTCGGGCCAATTCGGGACGACCTCAACGCTCCTAATCGTCAGTTGCTCGGCTTAGGGATGGTTGGCGATAGAACGGCTGGATTGGCTTTCTGAAATACTACTGAGGGTGCCTGTCTCGAGGTATTTCCTCGGAATTTCCCCTTTCGATGCCCTCAATTGCTCTGTCGATCTCGGGAGAATTGGTCCACATTGGCCAGCTGCACGTCTCTTGGATTGCTTTCAAGGAAAATAGAGTCGGGCTGAAAGACGCAGCCGCCTCACATTGTACTATAGAAGAGGAGCCCGGACGGCTCCCTGGACCCTGGCGCAAAGCAACAGTACCCCAGCTTGGACTATTTTTCGGTCTGCATTAGGCAGGCTGTCACAGGCGACATGGACTAAATCAGGTCTCGGAATTGCGACAGCAAGTGAGTATATACAGCAAAGCAAGACGGGTCTCCATGACATAAAAGCACAGATTTTCCATTTTCTTTCTTCTTCTCCAAATTTGCCTTTTACGTGAACCTTCTTCCTCACTTCCTTTATCACAGGCCGGTTCGCGGTGGATGCAAATCACAACCTACTACTATTAATCCCACACTACAATGGTCCTAGCAAGACAGCTCAGACTCCTCCTTCTTGGAGCACCTGGTGCCGGAAAAGGCACCCAGACGTCCAGATTAGTGAAAGCTTTTCCCACTTTAAATGCCCTTTCCTCGGGAGATATCCTTAGAGCCGAGGTTGCTAGAGGTACACCTTTGGGACTGCAAGCCTCCAAGTTGATCGAGGAAGGAAAGCTTGTTCCCGACGACACGATGGTCGGAGTCATCAAGAACCATTTGTTGGCCAACGATTGGCTCAATGGCGACGCCCTGTGGTTATTGGACGGGTTCCCTAGAACGGGCAACCAAGCCAGAGACTTGGACAAGGTGTTGAAGGAGAACAGAGCCGACATCAACTTGGTCGTGGAGTTGGAGGTTGACCAGAAGAGCATATTGGAGAGGGTGGAGGCCCGCTGGATTCACCCTGCTTCAGGCAGAGTGTACAACTTGGACTACAATCCTCCCAAAGAGCCATATAAGGATGACGAGACGGGCGAGAAGTTGGAAAAGCGCAAGGACGACACCAAGGAGGTGTTTGGAAAGCGGTTGGACAAGTACAACGAGGAGATCCTGACGCTCCGGGAGTACTACCAGAAGAAGGGCATCTGGCACGGGGTTGCGGGCGAGACGAGCGACATTATATTCCCCAAGATCAAGGATTTGATTTTGAAGAAGTTCGACAGGCCGTAGGGGGACAGGAGGTGATTTAAGGGGGACGGGGGCGGGTTGGCAGGTTGGCATAGAACGCTGAATTCCTCCTTTGGCTTGAATGGGCCTACAGGAGTGTTTTGAGAAGTGGCCCAACAGTCAATTGCCGAAGATCCAAGTCTTGAGGTCGAAGGTCGGCTTTGTCGACCGTGGAGTGTCATCGACGGAGTGTCATCGACGGAGTGACATTGACCTCGCAATAGGGTAGTACCTCTATCACCCTCGTCCCTCAATCATAGCGATTCAATTGCACGTTATTTGGGATTGGCATCGTCTGAATACGTCGTAAGCCGCCTGAACTCATCGTATCCGCAAGATCGTCAAATGACCAAGTCTATACATTGAATGGACAAGCACTCAATTGGACAAGCATCCAGAAGTGGTTGTAGCTCTCAATCTGGCACTACTCTCATTCCCTATCCAAAGAGATTCTTCAATTATCGAAACTTGACGTCACTTTCAAAAACTCTAGACCACACGATCTGTCGATCGCTTTCTGTGTACACTGTAACACCACCTGATGGAAGCATTCGCAGCCATACAAACTCCGAGCCCGAGCCTTATTTCACCTCCAGCCCAGACCGTAAGCCATTGACCTATGTAATTTGAAGTAATTGAAATCAACTTACTGAGTATTCTGAAAATCAATAGATTTTAATAATTCCCAAAAAACCACCGTCTTTGGTGTGTTCCTGAGAACTACTTCTACTGCAGCAATGCTTATCTAGTGCAGACCAAGCTATGACATCAACAACGACAACACCAAACAACAAACAGCCAAAAGCCCCATAACTATTGATTCCGTGTGCGATTCAAATTCACTTATCACCCTAATTACGTCCTTTGTCCATCTTTAAAAAAGCCTTAACCACCACCCTACCCTCCATCCACCATTCCAGCCTATCAAAGCACAACCACTATCGGGCTATCCCTAGCTGCAAATAGAAACCGCAATAATTAAGGCCCCACCAAAGCCACATTGTAAATAGTGTTCCCCTCTTGCAGGCGAGGTGCCCGTTTGGGAATCCCCAACTTCCTTCACACAGCAGCAGGGTATAAGTAGCCCCGGATCTGGCTGTTTTTTGAAACAACCGCTTTATTTTTTATTTTTTGTAGATGCCCCTCAGCAAAGCTGTCAAACTCGCCAAACCGGCCCGGATCGTGCTCCTCGGTGCTCCCGGAGCCGGTAAAACTACACAATGTGCCCGGATCCAAGACTCCTTCCTCAATGTCTCGTCGCTTTCTCTGAAGCACATCTTCAGAACAGAAATCGCCAGAGGGCTGCCTTTCAGCTCCTCGGTCAAGAAGCTCATGGAAACAGGCTCCCTTATCCCCGACGACGTCACCATGTGCTTGGTCCAGAACTTCTTGTACGAGCACAACTGGTTCAACACGGCGTCCAACTGGGTCATGCACGGCTTGCCCCGGACCAAGGCCCAGGCAGTCGCTTTGGACAGAATTCTCGACGGCAACAAGGCCGGCGTCACCATGGCCATTGAGTTGAACGTGGACCAGAAGTTGATCTTGGACCGTGTAGAGAAGAGGTGGGTGCATCCGCCCTCTGGCAAGGTATACAATTTGGAGTACGATCCGCCGGAGGTGCCTTACAAAGACGATGCCACAGGAGAGCCATTGATCAAGCGGGAGGACGACGAGGCCGTGTTGTTGCAGCTGCGTTTGGACCAGTACAACAAGGAGATTGAGGAGATCCGGTCCTACTACCAGAGAAGAGGCGTGTGGCACGAGGTGGGCGGGAAGAGCAGCGACATAATCTTCCCGCAGATCAAGGAGCTTTTGGTGAAGAAGTTTGGCCAGGCATAGGTTGGTGGAGATTGCCAGGCGCTACGGCACGTTACGTCACGTCACGACGACCACGAATATACGATTTACGACTGTGAGTGTAGAGGCCATCGATAGGTGGGAGTTGAAGGTGTTGGTTGGCTTGATTGGATCAATGGTCAATTGGTGAGTATGGAGGATGTCAAGTTAGTCGAATGTCTAAGTCGAATCACTTAGTCGAATGTGTCGAATGTCTTAGTCGATTGATGAAAGACTTGTTTAACGACGGCTCCTTCAAAATCCTTCGCAAATTGTTGAGTCTATCAAATTGTGAGGTTACCCTACTAACTAAATGGCATGTAGCAATGCCTACTGGTTTTGAGCATCACTACAGATTGCTGTAATACAAAGCAACCTGCCATGTCCTATCCAAAAACACATACAACAAAGCGGATTCAAAAATCTCCCCATCAACCAATTAGACATTTCTATCAATTTCGTAGAACAGCTTCCCTCTCATCGATGCTAATACTCACCACTCGGTGTCTCACTACTGCAGCGATTTCGCAGCCACTAGCATCACCGCCTTTAGTCACCCCGCCATCTGCTGAAAAATCTCCGAACTCCGAAGAAATTTCAAAAAAAAAGCCCATTTTCATAAACCACTCTCGATTTGTCATCCATTCAAACCTCACGCCCCCCTCTTTGCCTCCCCACTTTGTGCAACTGTGTGGTCCTACACATCGCGATATCGCAAGCTAACTACACCCTAGTACTTCTTCCCAAGTCATGAAATTCTACATCGACGACTTGCCGGTGCTCTTCCCGTACCCGAGAATCTACCCGGAGCAGTATGCGTATATGAGCGACATTAAGAAAACGCTTGATGTCGGTGGCAACTGTATCCTAGAGATGCCTTCGGGAACAGGCAAGACGGTGTCGTTGCTTTCGCTTACGGTGGCGTACCAGATGCATTACCCAGAACACAGAAAGATCGTGTACTGTTCTCGTACAATGTCGGAGATCGAAAAGGCCCTTATCGAGCTTCAGAAGCTTATGGACTACAGGTCCAGTGAACTAGGGTATGTGGAGGACTTCAGAGGATTGGGGCTTACGTCGAGAAAGAACTTGTGTTTGCATCCGGAGGTCCGTCAGGAGAGAAAGGGCGCTGTTGTTGATGAGAAATGCAGAAGACTCACCAACGGCCAGCTCAAGCTGAAACTCGAATCGGAGGGTGTGTCTCAGGAACAGATGATCCAGACTCCTAACCAGCTAGGGCTCTGCTCGTACCACGAGAAGTTGAACGACTTTGACCAGCACGACCTCTTGCCCCAGGGCGTGTACTCCTTTGAGTCGTTGCTTGAGTACTGCAAGAAAGAAGGCACTTGTCCGTACTTCACCGTCAGAAGAATGATATCCTTCTGTAACGTCATTATTTATTCCTATCATTACTTGTTGGATCCGAAGATCGCAGAAAGAGTGTCCAAGGAGCTCTCCAGAGATAGTATTATCATCTTTGACGAGGCTCACAACATCGATAACGTCTGTATCGAGTCGCTATCGCTATATTTGACTGACGACACGATGAAGCGAGCGTCACGAGGAGCCAATAAGCTTGCCGATGCCGTGGACGAGATGAAGGCACAGGATTCGGAGAAACTCCAAAACGAGTACGAAAAGCTCGTGGAGGGGCTAAGGCAGAATGAGATTGCAAGAGAAGAGGACCTCTTCATGGCCAACCCCGTGCTACCCAAAGATCTCTTGGACGAGGCCATTCCGGGAAATATCAGAAAAGCCGAGCATTTCATCTCCTTCTTGAAACGGTTCATCGAATACTTGAAGACAAGAATGAAGGTTCTCCATGTCATCAGTGAAACGCCCGTTTCGTTTCTCCAGCACTTGAAGGAACTCACCTTCATCGACCGAAAACCATTGCGCTTCTGTTCGGAACGTTTATCGCTTTTGGTCAGAACACTAGAACTTGCCGATGTCGAGGACCTCAATGCATTGAAGGACATTGCGACGTTTGCAACGTTGGTTTCCACATATGAAACCGGTTTCCAGCTTATTCTCGAGCCCTTCGAGACCGAGGGGTCCCAGGTTCCTAATCCCATTTTGCATTTCACCTGTTTGGACGCCTCCATTGCTATCAAGCCCGTCTTCGACAGGTTTTCATCCGTCATCATCACCTCGGGAACAATCTCGCCCTTGGATATGTACCCCAAGATGATGAACTTCCAGACGGTCATTCAAGAGTCATACACCATGACCTTGGCCAGGCGGTCGTTCTTGCCCATGATCGTCACCAAGGGCTCAGACCAGGTGTCTATTTCGTCCCGATTCGAGATCAGAAACGATCCCTCGGTGGTTCGTAACTACGGCTCGTTGCTTATAGAGTTCTCCAAAATCACTCCCGATGGTATGGTTGTTTTCTTCCCATCATATCTCTATATGGAGTCGATCATCTCGATGTGGCAGAGCATGGGCGTGCTTGATGAAGTGTGGAAGTACAAGTTGATCTTGGTGGAGACGCCTGATGCGCAGGAGACGTCGTTGGCGTTGGAGACATACAGAAAAGCGTGCTCCAACGGAAGAGGTGCAGTGCTTCTCTCGGTGGCTCGTGGTAAAGTTTCTGAAGGTATCGATTTTGATCATCATTACGGAAGAACCGTCCTCATGATTGGTATTCCTTTCCAGTACACCGAGTCGAGAATCTTGAAAGCCCGTCTTGAGTTCATGAGAGACCACTTCCAGATCAAGGAGAATGACTTCCTTTCTTTCGATGCCATGCGACACGCTGCCCAGTGTTTGGGACGAGTCCTTCGTGGTAAAGACGACTACGGAATCATGGTTCTAGCAGACAGAAGATTCGCCAGAAAGAAGAACCAACTTCCCAAATGGATTGCCCAGGCACTTTACGACTCAGACACAAACCTCTCTACAGATATGGCGCTCGCCAACGCCAAGAAGTTCTTGAGATCGTTGGCACAACCCACTAATCCCAAAGACTCTGAAGGTGTATCAGTGTGGGACCTCCAGCAGTTGGAGGAGCACCAGAGACAGCAGCAAAAGAAGATGGACAAGAGAATTGAGGACGACGTTGACGTCGAGGACAAAGGAGAAGACGATTTCATGGACTTGGACGACGCCGACCTCGAGCTTCTCTAGAGGCTGCAAATTACCTGCATACGTAACGAAGATATCAACATGGTACCTCAGAAGTAGTAGTAGCACCAGGCCGTCATGGCCAACGAATACTATGCTGTGATTTTAGAGATATCGGCCCAAGAAATCAATATTGGTTTTGCCGGAGAAGCCGCTCCCTCAATTTCAATACGGCCCGGCCTGCCGATCTGGAATCGCTACCAACCACCATGTAAAGAGACATATCCACGCTACTTCCAGCTTCAATCCCATTCCATAACTCAAGAACAAAAGGAGGAGATTCTCCTTTCATTGAAAGACGATAATGAATCACATCGGTCGCTCAATGCGTACCAGGAAGCTCAGCGTAAAGGGGAGTTCGCTTTCTGGGAACAGGATGGATACGAATCCCTAAGTCGCCTTTTGAAGCACATTGTCACAAAACAGCTCATGGTTACTCCTCGGTACGTCAAGATCATGATCCTAGACGACGACAGTTCGGCGTTGGATAAGTTCCAGCTATGCAGTGCTCTACTAGGGCCCCTAGGGTGTGCTACTTCTGTGTTCTTCATACCGCGTGCTCCGTGTATATCTATGGCCGCCAGCGTGGAGGATTCACTTGTTGTTGATTTCGGCTGGCTGGAGTGTCGTGTGAGTGCACTTAGTGAACTTAGGGTTGTGAAACATACGGTCACTGAGACCTACTCGGAAGAGACGATCCGTTTTAAGGGAGCTGAGAGCGACAATAATGCTGAAAACGCCGCTTCAAAGGACTTTGCAAAGTTCGCTGGTTTGCCGAAGTTGTTGGCAAAGCTGGTCGGGGAATTAGCTGTAGATGTGAGACCCCAGGTTCTCCAAAACCTTGTGTTCTTTGGCGACATCGCCAGCATCGATCTCCAGAGACACGTTGTGAAAGAAACGCAAAAAGAGTTCCCCAAACTCACCGTCTCCGGAAAGTACTGCCTCGGAGCTTGGGCTGGTGCATCGATCTACTGCTCTACGTCGTTTCTCAAACATGACATGAACGCATTGAGACACAAGGAAGTGACTATGGAGAAGCTCCGCACGGGGAAGTGGAAGGACGTCTTCTTGGGAAGCTAGAGCTCCTCGTCGTGCGTGTACTTTGCCCAGTAGTACTTTCTGTGGTACTCTAGCTCAGACAAACCGATGGTCCATTCTTTCAAGCGGCTTCTCCAGGAGCTCTTTTCCGCTTTAATCACCGGACCGCTTGCCGTACGAGTGACCCGCTCGAAATCCTCGCTCAAGACGTGCAACAAGACATTCTCGTCGGTCCGGTTATTCGGATTTAAGTCCCAGCATCCAGCCATTGGACCTGCGGACTGTGCCATAGTGGCACCCGCCTGTGGGAGTAAGCAGGTGAAATCAAGCGGAGCGGAGTTTGGAAGCAAAGGCTCTGTCATGTGTGGTTCTACTGCTGATGGAGTTATTTGAATGTGAGGAATCTCCGGAGAGAAGATCTGGGTGGAAAGAGGGGAAGATCCCGCCGGCGACGGTGGATTCAGAAAACTCTTCAAACTCTGAAGCTCAATGCCATAATCGGCCTCGTCGTTGTTCTTGAACGGTTCGGTGATACCTGGCGAACTCAGCCGTCCTTCGGCAGAGTAGTATTTCGGGTTGAGCGTGGCCGGCGGATCCAACCATTCAGATCTCGGCGAAGGAACCACCCACGATCCGGGAAAACTGGGACGATCACTTGAAGAAAAAAGAGACATTACTGTGCTTGTGGAAATGGTTGCAAAAAGCGCCGATATAGCAAGCCCGTGGTCACGTGGTCTCGGTTCTGCAGCGGCACTGGGTAGCCGTCACTCCTAAGTGCGAAGAAAAAACCACTATCGCCTCCACCCCAACAACAACCCGTCCAATTACACAATGTCGTGGGGAGGATTCAAAAAAGCAATTAACAGAGCCGGTGGTGCCGTCATGGTCAAGGATGTCGACAAGACCATCGACAAGGATTTTGACATGGAGGAGAGAAGATACAAGGTGCTCAAGACGGCAGGCCAAAACTTACAGAAGGCTTCCAAGGGTTACTTGGACTCGCTTAGAGCCGTCACCGCATCGCAAGTCACGATTGCGGAAATCGTGCTGAACTTGTATGAGGAGGCCCGTCAGGGTGGATCCGTGTACTCCAACGTGGGTCAGTATTACATGCAATGTGTGAGGGAGCTAGACGAGGAGACGGTGAAGCAGGTGGACGGACCTTTCCGAGAAACCATTTTGGACCCCGTGACCAAGTTTGCCAGCTACTTCAACGAGATTGACGAAGCCATCAAGAAGAGAGCGCACAAGAAGACGGACTACGACCAGTGCAAAGCCAAGGTGAGGCGTTTAATCGACAAGCCAGCAAAGGATGCCGCCAAATTGCCCCGTGCCGAAAAGGAATTGGCCATGGCAAAGGATATCTACGACGACTTGAACGAGCAGTTGAAGAGCGAATTGCCTCAGCTCATTGCCTTGAGAGTGCCATTCTACGACCCCTCGTTCGAGAGTTTGGTCAAGATTCAATTACGTTTCTGTACCGAGGGCTACTCGCGGTTGGCTCAGTTGCAGCAGTACTTGGACCAGGCGTCCAGAGACGACTACGCCAACGGTGTGTTGGACGGCAAGATCGACGACATGTTGCTACAGATGAACTCCTTGAGTATTACCAGCTTGGGGCAGAAGTAGGGCCGCCCGCCCATTGCATTACCGGACCAAGCTGTGTGTCCTATCATAATTAGATGTATAACTAATGACAGTGTTAAGAAGTGTGTTGTAAGTGGCAGAGTGAGGATTTATTGAAAGTGAGTGATTTCACGATATGCTGACAAATTGTTCTTTGGCTCGTATATCTGTGAGTGATACGGCTTTTAGGCGTTAAGCCATGCTGTCAGTGTATCGCACGAAGTCAAAGCTTAAGTAACACCCTGGCCACTTAAAGAGCTGTAACTCTTTGATGACGATTTTCAATGATAGAGGCTTGTTATCGTGTTGTAAAATAGAGATTTCATGGAGTTTTGGATTTTTATTGATGGATGCAAATTTCAAGTCTATAGTGAATATGGCTGAGCGTTGCGAAATGTAAGTGCGGTTTCGATTGAGCCACAGAACATAAACTGATATACTTTTCAAATGTTACTTGATCAAAACAAACTGAGTTGAACAGGCTGGATTGAAATAAACCTTACGACTACTTGGGTAAAAAGAGCACTTTTTGGTACTTAGAGCGTTCCGTGTAACTGCATTCACAACATGTATCATACGCTATTTGGGCTATATAGATTCCAAGAACCCTCTCTCTTTTCTTTCTTCACTTTTGAATGAGCAGCTTTGCAATTGGTATTTCAAAAGAAGGTTCACCCTCTTAGTGCACTTTCAGTTGGTTCTCTAGTATTCTGGGTGAATGTGCAGCGCCACAAATGAAAACCATCTCATATCATCGTTACCCAAAGCCGTCAAAGCTTCTTTCCAAAGATCCATTTCATCCATCCCAGCAAGCTGTTCTACTCTCTTTTCCCAATAAAGATCGTTGCGTGATTCCTCATACACCAACCAAAAATATATCAACAAGTGGTAAAGACCTGTAATTAGGAAATACCATTCGCATGCCTTGCAAACCCTGTAGAGATTGCGAATAGTAAATGCCCTATTGCAAAGCGTCTTAACAGTGGAAAACGGTCTTCTTTCTGACCAATGCGGTCTAACTTCTAATACTTCCGCATGTTCGATTTCCATATTAACCGATGTTGATGAGCCTTGTCTCAAAGGAACTAGGTTAGTTTCTTCATGAGATCCTAGTTGAGCTTGGCTGGTTGAGCCAGACTCGTTGCGTTCGATGTGCTCGATTTCGGCTCTTTGGTTGAATCCGTCTATCATTTGCTCAGAAGTCATATTGGATAAGATTAGAGGAATCAGGGTGATGGGATGGGAAAAAAAAATTAAAGAAACAGGAGTATGGAGGGGATTCGGGGAAATAAATACCTTACAGTCCACGACGCCTCACTTGTTTCAGCCGCTTAAGGCCTACATCCTATTTTGGGAGCATACACTGAAACAAGACCAAACTCCCATCAAGATGAAACAGGCACTTGTAAAAGAATTGCCATTTTGTTCTGTCGTCTAGGGTATCTTTCATTCCAGATCTTTACTAGGTCTTTAGCAGCCATTTCTCGTCCTCTTTAATCTGATTATACGGTAGAAAGAGTTGCTTATATTGAATTCACTATGGCAATATCATACAAGCCATTGAAATGGCTCTCTGCCGGTTCCCAGTAGCAAGAGCACCAACTTCATGATACGTGGAGTAACAGAGCTGACTATTCTAGATGCAACATCTAAACTAGAAATCGCAAGCAACACAATACTAATACGGCTAAGACTAATACGGCTAAAAAGGCTCAAATGATAAGCCGTAAATGGCAAGAACATTAGTTTGAAGATCTTTGCACTGTCACGTTGATAATCCTCCCAAGATTTCTTTTTGTATACTGCCCGGCAGAGGGTGAAGTATTGTGTGAGTATCTGTACCAGATTGACGTGTGGCTCTAACTCACAATGGACCTTCAGAACGATTGGACAGGTTCCATTCTCGACATCTTTGTTCTGTTTCCTAGATTCCTCCCAAGCTGGGAAGCAAGCTGGGACGTAGAACTTGAACTCTTGAATATAGCCCTTAAAGAACCTCTCACTGTAGTTCTCACAAGTATCAAGACTTTGACGTGTTTCCAACGAAAGATAATTACTGTATTTGCAGCTGAGCTGCCTTGGGAAGTTCCGCTGATAGCTATCTATGTCATCAAAGATTCTTTCAACTCCAGGATGTGGCTTTGCCTCCACTCTCATTGTGAACAATTGAAGCACATAGAACAGCATCAATATTGCGCTGGCGGCAAAAATACAGAATTCTGTCTTTGGTGATAACAAAGAATTTGGTGTTATTTCCTGAGTATTCTTTTCTTTTTGACGATTGTTAGCTCCACGCATTGAGACTCAGATTCTTTCAAGGTAGAATGATGGCGGGGCAGATGCGACTGATGCGCTTGTGGAGGGTCCAGAGAGTTGATCGCCAAAATTGATTGGTGAACCTTTTTTTCTAAACTGAAGACAAAAGGGGGAAATAACCGATACTTAAATAGGGTCCGCTTATGCAGCCCGAGGCTAGGGTGCGGCTCGGGATCTACACTTGAAACTGACGAAGGGGGAAGAAAAGCTTACAATAATCCTTGAAGTTGTTTCAATTCCGTGTCAGATTATGTGAATTGTGTAACCTCCCTTTTGAACGCCGAGGAGCCCTACCTCTATTTACTCCGGCCCTACTTTACTTACTCTAAGTCGAGATATTCTTATCGATTGATGATTCAAGAATTTGAAATCCTTTATTGAAAGAAATGTAGCTGTCGAAGAATGCCCCATAAACTCCCGAAAAAATATAATTTCAATTGAAACATGCATTTATATCGGCCAAACTCGAGATCTAGTACCAGAGACCCCAAACATCTGTATACACTTCTCTGACGCAAGGTCTTCTTGACTGTCCTTCCCCTTTCAAGATTATGTAGATTATTTTTATCTGCAAAATATGTGCTGTGGTATATTAATGAAATTTGAGCCGAGATGATAAAAGCTAGGTTTAATCAACATTTAAATAGTTCCTTTAGCTACCCGATTGAGGTGGATCCTTATGCATGTAGCCGCAGCCCTTGCATGGAAGAAACCTCCTATATCTTCCTCAATACAATTCATATACTCTCGAGAAGAACAAATCACAGTATTTTCAGCTATACCCTTCGAGATATTATTTTATAGTTCACTAAGTTCCAGCCCCCCTTATCAAGTAACCAATTCTAAGCTGCAAACATCCATGCAACCGAATTCTGAAACAAACACCCAAGCCAATACATGCAAGACTGTTCGAGGTCGGCAACAGTGTTTACGGTCAGTGAAGCCCTTCAGGCTGCTATTTTGGGAATTTGTGATTTCACTTACGCTCCTTACGAGTCAAGAGGAGTAGCATCGTAACCGTACCTTCTTGACATCATAGGTACAGACAGTATGGGGAAATGTGGTTTTAGACGGTCATCAGATCATATAACTGCTTACAAATACCCGTATTCATTGATTCAAATCGAGACAGAGATGTATAGGAATCATGTAGGCCAATTCCTTGGAAGTGTGTGCTATGGTTAGTGTGAGATAACCAGTTGACACACCAGATACCGATCCGATTTTCGAGGCACCCGAAGAAGATGGAGAGTCAATTGCTGACAATGAAATTAAAATACAATTATATGCCAATAGAGTACCAAATGGCTCAATCCAGAGTATCAGACCCACTAAATGATAAGGGAGGTACGGGTCTAGAAATGGCACCGGAGTTCGAGATTGAGCTCACCGCAGTGATTGAAAGTAATAGATGGCTGCTTTTCTACCCCCAAAACTTTCCAAAATACTCTGAACCAAGTGAATTCAATACTTTAAGAGGTTTTACACATGCTGGTAACTTCAGTTAGAACATTTTCCCAATCCTGCTCCCTTGAGCCGCCAAAATACCTCACACCTAAATCCCCCAATATCTCGCCAACCACTGAAAAATATTAAATTCTGAGGGACAATATATAAATATCCAATTTCGATTTTTTGGCCGCCTGGGGCGCGGGGGCCGTGCTGCGGCGTGGCGGGGCGGATATGGCGGGTTGTTGAATTCGAGACAGAGGGTCCTGGGGGTACCCTGGGGCAGTTGGAGCGAAAATGGAGGGTTTCGCAGTGGTGAGGTGTACGGGTTTGGTGCAGGATAGTGCTAGTGGTGAGGAAAAGGGTAGTTCATTTGGAGGTGTTGCCGGGTGGTTTTTGTGGGTTTTATTGGTTTGGGGGTCTTTTGTGGTGGCCATTATGGCGGGATGTGAGTTTGGTGGGTTTGGTGGCACTGGAAGGTGCAATTGAAGAGGTCGCAAAAGTTCCAACGGCAACAACAACGGGGTGTGAATTTGTAGAGGCTGTGTGACCAGTCTGGGGCGTAGTTTCAGGTGTCTAGTTTTTGCACCAGTAGGTCTTATGTGTTGCAGATGCCGTTTATGGTGGGTTTGACGGGGCTGAAGAAAATCCCCATAGTTAAGAAACCCTGTTACTTTGGGGGGTAAAATCGGGTTTTCAAGGGGGGACCCTTGGTTTTCGAGCACTTTTCGAAAAAAGTGAAAATCGACCTTCCGCGACTCGGAACCGAGAGCTAGGTTGGTCGGTCGGTGACACGAAGATTGGGTCGAAAAATGGGTATTCGAGGTTTTGGCACCGTTGGAAAGAGCGGGTTCGAATTTGCAGCCAGTGTGAATTGCAGGTGCTGGAATGGCCTGGTTGGGGAGATCGACGAGGGAGGGTGGGTTTCTGATTCGGTGTGTGACGGGTTGAATAGGGGTAATTGAATTATTGGTATGGGCTTGAAGCGGCGAGTCTGGGGATGTTGGGAGTGGGTTTGGAATTGTGGTAACGGCGTCTGGGAAGACAAGAGAAGGTAGAGAAGGTAGTTGATTACGTAAGCAAAATGGACAAAACGGTTGATTCCCAGTGGCATAGTAAGCTGGGAACGTAATGGGTGGTAGTTTTGGGGAGTACGGGCCACGGCGAATCGATACATATACATATTATGGCAATCTGAATCAAAAGATTTATTCGGTTCATTGGAGCTCACTTTGGGGAGTGTGTTTCTCGGTGCACAGGCATGGTGGACACTTGGAATTCACGGAGGTGGGGTTTTCCGCCTTGAATTATACGGTCGTGTTGTTTATTTGAAAAGTCATTTTTTTGGGTGGTTCGGTTGGAGGGGGTTCTCTAACCTGGAGGTTGTCAAGGTGCGCGGTTGCAAAATTGAGAAAAACGGTCGAGGAGGCCATTTTCAAAGGGGGGACCCTTTGGGCGAGGGGGTTGTGAGAAACTTCAAGTTGGTGGCAAAAACCGGGGATTGAAGTTTTTTGGACTTGGGCGAGTGCAGTAGGTAGAGGGCGTCTGGAAGTATCTTCTGCTTGAATTAGGGTGTTGTAGAGGAAGTGGTGCAGATTCAAGAAGCCATTGAGTGGTGATTTTGGGCCGAAATCTGCATTTTGTGTGATTGTTTGGGAATTAGGCATCTAGAGGAGAATCGAACATAAGGAGCGTGTTTGGGGTACCTTAAAGTGCACCTGCAATGGGCCCTTTTCTGTCTGGCACCTTCCAGTAAGAATGTCAAATCTCAAGGTTCATGGTACCCAACAACAACACCACCAAACAGCACATTACAAGCCTCAGTTGGAGAAACCACACATATGGTTCGATTCCTCTCTTTTATGCGGTTTTGGCGGTACCACTCGTGGGGCTTCCATCTCACTGGTTCCCATTTGCACCCTATTTATCGTAATTCCAAATTTCCCCAAATCGGTACCCACTTTAACGCCTTACTGCTACACACACAAAGACGGCCTGTCAAAACCAATGGTACGGTTAGTTGGGCATAATTTTTTCCTACCAAACCGTACCATTAAGGTACACTCTAACACCGCCGTTCTTATACACTTTTGAAAAGTTTCGCCGGATGCCACAAAACTACTCAATTTCTTTCCATCTAAGACGACCTACTACTCGTTATTGGCATGGTTCAACGGGAAAAAATTATGCCGATCTGGCGCGGGTACCCGCTCGGTCTAGGTCGCTCTGGTCGTAGAGCTATTTGGGTTCAAAGACGGTCCGAATTTCTGAAATTTGGTTTTGTTAACGATTTGTTACATTTTGGCACCCGTGCACCAAAACCGTCGAAATGGTTGATTTCGACCTACTTTTGGTTTTGGCGGTTATGGGTGTGGAAGAAATGGCTGCAAAAAGTGCACTTGCAGGGCGATTTCGGGGGAGCCAGTGGTACCGTTGGAATGGGCGCGGTTCAAAGATTCTGATGAGCTTCTTAGTTTGTTGGATTGACCAATGGTTGCCGCTGAAATGCCCAAAACAGGGTGTTTGTTGTGCTTTTTGAAAAACCGCCGTAGCTCCTCAGGAAGTGGTAGGTGCGGTCTGCAAAGCGGTGCAGTCGGTTCTCCTGAGTGTTAGCTTTCGATTGGTGTCTCAACGACCATTTTGTGACTAGTGAAGGTCGAGAAAAACCACTTTGAACATTTTGTTGTCTCCGGCCAAAGGGGGTCCCCTTTGGATTCTGGCGGATCGGGGCATCTTTTGATAGTGTAGGTGTGGGGTACGGGTGTTTGGGCATGAACCTCGAGGCTCCATACAAAAGGGCGGTGAAGCAGGGGTGCGCTATTTGGTGGTATGGAGAGAGTGCAGGAGTGATTTTATGAGTATAGTATGTAATTTTGACGTTGCAGATTACGATGGGCTGGTTGGATATGAGAATGTGGAAGTGTGTGGTGCTGCTATGGGCCGTTTTAGGTCAAAAATCCACGAATCTAAATGGACCAATTGGGAGGCCGGATTCTACAATTTTTTACATTTTACAACGTCATTGTGTGAATAATGTCAAGATGTTTGGCATCCTGGGGCGCGGGGGCCGTGCTGCGGCGTGGCGGGGCGGATATGGCGGGTTGTTGAATTCGAGACAGAGGGTCCTGGGGGTACCCTGGGGCAGTTGGAGCGAAAATGGAGGGTTTCGCAGTGGTGAGGTGTACGGGTTTGGTGCAGGATAGTGCTAGTGGTGAGGAAAAGGGTAGTTCATTTGGAGGTGTTGCCGGGTGGTTTTTGTGGGTTTTATTGGTTTGGGGGTCTTTTGTGGTGGCCATTATGGCGGGATGTGAGTTTGGTGGGTTTGGTGGCACTGGAAGGTGCAATTGAAGAGGTCGCAAAAGTTCCAACGGCAACAACAACGGGGTGTGAATTTGTAGAGGCTGTGTGACCAGTCTGGGGCGTAGTTTCAGGTGTCTAGTTTTTGCACCAGTAGGTCTTATGTGTTGCAGATGCCGTTTATGGTGGGTTTGACGGGGCTGAAGAAAATCCCCATAGTTAAGAAACCCTGTTACTTTGGGGGGTAAAATCGGGTTTTCAAGGGGGGACCCTTGGTTTTCGAGCACTTTTCGAAAAAAGTGAAAATCGACCTTCCGCGACTCGGAACCGAGAGCTAGGTTGGTCGGTCGGTGACACGAAGATTGGGTCGAAAAATGGGTATTCGAGGTTTTGGCACCGTTGGAAAGAGCGGGTTCGAATTTGCAGCCAGTGTGAATTGCAGGTGCTGGAATGGCCTGGTTGGGGAGATCGACGAGGGAGGGTGGGTTTCTGATTCGGTGTGTGACGGGTTGAATAGGGGTAATTGAATTATTGGTATGGGCTTGAAGCGGCGAGTCTGGGGATGTTGGGAGTGGGTTTGGAATTGTGGTAACGGCGTCTGGGAAGACAAGAGAAGGTAGAGAAGGTAGTTGATTACGTAAGCAAAATGGACAAAACGGTTGATTCCCAGTGGCATAGTAAGCTGGGAACGTAATGGGTGGTAGTTTTGGGGAGTACGGGCCACGGCGAATCGATACATATACATATTATGGCAATCTGAATCAAAAGATTTATTCGGTTCATTGGAGCTCACTTTGGGGAGTGTGTTTCTCGGTGCACAGGCATGGTGGACACTTGGAATTCACGGAGGTGGGGTTTTCCGCCTTGAATTATACGGTCGTGTTGTTTATTTGAAAAGTCATTTTTTTGGGTGGTTCGGTTGGAGGGGGTTCTCTAACCTGGAGGTTGTCAAGGTGCGCGGTTGCAAAATTGAGAAAAACGGTCGAGGAGGCCATTTTCAAAGGGGGGACCCTTTGGGCGAGGGGGTTGTGAGAAACTTCAAGTTGGTGGCAAAAACCGGGGATTGAAGTTTTTTGGACTTGGGCGAGTGCAGTAGGTAGAGGGCGTCTGGAAGTATCTTCTGCTTGAATTAGGGTGTTGTAGAGGAAGTGGTGCAGATTCAAGAAGCCATTGAGTGGTGATTTTGGGCCGAAATCTGCATTTTGTGTGATTGTTTGGGAATTAGGCATCTAGAGGAGAATCGAACATAAGGAGCGTGTTTGGGGTACCTTAAAGTGCACCTGCAATGGGCCCTTTTCTGTCTGGCACCTTCCAGTAAGAATGTCAAATCTCAAGGTTCATGGTACCCAACAACAACACCACCAAACAGCACATTACAAGCCTCAGTTGGAGAAACCACACATATGGTTCGATTCCTCTCTTTTATGCGGTTTTGGCGGTACCACTCGTGGGGCTTCCATCTCACTGGTTCCCATTTGCACCCTATTTATCGTAATTCCAAATTTCCCCAAATCGGTACCCACTTTAACGCCTTACTGCTACACACACAAAGACGGCCTGTCAAAACCAATGGTACGGTTAGTTGGGCATAATTTTTTCCTACCAAACCGTACCATTAAGGTACACTCTAACACCGCCGTTCTTATACACTTTTGAAAAGTTTCGCCGGATGCCACAAAACTACTCAATTTCTTTCCATCTAAGACGACCTACTACTCGTTATTGGCATGGTTCAACGGGAAAAAATTATGCCGATCTGGCGCGGGTACCCGCTCGGTCTAGGTCGCTCTGGTCGTAGAGCTATTTGGGTTCAAAGACGGTCCGAATTTCTGAAATTTGGTTTTGTTAACGATTTGTTACATTTTGGCACCCGTGCACCAAAACCGTCGAAATGGTTGATTTCGACCTACTTTTGGTTTTGGCGGTTATGGGTGTGGAAGAAATGGCTGCAAAAAGTGCACTTGCAGGGCGATTTCGGGGGAGCCAGTGGTACCGTTGGAATGGGCGCGGTTCAAAGATTCTGATGAGCTTCTTAGTTTGTTGGATTGACCAATGGTTGCCGCTGAAATGCCCAAAACAGGGTGTTTGTTGTGCTTTTTGAAAAACCGCCGTAGCTCCTCAGGAAGTGGTAGGTGCGGTCTGCAAAGCGGTGCAGTCGGTTCTCCTGAGTGTTAGCTTTCGATTGGTGTCTCAACGACCATTTTGTGACTAGTGAAGGTCGAGAAAAACCACTTTGAACATTTTGTTGTCTCCGGCCAAAGGGGGTCCCCTTTGGATTCTGGCGGATCGGGGCATCTTTTGATAGTGTAGGTGTGGGGTACGGGTGTTTGGGCATGAACCTCGAGGCTCCATACAAAAGGGCGGTGAAGCAGGGGTGCGCTATTTGGTGGTATGGAGAGAGTGCAGGAGTGATTTTATGAGTATAGTATGTAATTTTGACGTTGCAGATTACGATGGGCTGGTTGGATATGAGAATGTGGAAGTGTGTGGTGCTGCTATGGGCCGTTTTAGGTCAAAAATCCACGAATCTAAATGGACCAATTGGGAGGCCGGATTCTACAATTTTTTACATTTTACAACGTCATTGTGTGAATAATGTCAAGATGTTTGGCATCCTGGGGCGCGGGGGCCGTGCTGCGGCGTGGCGGGGCGGATATGGCGGGATGGTGGAAACGAAAGCAGTAAGAAAGCATAAAGCAATCGAGTCTCCCATCAAGTAAGTAATACCGTTGGTTTGGCTAGCTGTAATATTCTATTAGGCAGATCTACTAAATGGTATATATTGACGAGGAAGCTTCAATTGTGTACGACATGACCAATGAGGTTTTGCTCAAGGTATCCAGTCACCTTTCTTAGTCTCCCTTTCTTCTTCGAAGAGACAAATTCTCTTTTTGTAATATATTGCAAGTTTCTGTCCATTTATTCATTCCTCAATTAGCTGCATAATCCTTTTTCATTTCCAGAAAGCCCGGTAGTTTTGTCATTTATAGATATTTTGCAACAATTGGTAAAAAGCACACAATGTAATTTGCTTCATAAAAATCCAAATTCTAGTTTGGCTTTCCAAAACTTCTATATGAGCTTTAAAATTACCTAAGGATTACCCAGAAAGCCGCTCATACCTTCAAATCTCGAATTCCGGTCAAATAATCGAAATGGCTGTCTCGCACTAGTTTTATGCGTCTTCCAGGATGTAACTCGATTACATTTTCAACACTTAAAGGCCCTAATGAAGGAGAAAACCATACTATGCATAAAAGGACTAAACAATTGCCCAGCATAAGCCAAATAATTCTAGATGTAACCTCTAATTTCCTAGCAAATAGGCAATATTATAAAAACCCGAACATCCTCAAAATCTGGGGTTTTGGTCATAAAACCCATACCTCCGAAACCAGTTTTTCAAAAATCGTCAAGTTGTCGGATTTTCAAGGGTCCCCCCTTGGAAGGCGTTTTTCCAAAATTTGAAACTGATTCGTTTCTTCAGCTCTTGCTGACTGGTGCATAATAGTGATATCGCTAGAAAGCTGAGCTTCTGAGCTCTACAATAAGTGTAATTAGAAGTCGCTGGTATTTGTAATCGACTGGTAATAAGCTAAAATCAAAAACCTCATTGAGCGCATACGACATTAAGCAAGAGTAAATCATCAAAACTTCAAATTGTCCATTTATCACTAAGATACATCTTTTTTGACGTGAATTTCATTAAGTAAATGGCTCACAATGGGTCTTTGGTGGCTTTTTTGCAGCCAGTTATGTGACATATCTCCGTATGATGGCGAAGCATTAACGTCAATTGCACGAAAAAGGGGAACTCGAGCTTACATGTGAATCATTAAAGGTCAATGGAGAGCCAGATGTTATAGAAAAATTATCAACATATCGTTACTACATCCTTCTTCTCATCTTGCAGAGAGGAAATCATCCTTTCGTCTGATATCAAGCACCCCAGCTACAAATTCTGGAATAATTAAATGTCAATAGCTGTAGTCATTGTTTTTTTATTTCATTATGACTAGACATTTATATAATTGTCCCTAAATAGTGGTGAATTGTGGTCCAACAGGCTTTTGAAAAACCCATACCTCCTCAAAATCTGGGGTTTTGGTCATAAAACCCGGACCTCCGAAGTCGAAATTTCGAAAATCCGGAAAGTGGTGAATTTTGAAGGGTCCCCCCTTGATCATAGAAAAATGAGAAGAAATTGGGGGGTCGTAAAATTGTCTGTAGCTGTCGAATTATGACTTTTTTGGTATTTTTAGCAAGCTAATGACCTGAACTATCGATTCAATACCGAAAAGCCTTGGAAATGTTACTGGGGGAGCTTGAGTGGTCAGTCAAAACGTCTCCAAGATACCGCATGCTCGGGTGCAACATCCACAAATTAAAAAAACTGAACGCCTAGTCTTCTAAAATTAGAGGAAATTACATGTTCAAGCATTGTTATCTTGTCTTTTAAACAGCTTTCTATCCTTTTACCCCACCAGTAGATAACCCACTCACCGTTTGACGTTTACTGCCAGCAATACCAGCAAATTTAAGCTTCCTAAGCTAATAGAGGTAGCCTCTAATTTCAAAATCACCACTGGTATTCAAAGAATGACATAACAATCATCTATGGCCTGTTTTCGGAAGGGGTTAATCCAGCTTTTTCCAATAATGACGATTTTGACCGGGTTTTCGATTGGGATTATAGAGCTTTGATACATTTCTGTACCATTTGCTAATAAATCCCAGTATTAAGTGGGCCAAGGCCAATAAAGCTCATTCCAAGATCAATTTGTAGAGGGCTTGAAGCATATACTCCAATAACCGTTATTTAATCACGTTTTCGTTGGAAAATAGATTGAGGAGTAATACGGGGGTTCTTATCAAAGCTTGCGCCACCGTAAATGCCGTAGAAATCAAGGAATTATTATCCCTTCATTAGTAAGGCGATTTAAATCAAGGAAATGCTGCTTAAACGTCACCAAGTGCCAATGTAGATGGAGTTGGAGGAGCTCCCGGAGTTTAATAGATTTACCGGAAGCTAAACCTTACTAATTAAACCTTACTAATTAGACTTAATTTCAACAAAACGCATGAAAAGCTCACCAAAACCAGAGACCGTTTGCTGGTAATAAACCCACTGAGTGTGATTTGAATAACACTACTATCCACCCACATCCGAGAGTCTCCATAAATACACCACAATATAGCCAGCCCCGTGAAACTAATCAATTCAAATCAAAATTCAAATTAATTCACGAAAAGAAAAGAAATAAAAACCCCCTCAGAATTTCACCCCCAAGAGTGGGCTTCTTGACAGGGCCACAGATTCTCAGCCGTCCAGGGCTGCTCCGACCTACATTTTAAGTTCTTTTCATGCCAAATTCAAAGACGCATAGCCAAGTCTGAAGTAATACATCCGAGTTATGGCTTTGTATAGGCCCCTTACTCAAGCACTCACATATTGTTGAGAGAAACTGAAGATTGGGTTTCGGGGATGAATGGGGTTGGCTTTGCTGTGACTGTAGCCCAGCCTTGATTCAAATGCAAGTATCCCATTCTTCTTTATCAAGCAAAAAGTTGTGTTGACCATGCAACATTCGCAGAGCCGAGCGAAGCCCGGCGCCAATAGCATGGCCTTACTTGAAGTTCAATTGTCTTCTAAGATAGTTTCAGTCCAAACTTCATGAGTGATTGAGGAGGAAGTGGGTCGGTCGGACCGAGTGGTTGAGAAATTCGGCTGACAGATGGGGTGGAGAGGTGGGTTGGAGTTTGTCGCAGGCATGTAAGACATTCTGGACCCACATCACATCACACAGTTGCATGAAAGACATTGTGGTCCCATGTAGGCTCACACACTTGCATGATACCGAGAAGGGATGTCTTACACCTGAGTCGGCCAGACAAATCACTCAAGACTCCCATGAACTCACGCAGGTGCCCCCGCTTGTATCAGGCGTACATTATCAATAGTTAAATATATACGTTCACTATCATGTTTTAATCTCTACGACATTTCTCAATGTCAGGAAGTTCGACGTACTTAGCATGTTGTCAAGAGCGCTAAGTGTACGTGTATGTCTTACATGTGCATACGTATTATAAGTCAACTTGTACATACAAATGTCGGTACGTCATAACACCCATCAAACGACATTAGGCCATACTGCCTTATCTAACGCATCCACCTGCAAGTGTAAATGTACCTCCAAAATAATTAATCGCACACACTGCAGTGAATGTCTAATGACTCGCATAACAATACATGCAAGGTCTAAACCTCCCTGCATCACTTGCAGCTGCCACCTACTTATCCGAGCTAAGCTCGGTTAAAACCATCATCATATATTATTTATAAAACAAAAAAGAAAAAAAAAAAAAAAAAAAAACCAAATCACCAGACTTGGAAGAAAAACCCCAGGACCAAAGTCCCAAAGTTTTTTCTTTTTATGATGTGGGGATTTGTTGCAACCACCCCACCAAAAAAAGTCCCATCTTGTCCAGCCACCACAAGTATGAGCAAGATGGCCCTCACACTTGGGGTTCACTCAGAATTAGCAGACAAGCTTCGAGGGCAGGACTCTCCGAGGAGCGTCCGGAACCGGTCTCTTTTCTTTGAGTCACTGCCTCTCCACTCATCCACTCAATTCCGAGGAACAGCAAAAAACCGGAAAAGCTGGTCAGGCTTCTCCGAGGGCTCGCGTGTTAGATCTCCCCGGAATGCCCCCGAGGGTACATATCCGAGGCACACGAGCAAGGACGCATGTTCAAAAAGGGTAGGAAAAAACCGACTGGTGGGAACTGTCGCTTTCCAAAACAAAAACAAGATAAAGAGCCCAGCTGTATGCTCCAAACCACCTAATAATCATTTGCAACGTACTCACACCGGCATGATAAATCCAAATGCGAGGCTCTCCGAAGAGAAGAAGAATTGGCTGTGTCAGTCTTCTGAGGGATGTTTCAAGGACCAGCTCAAGAAATGAGCAACTTGTCAGGCTCTGAAACAACGCCAGACAAGTCTTCCATCAGAGACTGCGTAAAATCTCCAATGGGGGTTCCACCGTGAATCGTGACAGCCGTAATCCTTAATTGCACGAGACAACAATCAAAGATGAAGAACCAGTGGTGGGATTCCCAAAAAATTCACAAAATATATAACTGGTCTTCCATGTCACTTGATTGCCCAACCGCCCCATCAACTCACTAAATTGGGAGCACGTACAACAACTGCCTGGTTTGCCTCAAAAAGTCAGACCCTGTGTCCTGCCTTCGGCGGTTCAAGTGGCTGGCACAGAGAAGGCTATCCGGAAGGGGTTGCCAATCCGTTTCCTTCAAAACCTCCTCATACCACTCTTCCCGTTAACCTCTCACCGTGTTCCCCCACTAACTTACAGTAGCAGAGATACCCGGGTTGAGGCGAAGCTTCTATCCTTGGCATTCCAGGTAGCAGTAAGACGGCCTCCAAGTCATGAGAATCGGTTTGGTGAGCGCACAAGTAACTGGGATTAAGGGCCACAGCAGCAACGCCCATACACATCACAACACTAGGCAATCACCCAATACGCAGCACAATGGGTGATTCCGAGGCCAAAAACGTTTCCCTGTGATTAGATTAGGTTTTGGTGGTGCAAAGGTGGTGGTCATACAGCCAGAGGGCGAAATCTATTTTTCCTGAGGAAACGCCAAAAATGTGCGAAACAGGGTCCTTTTATAGTTCGCCAGGGGTCATGCGGGTCTAGTAAAAAGAAATTCATAAATCTCTGCTTTTCCATGATCTTCTAAACTACTCAATCTACCTGTTACTCCATTGATTTAGAGTTAAATAGGCGATTTTGGCCGAAAGACGCGTCACATGTGAACTAATATCCATAAGCAGAACGCGTTAAAACCTCAGATCTAGAAAATTTCCTAAAACATCTTCATTTACCAACTAAGTGTCGAGTTCATCTGGATATCGAAGAAAACGTTGGATCTCGAGAACTTTTAACAGCCGCGCCAGATAAGAGTCGCTGCAGGTCGCTTATCGATCTGTTGATCTTGGTCCTAGTGGGGTGGAGGTGGGCAGATTGCATCAATTTGTTGATACCCTAGGATTTTCCTGATCTTGGGTAGTCAATGGGAGTACTTCTTTTTCGTTGATGTTATGAGACTCTAATTTTTACGTTGCCATTGTTGGAAGACAATAGCTGTCATGATTGAGGGGCTCCTCCGAAGGGCATTGAGTTTAAGGTTTGGGCTTAGTCAAGAGTTCAGGTCGGAATTGAAGGAGGATGTTAGAGAACTAGACACGAAAGGTGTGGAAGCCTTTGAATTGCCGTTAGTCCAATTGATATTTGTCCAATACTAACAGGGCCTGACATACCCAGAAGTCGACACCGTTCTAGCCTGATCACATCAATTAAACCAGGCTTCCATTACAATAACCATGGACAAAAGAGAAGAAAGACTGTTTGAGCAAGTATTCATCAGAGTCTTTTGGTCTATGAGGCTCTACGGGCTTTCGTTGATGTTCTCAAACTGGTGGAAGGCTCCACTATCGATTTCAGTCTTGATGAGACTTATAGGCTTGATCACTTAGACTTGAGATTTTCATCGTACTCTTCTGATGCTAAGATGGGATTTAAAGCAGTTGAAATTCATAGCCTCTTTCTGGCAGTCAGAGCTATCCAATCAGCTTCGTACATCTATTGCTCCAATTGACGCGGTATCGAGAATCAAAGAGGCTTCGAGGATAGATACAACTCGAATATTGATGCTAAGAAGGATGCAATTTTCAGATCTGGCTCCTTCCAACTTTTTGTTTCAAGATATCCAGCTTCAACTCTTCGCGTCGAACTTACACAACCACTAACATCCATATCGTACGCTCAGCCAAGTGTTTACTACGCGGATTCACAAATGAGCCAAAAACCGAAAGATCTATCGTCATCAATACTATTTGACTTTTTTCGAACAAAACATCCAGAATCCCAATTGACGGCCTTGCTCACCAGCAAGTACTTTCGCAGCCATGTCCGCAGTTTCGCAGCCAACCTGGCAGTACAAAGCACCTCCAATCCACACTAACAGAAAAGATTCTTTTTCTCAAAACAGTCTTCAAAAACGCTCAAACCAGATCACTTACCCTCCCCCTACCCGCCTCCGGCTCCTCCTGGCCGACACCGTCTTTTTGACCTTCGCACGACCCTCGCCACTTTAAGTCTCACCAGTGCTACTCACTCACTAAACCATAACCATGCCACCAAAAGCTGACTGGGACAAATACGTACCTAACGAGGACGAGGACGCCGCTCCTGAGAACATCGTTCCTCTTTCCGAGGGAGACATCCAGGTTCTCAAAACCTACGGCGCCGCCCCATACGCCAATTCGTTAAAACAGATCGAAAAGGACCTCAAGGACATTGAGGACAGAATCAAGGAGAACATCGGCATCAAGGAGAGTGACACGGGACTCAGTGCTCCTCATTTATGGGATGTCATGGGCGACAAGCAGAGAATGTCGCAGGAACAGCCTTTACAGGTTGCTCGTTGTACCAAAATCATAGAAGCCACAAACCCAACGCCAGCAGTGGGGATGTTGGCCAATGCCGACAACAAGAGCAAATACGTCATCAACATCAAGCAGATTGCCAAGTTCGTCGTTGGTTTGGGCGAAAGAGTGTCGCCTACGGATATCGAAGAAGGCATGAGAGTTGGTGTGGACAGACAAAAGTACGAGATCCAGTTGCCGCTTCCTCCAAGAATCGACCCTTCGGTGACGATGATGACCGTCGAAGAGAAGCCTGATGTTACATACGGTGACGTTGGTGGCTGCAAAGAACAGATTGAGAAGCTTAGAGAGGTTGTGGAGCTTCCTCTCTTGTCTCCAGAGAGATTTGTCAAGTTGGGAATCGACCCACCCAAGGGTATTCTTTTGTACGGTCCTCCCGGTACCGGTAAGACGCTTTGTGCCCGTGCTGTTGCCAACAGAACCGACGCTACATTCATTCGTGTGATTGGCTCAGAGTTGGTGCAGAAATACGTGGGTGAAGGTGCCCGTATGGTTCGTGAGCTCTTCGAGATGGCTAGAACAAAGAAAGCGTGTATTATTTTCTTCGATGAAGTTGATGCTATTGGTGGAGCCCGTTTCGACGACGGTGCTGGTGGCGACAACGAGGTGCAGAGAACCATGTTGGAGTTGATCACACAGTTGGACGGTTTCGACCCTAGAGGTAACATCAAGGTCATGTTTGCCACTAACAGACCCAACACGTTGGACCCAGCCTTGTTGCGTCCTGGTCGTATCGACCGTAAGGTGGAGTTCAGTCTTCCCGACTTGGAAGGCAGAGCCAACATCTTCCGTATCCACGCCAAGACTATGAGTTGTGACAAGGAGATCCGTTGGGAGTTGATTTCGAGATTGTGTCCCAACGCCACCGGTGCCGAGTTGCGTTCCGTGTGCACTGAGGCCGGTATGTTTGCCATCAGAGCCCGCCGGAAGGTTGCCACCGAGAAGGATTTCCTCAAGGCTGTGGACAAGGTCATCAAGGGCAACCTCAAGTTCTCGTCGACCTCGCAGTACATGCAATACAATTAAAAGAAGCCATACATTTGTGCATGGAGCTAGTCCCACCACGAGACACAGCCCATGCCGTCGGTTTGACAGGACGCCACCAAGGCGTACGGAGGCGCCCGGTCGGTTTCGAGGCCCAATGCCTCAGCCAGCGACTTGGGCTTGATGTTGGCAAACACCTCCTCTTCAACGCGGAATCGAACCTGTTCGTTCACGTCAATGTACAAGTCGGTGTCGGCGTCCGGCTGCCAGACCCACGCCCGCTCGGCCGGCCGAAACACGCAGCCCTCGAACAAGTAGTCCTTGGGGATGAAGATGTCGTTGAAAAAGTCCATGCGTACCTTGATGCCCTCGGCAGTGCACTCTTGGACCCAGCCGGTCAAGATTTCGCCTACGAACGGTTTCCACACGATCATACGGAATTGTGTTTCCACGTAGGCTCCGCCGTCGCCGGGTTTTAGGAGACCGTCCTTGATCTCCAGAATGTCCCACACCGACACGGCGAGTCCCACGTTGGAGATGACCTTGTTGGCGTACTTCTTGTGGAGCTCATCCTTGAGAGCGACCGGCGTCGGGATGTTGAACGACGGTGGCGGCACACGCACGAGGTCCGAGAGCTCCGATAGTATGAACATGGGTTTGAAAGCTGGAGTTGCGGATGAGGTGGAAAATGTTGATGTCGCGATGCGCTCCTACATAGGCCTGTGCGGACCCCCAGGAGGCACCAGTACAGGATGCGAGGGTATAGCCATATATGAAGCATTCAGAAGTTTTAGATTGTAAATGTAAGTGTTTGTGGTGATATTGTCACGAGAATAAGCCAAACGAAAAGCGAAAAACATGTAGAGAAGTTCAAGGTTTATGAGTTTCGAGAGTGAGATGCACAGTGAAGGGAGCATTGAGCCAGTTTCTCTTGAAAAAATAGTCGGATTAAAGCTTAATGAATGAAATATGCATGAATTGTGGTATGAATTTGAAAATGACCGAAACTTTTTTCTTTTCGTGTAGCACAATTGGTCTCAATTGGTGAAAACCACTCTCAAGCTCATTAGTAAGCCGAACACAGACTCTTTAAACACAGTAGAATCAGTATATTCCATCAATTTGGTTGAATTCTAAGTGAAACAAGTTTATAAACTCCAGGATCACCTTAACTTGGTCAGCATTATGTGAATATGCCCATTTGCAGCCATTGCGATAGCCCTAAACCAAAGTCTGAAGTCTGACTTTGAGGTCAAATTAAAGATCTGGATATTTAAGGAGCAAGGACTACCTCTGACTCGAATGTGTCCTTGAATCGAATTCACGGCTCGAGAAAGCAAGAGGTGCTTCATATCAATGCTCATCACACTTACTTCAGCTTCACCATACCATCAAATAAATCCAATACTCCAAGTCCAAGAATAAAAAGGTTTTCCGTCCGTTTAAACACTTCCACTGAGTCCATAAGCAATTCCTGACTCCCATCAATCAACCTTACTGTCCAACCCTACCTGCCCTACCCAACCCTACCTGTCCATCTCACCCAAGCCTTGCCTAACAAAACACCATATTTCTATAGAATTACCACAAAAAACTAATTCTAAACCCTCTCGAATCTCCAAATTTTGCTCCTCTTCCACTCTCATCAATTTCCCATTTTCGACTCTTAAAGACCCTCCCGCACTGCGAGATACACCATCTACACCTCCATGAGCAAATCGCTGGACCGACGAGCAGCAGCAGGAAAACGGCCAGACCAGTACCTCCACAGCCGGAAAAAAGGTCACGTGACGGCCCTGGCCCAGCACGAAGGCTGGAACCCGAAGCATTTCCGTCTTTTCGTCGGCAACCTCGGTCCCGATGCCACAGACTCGATTCTCCTGGCAGCTTTTTCCAAATACCCCAGTTTGAGCAAAGCCCGCGTGGTTCAGGACCGCCAGGGCGAGAACAAGGGGTACGGGTTTGTGGCGTTTGGCAAAGCTGAAGACTATCTCAAGGCGTTCAAGGAGATGAACGGGAAGTATGTGGGGCAGAGGCCTGTGATGTTGAAGCGAGCGGAGCTGAAGGCGAGGTAGGGTGGCTGGATTGGGGAGTTTTGTGGTTTAATTCTTGACTGGGAAGAGTTTAATACTCTGGTTGTGGTTTTCCGATCTGAATTCCACTGGCGTCTTTATCCGAATACTGGATAGATATCAACACATGTGTACTATTGATGTACAGTGGGATGAATGCTTCGACTTGAAGTGCTCTATGTTTCCAAGATTTCGGAGCATATGGTTGAGGTTGTTGGTTCAATGCAACGTTGCAATGGATGATTTGGTGGAGGGTGGACTGTGATTGAGGTTATGGTCTATGGAAGTTGGAGGGAGGCATGGATGGAGACCGGGGTGGGTTACCAATTGCTTTATTGTCGTATTGCCATTGGGAGTGCTTTCAGGTGGAAAAGGTTAGGAATGGTGTTTTTTGTTTGGGTGTGTGAAGGTGAAGGTAGGGTGTTCCATGGTGGAGCCAATGGAGACATATGAGTACCTCGATGTTCCCTTTTTGGATTTTTTCCAAAGGCATATCTCCAGTTTGTCAAAAAGCGACTTACTATGGCCTCTAATGGCCTTCTATGGATAGTTATTGGAGAGTCTGTGGAGTACATATCTGTGATTTCTATGATTGAAGGTATGGAAGCTGTAACATAGCCTGCTAGGGCCTCATCGACCTTAAGGCTGCTTCTAGTGACAACAGCCACCGTACTTCCTGTTTTATAAAAATCAACGAGATTTTGGATTTTTGGTAGTCTTTTCGAGTTTCGTCTGTTTCTTCTGTTTTCGCAGCCACAGTAAGAAGTCACGGTACGTAGGGGACTTTCCATACAACTTCACCAAAGATCAGAAGAAAACTTTTAAGATTACATGTGAAGGCAAATTCATCAAAAGTGAATATAATAAAATCATAAAATCATAAAATCACAATGTAGAGCACGTAGGGCCTTGCTGAATCGGTACATGCATCAACACCATCAACACCACCATCATCTCATCCAAACCACAACCAACTTTTCTCAATGTGAGGAAATCGAAACCATAGTTTAAATCCCAACTTTTTCCTGAAGTCGTCTTCATAAAAAAATCTGAGTGTCCTTGATAAGACGACTCTTCCTCCACACAAGCACATAACCGGTAATCTCACCGACAGTTCCACCTCTTTTCTTCCTTAACAGCTGCTGACGATTCAAAAAAACACAATCCCATGAACACGCAAGATAGGATAGAGGAGAAATCTGCGGCATCCCAAAACGACCCATCCCCAAATGCCCATAACCAATCCGATCCCGCTACAAAAGCAGAACCTCCAACACCCTGGCTAGCACTGATCAATATCAACAGTACTACGCAATCTGGCATTTTATCCTTCGCCTTTGCGTACACACTCATCAAACTTGGCTTCTTGCTATTTCCCATTGTCAATACTGCCCTCTTCACTGCAGAGGTGGATAGATCCATACTCACCCAGATAAACAATGCCATTGAAAAGGCGGGTTCAGCTGAAAATGACCAATTTCTGCTTCCGGAGAAATGGCCTCATGCGGTATACAAACAGGGTTTCAATGGGCTCTGCAGAACAAACGATGGCTCCAGAACCGTGTGCTACTATGGTACCAACACCGTCGAGCTTTTCATGCACGACATTGCTCTCCAGATAGCAGAGTACAACGGAATATACTGTCTGTCTGCCTTCAAAGACAACTTTCTCAAGTTGATGAAACTGGGGCTAGATATCAGGGACAGTTCAAACGGCGTTTTACCTGTCCTTATCGCTGTTGTGATCTATGAAGTTGCGGCAATACTTGCCCCCTTGCGCACATTCAGCAACCCGTGTGATCTTTTCGTTCCGTCAATTATTTCAATGTTGCTGGTCTGCTACATGTTCAGCCTGGTGGATGGTTTCAAGACGGACTGGAGCAATTTGCAGCCACTTCTAACCCATTGGCTGGCGCCTCTGGAACTGTACACCTGTATTGCAGCATATATAGGTTTGGCAGGATCCTTGGCTGTGTTAACGGTTGCTAGTGTACGCACTAGAGTGATCAGAGGGGCAGCTTCTCGATCGAAAACGGCTAATCGAATCCGAAAGAATGAGAAAGAAGGCACATCTTAAAATAATTTTCAATTTTGTGTCCATTGAGCACGATAATTTCAGTGAATTTTCCCACCGCCATAGAAAATACTTAGAACCCTGGAGTTTCCAATGACCGGCACTTTGATAATCCTCCACACAAGACTGATAACGGTGCAGCCGCATCAACTGTCAAATTTACCCAAACCACACACTATCAACATACAACCATGGAAATAGACGAGAAAAATTGGAATGCATTCAAGAGCTCTGAATATGAGCCAAAGTGTGATACCAATTCATCAGAACTTAACAAAAACCCAAAGCATGGGGCACCCTGGATAAGCCTCCCGAACATAGCCAAGCCATTGCTCCTTACCTACTGTCTTTTCAGGCTTTTACTCCTATTCTCACCTATAGGAGATATTGGCATCGTTACCGCAGAGGCGGACAATTCCCTCCTTTTTCAATTGCACCACAGTCTTGCCTCATTATAACGCGTCAACAAAGGGTCAACCAAAGATCTCGCTTCTTTGGTTCCAGAAACATGGCCTCATGCTACGTACACGCAGACACTTCAAGGGTTTCAAGGGTTTTGTCGAACCAGCGACGATACTGTTGTTTGTTATCCTGGTTTCAACGCGTTTGAGAGCTTTATGAGTGACATTGCTCTTCAAATCGCAGACTATAACAAAATGGAGGACCCCAGTGCCTTCAAAATTGAGTTTCTCGACACGTTGGGCAAGGTGAAGTTGGATGTAGAGAGTCGTGGTTCAAAATTGACCTTCAATGGTCGAATCAACCGTCCAGACCATCTTTTCACGCCTTTCTTGCACGTCATCAAAGCGCTTCTGTTGATAGAATTGCTGATACTCAGCTTCTGCTTGCTCTACGGCACCAACAAGAACCTTGTCTGGTTATCTGCACTTTCGCTCTTCAACGGATGTGGCATAGTAGGCGCCATTGTGATTTTGGAAGAAGACTGGTACCACTTAGACCCATTTTTTGTGAGCTGGCAGGCACCTCCACTTCTCTTTTGCTTTGTGGCAAACGTCTTGATTCTATTCGGAAGTACCATCACTGTGATAGTTTCTGCGTCTCAAAAAGCTGAAAAGAAAGTGGGGGCTTCTCAATCTAAGAGAAGCTAGGCATCGATGCTGAAAATAGTTTGGGTTTCACGGATCGTCAGACAAACACATCCTTGACTGTTATGGTCAATTGTTAAGATGAAGGGCATTTACAACGTAAACGAATTCCCATACAGCCTGTTCTAAAATATGCAACAGCCAGAAGAATTCCTTTGGAGAAGAGTTGGACTAATGAAGTACCATGTGATATGAAAGATCAACCAACCTACGCCACCCTTAGATGAAGTGGGACTCCTAGTATCGAAGAAAATGTATGCAACTGCTTTTTATCAGAAGGTGAAAACTACTGTACTATACTTGGTTGTCTTCACCAGAGAGGTGCGCTCTTTTATTTCAGCCGTTGCAGTTTATGTTTTATGTCACCATAACTCTCATGTTGGTGGCCTTGGCTATCTTTTCCAAGCACGTTCGGAGCGAACCCAGTTCGATTGATGTCATATTCAGCTGTTGTGTGACTCTTGGGATCCTCACTAGAGCCTGGAACTTTTGGGATTTCAGGAAAGGGTGGTCCGAAATCGAGCCCTTTCTTGATTCGTCTCATATAGGCCCACACCAAATTGTGGAATTCGCAGTTGAGCTACTTTCTATAGGGCTCTTTTTGTCAGATGGTTCCGAATAGCTAAGTTCGCAAAAGATAACTCGCATGAACTGAAGAACAACGATTTGAAGAACAGTCAATTTGAAGAACAATCGATTGGAGAACTACGAGTTTAACGAAGAGCTAGCGAATGATGGTTCAAGAAAAGACGAGCGGACGCCTGACGCTGTACTTAACTGACTCTCTGTTATCAATCACAACCTTCAACAGCCAAAGTTCCATTAACCCAACTGCCTGAAATGTCGACTCGAAGCCCAGAGGTGGCTTTTTATATCTCAAAGGAAGCATATTGTGAGCCATTCCCTTCTTTTCAGTGCATGATGTGCTCTTTTTATATCTCAAAGAAAGCATATTGTGAGCCATTCCCTTCTTTCACTGTCATGGAATACCTCTATCACCACATCGTGCACTGCTTCACTATCGCATCCAGACCTTCCCATCGAGCCCAACTCTACGAAACAAGTAAAGAAACTTCATGAATCACAGAAAGTATACACCTCAATCACTCTCTATCAATTCTACTAACCAAAACCCCCAGATTCAAAAACCCATCCATCTCCCAGTAACCCATACCCATCCACCCCACATCGCGACTTTCAACTCCACCATCACCAAATTTCGCACCCACTACATGCTCTTTCTTTCCAGAACCACACTAATACCGGCCCGGCGGATGCCGAAAATCGCCCCGGCGGCCCTCCTCCGCCGCCTTTCCAACCTCCCACAAGACTTTGACCCGAAAAAAAGCCTCCCTTCGCAAGGCGAGTGGAAACACTTGAAGCAGCACATTCCTGGAGAAGGCGACCAGAAAAACGACTTGAAGGAGCGGATCCCCATGTTCCCGCTCGGCAAGGAGAACGTGCCGACGCTTCTTCCGCGTCCCTGCGTGCCCCGGGTCGGACCCAACATGTCGTTTCGCCAGGTGATTCTGATTTTGAAAAACAAGACCCAACCGGAGCTTTTATACGAGCTGGAGCCCCACAGACTCTACTTTTTGGCGTGTTTCTGCTGCGCCGTCGTGTTCACCGTGTACGGGTGTGTTTTGCTCGAATGGGCCGTGTACCAGGCCAACAAGGACTACGAGGAGAACGAAAAAGAGCTTGCAGAGGCCTTGAGGAAACGAGAGTGGGTTGTTCTGGTCGGGAAATATGGCATCATGGGCGCCGTGATGCTTTTTATGGCGTACCAGACGGCCATGTTCCCCACCAGGCTTATCAGGAGAATGTGGTATCTTCCTGGTCCGGTGGAGCACATCAAGTTCACTTCGTACCCGTTGTTGCCCGGCAGACCGTCGCCTGTCTACACGGTGCCCTTGCGTAATTTAACGAGAAAGCACCATGCCCGTGTGTGGACCGGCAAGGGTTTCTACGGCACTGCCGACAAGTCGTTGTTCTTTTTCGTGTTGAAGGAGGAGACCACCAAGAAGTCGTGGGTCGTCGACAGAAGGGGCTTTTTCTGGTCGGACGGGCGTGTGTTTGACTTGCTTTTCGGCAAGGAGACGATTGCAGAAGCCGAAGCTGGTATTCCGTACGATGAGCAGATTGGCATAGTGAACCGCGAGGTGAAGAGAAAGAAGCAGAAGTTGCGGAAGCAGCACGGTCCGTTCTGGCAGTTGAAGCTTGGAGCGAAGGAGTTCAAGGAGGACGTGGGCAAGGCCACGAATTACGTCAAGGGTGCAGCGAAAAACCAGACCAAGGCGTTGCCCAAGGGCAAGAAGGGCAAGTTTCTGAAGGAGAAGTAGCCTTGATGGTGAAGTTGATAGTGAGGTTGAGATTTGAAGATGAAGGTGGCAGACGATAATCCATGGAAGTGGATTGTGATGGTTCCATGGAAGTGGGTTGTGGTGAATCATGGAAGTGAATTGTGGTTCGTTTTTGGCTGAGAAGGTGATAGATGATCTGGGGTGGTTGAATCCAGAGAATTGCTTTTAGATTTTAAGGAGACGGATCTTGATAACGGATTTTCGATCCAGTTTGGTGCCGTCCATGTATATAGATACCAACACATTGCATTACTTATAAGTCTGAGTAGACGGTTCAGTGGGGTCAAGTGGATAGCTTGATGAGGCTGCACTACACAATAAAAAACAAATTAGCCTTAATCCAGCCAAGATGTAATGCCTCCAAAAAAAAAAAAAAAGAAGAGTGATTTCGCCCAGGATCGAACTGGGGACGTTCTGCGTGTTAAGCAGATGCCATAACCAACTAGACCACGAAACCAATCTTATGAAAGACAATAAGTGCTGGTAAAATATATCAAGCATAGCTTTGGGTGAAGGAAAGCTTGAAACATAAATGTTTTTAGCTTTATGGTAACTTTAGAGCAAAAAGTATGTGTGCTGAAAGTTTCAAGCCAGGTTTCAGTCTGTAACCGCGGATTTCAAACATCAAAAAATGCAACCGAAAGCCTGCCAGAAAACCAACAAGAAGGTGTTTTTAGAAGCTTGTAATAAGGGTGCTTGATGATTTAGGGCTGCTAGAAATACGCTGTAATTTTTGAGAGAGCTTCTCTTTTTCCCGACTCAGGAGGACTTCTCATATCTCGTCTCACATGGTCATCTCAATGTACTCATTATTCAGCGGATTTGTCAGTTTAAAGCTAGTTGTAAAAGCTGTGGCATGATAAAAAGAGACTCAACTTGTGATGAAGTGTCTGGCAAAACTACACGATTCAGCTCGTAAGGGTCTTAGTGTGAGAGAAGCGAAAATGGAACTAAACAAGGTACATCAGCTTCCTTTTGGTGTCATTTATATCGCTAACTCTGTCTCATTAGCTTGAGAAGAAAACGTATATCAATCTATTCAAGAAGACGAATCTGCTTCGCCGTGTTCAGCGAATAGTACAGGTGCCCTTGTCTATATGAGACAATACAGGGTAAGCGATATCAACAACTCATTGTTTTTAGCAATTTTGTCCTTCTTACCCTGGCTTATCATTTAGATAAAAATCAAGGATATTTGAAAAACTCCGTACATTCATAGGCTCCCTGTAGCTCATCAACACCCTGGGATACCTCGCACCAATGTCCATCTCAAACATACCACCAACTACTCCTACGCCACGTATTTCAATTTAGTTTATTAATATAGTACAGTTTTTTTTTTTTTTTCTTATTTTTATCATTTTTCTTTTCTCGGCAGAGCGACTTAAGTCACCTTAGCTCTAGCACGTCTTCTCAGTCTCCGAGGACCTCTTCTGGTAGTCCTCAAGGACCAGAGCCGGAAGCATTCACCGGGCAAAAAAGTGGCAGCCTCCTTCGGGTAGCAGAGTTCCCGAAACTTGAAAAAGTCGCCCGGAAGAAAGCTTTTCCTGGGCTTCTGCGCCAAAACGTGTCTAAAGAAGGGGAAGTCCTCTAGACAGTAGAGCGGGTTTGCTGAAGCCGGGGAATTCTGATATTTCTCCATAATCGGATGCTCAGAACAAGTGGGCTTCTGGAAAAAGGCAGGATTTTGGGAACAGTCCTGGTTCGAATTGGCTTGCAAGGTCTCAGATTGTGAAACCTCCAGAACTTCACAGTCTCCAGAAGAGAGCCTCTGAACAGACTCATGAATTGGAAACCGTGTTTGCTTTGGCTCACAGCGGGGCAAATCTGATCCCGGAACCACGGTCCAGGTGAAAAGAGAAGTGGTCATATCGGTTTGTGAAATCTCCTCAGGCTCGTCTTCCTCAGGAATGGTGAAGATGTCGTTGTTGTAGAGCCAGCCGTGGCCCAGGGGAAGGGAGCCGGGGGAAGGTGCGGAGATTTTAGCTGAAGAAGCATTTTCATAGGAGGAAGTAGTTGAAAATGGAGCTTCATGGGAAGCTGCGTAGGCCTTCTTGAACTCGCTGTACAGCTCTTCAAGGCTTTCAAAAAGCTCGTCATCGGACAATTTTGGGGTGTTAGTGACTTCAGAAAGCTCTTCAAAAGCGGGTTCTGTGGTCTCCGTCTTGGTCTCGAAGATGGCCAAAACAGCGGCTTTGGATACTGGCGAGGAAGCTGGGGAGGTGTTGTTGGAAGACTCCACTGGGGCCTCAGAGGAAGAGGAAGAGGAGGAAGAAGAGGAAGAAGAGGCATCAGAATCGGAGGTTTCTTCATTTTTTTCTTCATTCTCCTCCTCATGCTTTTCTTCCTCCTCATGCTTCTCTTCCTCCTTAGTATCCTGCTTCAGAGTCTCTAAAACGGCTTCGACTTCATCAAATTCCACTTCCTCATCCCAGGATGGACAATGGCCGAGACGGTACTCCTGAAGCTTCGTTTCATAGAGAGCCTGGGCGTTTCTGCGGGCAGAATCGTCAGATTTGGCTTGCTTGGTCAAGGCCTTCATTTGTTCGAATTGGCCCTTTTTCCACTCAAGCAGAGTATGGTTGGCACCGTGGTCGATTTCTATCAAACCGGAGGCGTCAAAAGTAGCGTTGAAAATGACAGCGGGGAAGAAGCTGCCGTTGATTTCGTGACACTGGAAACACATTTTTCAGTTAATTCGGTAGTACTTGTAGTAGCTTTGGTAGTTTTGTGGTCTGTGAAGCAATAAATTGATCAGAGACAGAGGGTTCTAACGTGGTGGGTCAGAACGGGGGGCCAGAATGTGGTAGAGAAGGGAAAATTGGTTTGGGGGAATTCGGGCGTATTTATCTTGTTCTGGTGGACCTTCCGTTTGTGAAATTATTGAGGAAGGTGAGGTGGATGACCAGGGCATGGTCACGCTCGTGGGAAGGTCGTTGGAGTTTCTGAAAATGAAGGAATTGAAGGGAATAGGCGATTGGAGAATGAGGTGTCACGGTTTGGTCGGTGGATTTGGTAATTGTAGTTGATGTCATGAGGTCGCTTATCTAAAGATGTTCCGTTTTGGGATATGTGATGGGAGCAGGAGGGTTATGATTTGGTGAGTTTTTGGGATTTTAGTGGGGAAGAGGTTGGTCTAGGGTCGGCTTTTGGAGAAGCGTTTAGTCGTCGTAGGGATGTGAATGTAGTAAGGTTCAAACATCTTATTGAGTTTCTGTAGTACCACACACTTGCCTGATGTTCGATTACTTTCTTTTCTATTATTATTTTATTTTGACACTCTGGCCATTAGATAAACTGAAATTCTGAAACTGGGTGGCTCCGTCGTATCGCCAGCACAATAAGGTAAGCGTGATGACTCTTCCTACAAACTCACAAAGACCACGCTTACTTCAAGGGTCCTGAATTCGAGGCTGGCTTTTCGGTAGCTCTATTTTGATAAATAGATACATTTCGAGCAAGCGAGAGAAAAAGCTGTTATAGCTGGAATAACAAATCAAATTCAAGTAGTCAAAGTTCCGCAAGCCTTTAGTTTTATGAAATCGAAGAGGCACATTAAGATGAAACAGAAATCAATGGGGCTCTATTCGGGGATCATACGCCTGAGAAATAAGGTGGCCTTTACGTGAAACTCGTTTAATTTGTATTAAAACTGTAACAGTTCGGGTCCAATATCCAACTCTATCAAAAGCCTTCCTCAAATACTCCAATCCTTAACTACATCTCAACCGAAAAGGACCTATAACTCAACCATGTGTCTCTATTACCAACTCATATATCTCTCTGCCCACTTCATCAGCTCACAACCACCACAACCCCCTAACCGTCAAATCCAACCTCACTATATTGGGGCAAAATGTCACTTTGATATAGAGGCAACGGCGTCACAATAGAGGCGTTAGTCAGATCGCCGGTCGATGTAGTTGATAAATCTTCAAGAGCTATACTCTCGTGGACCGAAGTAGCAGCATCCTGTGGAGCAGTATTCTCGTGAACAGCTTGTGGATTGTCTGGGTTTCTCTTCTTCCGAATTCTAGCAGGTTTTACGACGAACTCCCAGCACATAGAAACAAGAGAAATAGCAAGAACAACACCCCCAAAACAGACCACAAATATTATATTCCCATCCATTTTTGAGAAAAGGCTTTGAGGTGCCTGGAGATGTTCTCTTTATATTTCGACGGTGGCTCGAATATTATTAGTATGTCATGATTGGAAATGCCGAATTTTTAAGCGGGAGACGTTCTGGAAATTTTTGCTGATTAGAGTTTTCCCAGCGTTCAGTTAAATTATTATAATCGGTGCATTGGTTCACTGAGCATTAACGAAATGCCGTTTGGAGTTTTTGGAAGATAGCAAGATGTCCCCAATACTGAATTAGTGGAGCGTCCAAAATGGAGTCCAAATGTGCCTCAAATGTACAACCATGTAAGTTTAGACATCCTTCAAATATTCAATAGTGTTCTCCGTTTAATCAGATGACTTAAACAAAAAAAGAAAAAGACAATTATAGTCACCATTTCATCTCATTTGAGGTTTGGCTAATTCTTTGATCGAATCTCCTCTTCTCCCAATTCTTAAATCGAACCTGGTCTTCTCTGTCATGGTTTGTTCTCCATTCTTCCGAAGCGGTTCATTGAACTCCACAGAAATGCCAACAGGATTCTCATACAAAAATCTGCAGTATATCTTCAATAATGGATTCAGTCATAGCCTCAACTTATCATTGAACGAAACAAGGAGCCTCAAAGAAGCATTTCGATTTGAAGTTCTATCATTTCGTAATCGTAGCTGAAAAGCCATCAACCACATATCAAGCAAAAAATCCCCTAACTATCAAACTCAACCTCACTATACCGGGGCAAAACGTCGCTTTGATATAGAGGCAACGGCGTCTCCACAGAGGCGTTTGAGTTCATACCTTCAACGGTCGATGTGGATGATAAATCTTCAAGAGGGATGCTTTCGTGGACTGAAGTTGCAGTATCCTCTGGAGCAGTATTCTCAGGAACTTCCTCTACAATTGCAGTTTCTTGATTATTAGGAGCATCCTGAGCAGCTTGTGGATTATCAGCAGCTTGTGGATTGTTAACAGCTTGTGGATTGTTAACAGCTTGTGGATTGTTATCAGCAGCTTGTACGGGCACAGTTCTCTCCTTTGGTTCATCTAGAATGGCGAAGCAGCTACCAATTAGACAAATAGCACCTATAAAACTCAACAAAGTGATAACACCTATAAGACCCGGTTCCATTTTGGAAAAAAAGGTTGAGGTACCCGGAGCGTTTCTCTTTATATTGCTTCGAAACGGTGGGTGGGTAATTATTATGTCAGGGTTCAAGCTGCCGAATTTTGAAGATGTTTGGGAAATTTTTGCACAATTCGAATTTTCACAGCGTCCAGTAAAATTATCATCCGTCATAATCGGTGTAGTGGTTCATTAAGCTCCACAGAATGCCGTTCATTATCATAAATCAGTAGAATGGCTTCAGTGACGAACTAAATCAGCGTCATTTTGTCATTGGAACGGGCCAAGAAGCTCCAAATAAGCATCTCGACTTAAAGATTCGTATCGATAAAAATTCCAGCCAACTCGTAGCTGGCTTTGGTCACTTCTCCTGGTTTGATATTCCCATTTTCACGATCTCGTCAAAATTTCAACAAAGCAAAAGGAGGAATTTCTCTGATTCTTTCAAAACAATGACAACGGCGTTGTAGAGACCAACAGGACTCTGGAAACGAGAAATGCCTGTTCAAGATCCTCCTCGTCCCTAAACATCCAGATGGTGGTTAACCTTGACTCCAAAATTATTCGAACGGAGTTGGCTTGAAATGTTGCAATATCATTCAAAAATTTGCTAAGGATGTTGATGAAGGTGCTTCTTTTTTGCAGTCATTGGTTGAACAAAATGAATATCACTGGCTATAATTTGCGATCGAACATCCTCTGGAATCACGACAGAAGGAACCAAGTCGAAATGCAAACCAGAGAACCTGGATGAAGCTTTTTCATCATTTAAAAAGATGATTAACACAACTTCGAACAGACCAAAAAAAAAAAAAAAACAAAACGAAGCATCATAGTCGAGATCACACAGATCAGCATTAAAGTTATAGTCTCGTCATTCCACCGCTTCAACAGTCGCTTCAATCACACTTTGCCATGGGAATCCACCACAAATCAGAACAATTCTTTTAGTCAAAATCCCCCACATCCACGATAGCCCCCCTGCTTCTACACCGCCGGAACCCCTCCGACCCTGAATCCCAAAATCCATTCTCTATTACATTAGCACCTCACCCCCATAATCCTACCGCCTCTTCTTCTCGTCCTTCCTCAGATGCTCGTCCTGCGGCAACCGGGCCCGGGCCTCCTCTAGCTCCGCCACAAGCGTCGTGATATACTTGGACGCCAACTCGATCGTGGTGGCTTTCGACGGAATGGAGACCTGGTCGTGGTACGTCTGCGGAATCAAGCCCGCGAGCTCGTGCACGGCCTGGTTCATTCTGTTTCGGCGGCCCTGCTCGGCGATTTTATGCGACGCTTTCTTGCCGGGGCCTTTTTCTCTTTTGCGGCCGGACTCTTCACCGTTTTGCGGATCCAACGCCGGAGAAGGCTCCAGCAGCGACGTCTCGTGCTTGATCAGCGTGCGGTGGCCGCTCACGGACGAGCGGGTCGACACCAGGTCGTCGTGGTGGCCGTTTTGTGGCGCCAAATTGGGCAGCAGGTTGTTGGTGCTCTGCAGTTCTGCCAAACGGTTCATGGTGAATCCCATGAGCGTCGCTGGGCCTGGCTGGTTTTTGTACGGTGTGCTGCCGCCGGAGGAGCCCTCGTAAGGTGTTCTTTTGCCTGGCGGAAGCATCGGCGTCGTTTCGGACGATTTAGCTGGACCATCTACACTGGCATCGTAGGACGAGTCCGGAAGCTGCTCGAAAACCGGCGCCTGGGGCGTTTTGCGCAAGGAAGGCGACCGTTTCGGCTTGTTTGCCGCCAAATTCGGCGTCAGATGGGGCGTTCTGCGCTTGGAACCACCGTTCCCACTGTACTCCTCCGGAAATGTCGCCAGCAGCGGTCTACGTCTGTCTTGCGGTCTTTCTCTCTGCTGGGCATTAAGCGCCGGCAGCGTGAGCGGCTCAAACGTCGCTTGCATCGGCACGCCCTGGTTTTTGTTGGAGTTCACCTGCGATTCCATCGGGGTCACTGCTGGAGACACCAACGGCGTGAAAACGGCATCTGGACGGACTCCGGAAGCGTTTTGCAGGTACAGGTGCTGGTGGGCCTGCTGGCGGCGGTGATAAAGATGTTCTTCGTTGTACAGCTTCTCGTTCTGGCCCGGAAGCAAAGGCAGCTGAAAATGCACCGGCTGGTTCGAGTACTGGTGCTGGTTTTGTCCGTTGGGGAGAAGCGCCGGGGTGTTTTCCGGGTACGCCAGCGGCGGGTACGCTCTGGAGCCCGGGTTGAGCTCGTCGGGCATGATGAAGTCGATCAGGTCGAGGTCGAACGGCTGCATGTTCTTTTCGAGAAGATGGGCGTCGTCGTTCATGAGGAACTGCTCGTTTTCGTAGGGGAGTTTCTTGTGGCCGGGCGTGGCGGCGCCAGGCGTGCTGTGGTTGGAAGCTAGCCACTCGTCCATGAAGTAGTCTTGAGTAGTTTGGTGGTTGTAGATAGCTTAGCTGGTAGCGTGGGTTGATAGTCAGTTCGATCCGGATATAGTTGGATGAACGGTTCGTGGATCAACGGTTGGTGACGTGTTGGTGACGTGTTTCTTGAAAAGACGTAGATTGACTTTGTCTTTGTTGAGCTTTTGAGCTGGTAGCTTTCGAGCTGGTAGCTTAGCTGGTAGATTGAGTATTGAGTTCGTTCGATCCGATTAATTGGATGAACGGTTGGTGAAATAACGGTTGGTGACGTGTTTCTTGAAAGACGGATGGCTTGTCTTTGTTGTCCTTTGTGTGTTGGTGTGCTGTGTTGGGAAGTGTAGTTCAACTGACAGTTTCACGTGTAGATGGTGATGTGATGCTTCACTGATAAGCAGTAACTGTTAAAACCTTAGTTCCTGGCTTCTGGCTCTTGGATAATCTCTGATCCCTTAGTCCGATTCTTATATCTGGAACCTGAAAATCCACTTCGGCAGATCTGTCAATAGCACGGCTATAGTGAAACCGATAGACCTTTAGAATCTGACCTTAGAATCTGAGTTTCGCTGAATTCTGAAACTTCTTCCTAGCGAAGGACTCCTTAATGTTATTTTGAAAAGCGGACGAAAAACGGCGTTTGTCGAGAGCCGTGTGGGCTGAAAAGCTGCTTTATGTGGTTTTGTGCTGAAAAGATGCTGCAGTTTATGTGCACCTGATAGACACTCCTCAGATCCACGGAATCCAGGCACAGCGCCCCACGAAACGGCAGAAACGGAGAAGAAGAGGAGGAGGCAGAGGAGATTTTTAAAAGAAGGTGATTATTATTTTATATATTATATTTTCTGTTTTTGCCAGCATCACTTTTCACCGGGAGGGTATTGGCTCACGTGCCGTCTGGCTGTGAAAGGCTCCAACGCGTTTGGAGCCCACGTGGGGTGAGGTCCCGAAGCAGAAAAGGAAGGTGGTTAGAGGCGATGGGCCGGTTTGGGGAGGATTGGTTTTGGTGATTTTTTGATGTGAAAAATGCCGGGCTGACCTCGGGTCGACCCCGGGTCGGAACTCGTTCGAGGGCTGCCGGGTCGGTTGACGACATTTTTGGGGTCGACTACTTACGGGGGTGGAGACGGTGATACCGGGGGTGTTTCCAACAATCCAATACCATCCACCCTACAACAGCAAGTCCAATGCTGTGAAGCCTCTTGCGGCTCGATGCTGCTACGTTTCGGCACATTATCCTCTTTTAGGCCCGTCCAAACGGCTCCATACCTCACCGTAGATGCAAGGCTTAAGAACGGCTCTCAAGTAGGCTAAGCGACGGTCACAAAACGGCCGATTTGGCCGGAGGGCTGGCAGGAGGCTTTAGTCTTTTGGATTCATGGCGGAGTTTTCAAAATTCCATTCCTTTTATGTATTTCTTGCTAGTTTGGTGTCCTAAAGCTTGTTGGTGGTTTTGGCGACCTGCATCAGCACTACAGGCTAATCGGAAACCAGAGCCGTACGCCGCAGATCCAGTGCAGCGTCAATTAGAGTGACGTGGATTTGGGCGGAGCTTCGACGGCTGTATGTTTTTGGTATGCGTAGTTTTAGTTTGTCCAATGGAGGTGCATTGACGTGATGACGTGCTTCCAGGCGTAGGCTCGTAACTAGGAGGGAACGGTCTTGTGAGGAAGAATGTCTGTTTTGAGTAAGAGGTCAGAGGATGGTAGATCTGTTGGTGGTAGTGGTGAAAAGTGGAAAGGGCTCTCTAAGCGAATGGTGGTGGGGGTGCCCCACCCTCGGTGGCCTCGGTGGCACAGGGCCCTCGGACGGCGGGGCACCCGGCCGAGGGACCGCCATGCGGTTACGCGGATTTGCAACCGTCTGGGGTGTGCTATCAGGAGGTATAGATGGATTGGAGGGATTTTGGTTAGATTTTGGCTGGTGTTTTTGGAGGAAGTGTCACAAAACCTGTTGTTCCTTTGCAGGAGGCGAGGTGGTGGTGTACGTTTTCATGATCATTGTCGTAGTTAGTGGGTATCGAAGGTTGATAAGTAGAAGGTTTTATAACATACTAAGGCGGTTGTTCAATTTTCACTCTTCTATGGAAATGGACGAATTAGGCCGTCCATCGTCAACGGGCTATTGTGGTGACGCCGCATGAACAAGGCGTGGTGATGCATGGTTTGTGTCATAATTTGACAGGTTCATGCAAACACAGATGTGGTTTGAGATACGAATGTGGTTTAGATTGCAGATGTGATTTGGAAGATGGCTGGCTTCGTTCAATTGAAAAATGGGTGGGAAGTTTCACACTCTTCTTGAGCAATGGCTGTGGGTAACTTTTATCCGTTATCGACATCCATATCAATGGATTATGCCTGTTCACTGTTCATTCTATAGGTTTAAAAGTTGATGCTATGCCTGGACGTATGGACCAGTTAGTGCTTTAATACAAAGAACTGGTTTCTTAGGGACAATATATCTGATATGAGGATCGGGTTTCCCTATCTAGTCACAACAGTCCCTTGGTTCCGTGGGGAATGTTGCTTTCAATTACGCTATTTCATTTACACAAAGTATTTCATCTTTCAATTTGAAACAGAATAAAGGAACCTCTTATCCTTATCGATCAGCTTTGGAGGTACATGGGCTCAAGTGGCTGCAAACCAGACCCCCTCGCTCACATCTCTAAAAGGTATCCATGATTTTTTTTCTTCATAATTGATTACAAGATTAAGAGGAAGGACACAATGTTTCACCACTCTCTGTACTCCGATGTTTAGAAAGAGACTTTTGAGTATCAGCATTGTAGTTGAAGTGCCAATTATGTGTGTGTAATGAACAAAAAGAGCCAATCCAGGCCATTGAAGCTTAGCTTTCAAGGAAGTCATTAAGTAAAGCACATTCTGTAGTCCTACTATGAATAACTACTTTGATATCCCTACAGTCGCTCACAATAAAGAAATGGAGCGTTCGATAACTACCTACCAACCGAGTCCACTCAACTTCCAACTGACATCTCCTTCCAAAGCCTAAAGCCACTCGATCAGTAACTATTTCAATTCCATCTAAATTTCCCCTCTTCCATTCTCCCTTGCCTTCTGGGTGCCCCACTGGATCCTCCCCATTGTGCACCTTATCTGTATCCACAATTTGCACCCACTAACCATCCACATCCATATCCAACCAACCACCCAACAATTCCACTCAATTCTCCAACTCAATTCTCCAACTCAATTCTCCAACTCAAAACACCGCATTTTTCAAAACCCCTAAATTTCCCAACTCACCCTTCCACTTTCTGAAACCTCTTATCGTCCCCAGAAACACATCGCGAATATCAACACCATCATGTCTAAAACACCCGGTGACAGAATCACCACATACAAAAGCCGCAAACGCAGGCTTCCCTACATCCACAATTCGCTCACGGAGAAAAAGCCAAAACCCGACGATGACGGCCTCATCAAGCTCCCGGCGCCAAAACTGAAGAGTGAAAAATCCAAACCGAATTTCGAAGATATCGACAAGATCCTTGAAAAAGAGCCGTCCTCGGACAAAAGCATCCCCAGCCTGTACCTGCTGCTCCCGAGCAACATCCTCGAGGGCAATCTCGACGCCGAAAAGCCCGTGAAGGAGAAGTACAAAGATAGTGACTTTCCACTACCGAAATCACAGAAATCGTTCAAAAGACGCATCGACCGGCTCCTACCGGTGATTCCACGGATCCTCGCCGGCGACGAGGAGCTCAGTTTCTACTACACCTTGGCCCTCGAGCAGCGCAAGGAGTCTCCCCACAAAACGATGCTGTCTTCAGAACAGGAGAATGTCGAGTGGAAACGGTACATTGGTGGTTTTTACGGGCTCAAACGGCAGCATTTCGTTTCCCGGTTGATCATGGCCCGCTACGGCGACGAGCTCAGGAGGCTGGCCAACAAGACGATCGTGTACTGGGGTCCAGAGACGTTCAGCACGTATGTTTTGGCGAACGAGTTGTTGCTACGCGATGTGGAGAAGCAGAAGGGATTGAAGTTTGCGGAGGCCGAGCGGTACCTCAAGGATTCGATCGAGTACGGCTGTTATGTTGCCGACGGGGTGCGGTTTGACGATGATATTGAGGCTGGGGATGTGTTGGGAGGGAAGGATGGTGGAGAGGGGAAGGATTGAAGCAGGGGAAGTGAAGGAGGGATTTGAAGAGGTGAAGGGAGAAGGCAGAATTGAGGTGGTTGGGTTGCGTTTGGTGGATATGGCTGAATTGGTTCAAAGCGACGATTTTGGTGCAACCTGAGGAAACGTTATAGACGATGCCATGGGGAGACGGTGGTGGTGGTGGAAGGTTTTATAGATAGACTATGTGGGCTAGAGCAGCAAATAAAGCTAAGCCAGTGCATGTATTCGAAAGTTAGTTCTTAGAGTAGGGTTCAATATGCCTCTGCTGAGAGTTTCATGAGAATGTAATTTTAGATTGAAAGGGCATTATTTGTTGTTCAGAAGGCTTCAAATGTAATGGGAATGTGACTATTATGGAATAAAAAGTGCTTTGGAGTTGGTTGTTCCCTGACTCTGTCACCATAGCATCGTCAGCTAGTAAAAGGCAAAAAATCACCAATGATCTTAATATCCCAATCCCATTTTATAGTATCTGCTAGGCACAAAATAGCTGAAAATGATGAAAATGCTTAAAATTGCCTTGTGAAGTGTGACTATTCACCTGGTCAGCAGTTGACTATTCCGTTCTCTAAAACAGACTCAGGGTGACTCAACTATACCTCACTACCCAACCACCAGTGATTCAATTTCGTAGAAGATACTCAAGAAATGAAATATAATAAGCTTCCAAATCCCAAATTGCCATTAGCCAAAAGTCAAAGACATCCTTTTCACCCCATAGTCCAGTCACCTGCGATGGTGGTATCAGTGTCAACCGCTTACCATTGAGTACTTCAAACTCAAACCTACTCTTCAAAAGTAATAACTTTTCAATTTCACGATTCCAATGCTGAAAGTGCTGCAATCCATGCATCCTCTTGAGATCCGAGTCATCCACCCAAAGCAAGTCTCTAAGGACAAACGCAAGGGAAACCTAGACCAGTTTCCGGTTGTCAGCTATTTTCCAAAAGCGATTCTTTACCCCTGAGCCCGTTAATTTCTGACTAAATAACGTCTATAACTATTCCTTTATTCCTAGGAGAAAGACTCCCTAGAACTACCTACCTCTTCACGTATAATGCACACTGCGCTTCCTAACAAAGTGACCCACCTCCCCAACCCACAATTATCCCACAATCACGAAATCCAAAAAAGCCCCAATGTTCCCCAAATCACCAGAATATAATTATCCCGAAACCCCTAAACTGCCAATTCCGCTATACCCACCACCCCATCCCTCCTCTCTGAAAAATGGCTGCGAAAGCATCAACATACATCACCTCCACAACCACACCCTGGGAAACACCAGACCCAATCCCCACCCCCCATAGCCTTTACCCCAAACCTCAAACGCTCAATCCCAAAAGCTAAATCCCAAACGCTACATCCCGCCTTACTTCAACGATCAAATCTGAATTCTATTGATCACTAAAAGGCAACCCCGACTTCCAAAAGTGACGCTCAAAACACTCATCTCTCGCGGCCTCCGCATGGACAAGGTGTATGTTTCGGGGCTCCAGGCGCAGGCCATCGTCGGCGTCGACCACTGGAAGAGACCGGTGCCGCACCCGGTTTCTGTGGATGCGGTTTTCTCCACCAACTTCGTCAAGGCGCTGGAACGAGACAACTTGAGTTTTCTGTTGAACTACGCTGTGATTCTGGAGAAGTTGTTGAAGTACGCCGACGTGCACCGGCAAAGAAACTTCGGGTCGCTTGGCGGGCTCGGAAGGGCGCTTTACGGCTCGCTACATGAAGAAAGACTGAAATGCTCCGGAATCGAGGTTTCCGTTTCGGCACCCAAGTTGGATATCCGGGCGCCTGTTTCTTTTGTTACCGATGGAGTTAGGGAAGTCTACAAGATCCACGGCCTCCGTGCGTTGACGTTGATAGGCGTGTTTACGTTTGAAAGAGAGAATCGCCAGTTTGTCGACCTCGACATTGAAATGGAGGCCAACGGCGATTTGCACGTTCCAGCAGTGTCTGCCTCCGTGTACGAGTACCTCGAGCAGGCCAATTTCAAGACCGTGGAGGCGTTGGTCAAACGGACCCTGCAGTGGATCTGCCAGCAGTTCAACGTCGAAACGGTCCATGTTCGAGTGACAAAACCCAACGCCATAGTGTACACGGACGGCGTGGGCGTTTCTACACAGTGTGAACGGGCCGATTTCGCCGACGAGGCGCCCATTCTGTTTGCGTTGGCGCTGAAAACGGGCTTTGATTTGCCGGTGGAGGAAAAACCCATTCTGCCTCGTCAAACAGCGTACATAGCCTTTGGCTCCAACGAGGGCAACCAGCTTGAAAACATCAAGGACGCCCTAGACCTCCTTGGACGCCAGCCGGGCATCCACGTCCAGCTGACCTCGTCGTTGTATGTGCTGAAACCCATGTACCACACGGACCAGGCTGATTTCTACAACGGCGTGGTTCGTGTGGTCTGCGAGAACATGGCGCCCCATGACCTCCTTAAGGTGCTCAAGAAGATCGAGTACGAGCACCTCCAGCGGCGCAAGGAGTTCGACAATGGTCCTAGAACCATCGACCTCGATATTGTGTTTTTCGGCGATTCCACCATCAACACACCCGATCTCGTCGTGCCACACAAGCTGATGCTTGAACGGACGTTTGTGCTTCAGCCGCTTTGCGAGTTGGTTCCTCCCGATTTCATTCACCCGGTCACAGCCGAACCTGTTCACGACCATCTTCGAAGGCTTTTGGCAACTGTACCCGATCCGCTGGTCCAGGAGCTGTCGGAGCTTCTTCTGGTGGTGCCCGGCTCGGGCCAACGACACCTCACCTTCAGCCACAACAGCAAGAAACCCACGCTTATCATGGGAATCTTCAATGCCACGCCAGACTCGTTTAGCGATGGAGGCAAGCACTTTGAGCTTTCCAGGCAGGATATCGTGGAAGCAGCGCTCAAGCAGAAGGCCGACGGGGCGACTATCATCGACATTGGCGGTGTTTCCACCCGTCCGGGGTCCCTGGAGCCTTCTACGGAAGAAGAGCTTGCGAGGGTTGTTCCGGTGGTGGAAGCCATCAGGGCTGCGCCGGAGCTCGACGACATTTTTGTTTCTGTGGATACGTACCGGGCTGCTGTTGCCGAGGCCGTTCTCCAGGCTGGCGCCGATATCATCAACGACATTTCCATGGGCACCTTGGATCCAGCCCTTTTCTCGGTTATCGCCAAGTACGGCTGTGCCTACGTCATGAGCCACACCAGGGGCACGCCAAAGACAATGAGCAAGCTCACGGAGTACGGACCTAGTGATGATCTGCTTGTAGAGTACCAGATTGATCTGCATCACGGAATCCAGGCTCCAGCGGCCGAACCGGTGGTCAACGGTGTCTGCAGAGAATTGGCTGCTCAGCTTATTGTGGCCATGGACCACGGCGTCAAGAAATGGCAGGTTATCATTGACCCTGGCATTGGTTTTGCCAAAAACATCGGCCAGAACTTGACCTTGTTGCGCAGAGCCAAAACGTTGAAACAGTACGCCCAGAACGACTTGAACCTGGGCGTGTACACGTCGTTCCACGGTTTGGCGCTTCTTGTGGGTACTAGTCGAAAGGGCTTCCTTGGAACCATTTCTGGAAAGGAAGCGCTGGACAGAATGATCCCTACAGCTGCTACGGTTGTGGCATGTGTTCAGCAAAACACCGATATTGTCCGTGTCCACGACGTGGCGGATATCCAGCAGGCCGTGAAGACCGCCGATGCTGTTTATAAGGGGATTTTCTGAGGAGGCGATGAGCTAGTTGAGCATATTTATCGATAGACATTTGGCATACCAGGCTACAACCGAAGATGTCCGTTTTCAATAGCACTACAGAAATTGAAAAATCATTCAGATGGCCTTTTCTTCCATTAGCTGAAGAATTTCAATTAACTGAAGACTTTCGTTGTTCTACGGTTCTATTGTTCATTTCTTTTACACCTCTGAATTACCGCTGGGCATCGAGGGATCTGGATCACAAAAAGCCACATCCTTGAGGTGTGAAATAAACAATGTAAAATCGTGAAAAGCTGGCATTAAAAAGAAAAAAAAAAAAATCTATGAATTTCGCCATTTTCGTGTTTTACGGTTTTCATTTTCATGCGGCCTCGTTTACGTACTTGTTTCTCCACACAATGGAGCCGATGAGATCTTCTCGATGCGATGAGCACAAAAACTCGAGAATTCCTCGAGAATTTCCATAGTGAATCTGCTGAAATAGACTCCCGCTTTGTAGTGCCGTTTTCTGCGTTTTCTACAGCCAGTCCCTGGAAAACTTCGATTCCCATCACTATGCGATGAGCTCATGGTCCTGACGGTAAATCCCCACTGCACACCTTTTTACCTCTATTTTCGTTCAGCCATAGAATCCTGCCTTCACAATCTTTCCTTAAATTTAAAGGAAACCCTTCCCAGGAACCAACGGAATTTCGGGCTACCGGCTTGCCGTTTGCAGCCATTATGTCGCTCGGCCACAATGTCGCTCCACTCAGCCAGATCCCCCACCCACTCGATCTGTCTCAAACAAACATTCCAGCGGCCCCATTCCAACCAAACATTCCAAAAATCCACAAATCCCCATCTCTCCAAATCCCCCGTTTCTGCCTGACCAAGACCCCAGGTCCCGTGATTTTTGTGTAACTCTGGTCATTGGTGCGCACATCAGCCAGGAAAAATTTTCTAACCACGAACAACCAACTCAGTTCATCAAAAACCTTTTTTAAAATGTTCCCAAGAGCTTGTTACAAATGCGGTGAAACCGGCCACATCGCCGACGACTGCCAGCAGCAGGAGAGATTGTGCTACAACTGCCGCCAGCCTGGTCACGAGTCCGGTGCTTGTCCTGAGCCAAAGACCACCGCCTCCAAGCAGTGTTACTCTTGCGGTGACGTTGGTCACGTTCAAGGTGACTGCCCTAACGCTGCTCAGGGCTCCAAGTGTTACACTTGTTCCGAGTTTGGCCACATCTCCAGAGAGTGCCCAAAGGCTGAGTCTGCTCCAGCTCCAAGAAGATCTGGCGGCAGATACCAGGGTAAGGCCACCACCTGTTACAAGTGTGGCGGTCCTAACCACTTTGCCAAGGACTGCCAGGCCGGCTCTGTCAAGTGTTACTCTTGCGGTAAGACTGGCCACATTTCCAAGGACTGCAACTTGGCCACCGACAAGTTTGCCAAGGCCTGCTACCAGTGTGGTCAGACCGGCCACATCTCGAAGGACTGTGTTTCTGTCAACTAAGAAGCTTGTGTTTGATAGTTTGGAGGAGGGTGAAGCCCGCGGGGAAAAAAGACGTGTTGTTTAATGCCTTTAATGACCACGAACTCCTATTTATCGTAATCTGTGGATGTAGCTGTTTGTAGGGTGCTTTTTCTGTGACTTTGGATGGTCTTGGATTTGCTCTGTTTGAATTTTGGATGGAGTTATGGAATTTTAAGATTTGGAAGATTTTTCAGCTCATCGCCAACAAGCCAACGACGAGATGGAGCATTTCGATAAAAGGGAATTTTCTTTTTCTTCTTGGAATGTCTGAAAGGCCGTCGGTGCCTCTTTAGACCTCATTCATTGCTGGTGTAAAACACTAAATCATCATTCCTCAAAGATGTCCTCCTTCAAACCAACGTCGCCCGGACGGCTCGTAGATTGGGAAAAGTCAACAACGACCTGGTGGCCGTCAATCGTACAGTTATCGTGAAGCTGAGAATAAGCCGATTCAGCAGACTCCTGGCTTTCAAACTCAACAAAGGCATACGGCGTTTTCTTGCCCTTCATGATATTGGCTTTCTTGACGGCGCCAAATCTCGAGAAAATCACCTCGAGCGAGTTTTCCGTGGTTATCGGGTTCAACTTGGCAATAAATAGCGTCTGTGGTGATGGTTTCACCTTGTAGTGGGAAAGGTCGCCCAAAAGCTCCAACGCCAACGCCTCCACGGACGCTTTATCGTCTTCAGGGGCCTGTGGAGCCTTGAGAAGCTTCTTGATCTGTTCCGCCAGGAAATCTGTCTCCTTTTTGCGCTGACCTAAAGAAATCAAGTCCAACAGGAAAGGATCATACACCACGTGGGTGTGCAAGATCTTGAGCTTTCCGTCCAGCTTGTTGACGCTATCTAGAACGTCCAAGCCCTCTGCAACCTTTCCAACAACGTCTTTTGATGATCTGGAGTCCAAAAGGATACGGAGTTGGAAGCCATCTTCAGAGCCTAGAAACTCCACCGATCCGGGTGGCGCCAGCTCCTTCTTTGTGCCTGACAGATCCTCCAACTCCTTTTTATCCAATTCAGCTTTCACAGTTTCTGGAACATCCACAAGTTGCCCAGTCAACAGAACATCTTTTTCGTAGTCGAAATCAGATAAGATCCAGTGGTTCAAATGGGCCAATGCCACAATCAAGAAGGTCTCTCGGGCATTCTTTTTATCTAGGTCGATAACCAAATTTCCCCTGCTGGTTTCCAAAAAAACACTCATTAAAAAAATGGCGGACGATGCTCTTTATATATTCGTCAACTGTGGTGGTTATAACCACTCTGGTGCGAAACAATAGTGCCACAAAAAAAAAATGCGATTTCTGTGGATCGAACACAGGACCTCCAGATCTTCAGTCTGACGCTCTCCCAACTGAGCTAAAACCGCGTAGATGAAGGAAAGTGCTCTAGGACGTATATGTTCTGGATTATATGGCTGAGTTGGAAGTTGGTAAATTTTAGTATGCTGTTGTAATATTTGACTCTATTTCAGTACGCTGTCAAATTTTCAGCGTTGTAGCTCCAATATTGGGTGATTTATAGCCAAAAACAGTTTTATTGAATGAGTCCAAAACGAAAATCAGAATAAATTGACTTATTTTGGCTGAATTTATGCTTGAAATTGCCTCTTAAGTCTTTTTGGCTTTACCCTGTTCGTTTTTGTCCTTGTGCCTAAATGAGTGGACCGCCTTATTGAGAAGCACGATCACCATGCACCGTTTTATTCCAATCAGAAGAGAGAAATTTACGAGAATTAGGCAATAGAAGAAGCTAAATATAGAAATTCAAGAATATTCCAGGCTTTATCTGATAACTCTCGCTGACGTCATATCAGCGTCATTACCATCTGATGACCATATAGATGGTTCTTCATTTAGAAGTGATATTATTCCCACTTTAACACTTAACAATCTTTCTAAATAATTGAAATGTCTCTGATAATATATGTAGATATCTCCTCAGCCATTGAGACATATTTAATTCCTATAAAGAGAAATCAGTCAAAACACACAAGTACATGTATCAATCCATATAACAAGCAGCTGTGAAACCCAGCGATCTCCACATTGAACCCTACAAATCCCCCTCTACAACCTCTCAATGAGCTCTATATTACCTATATTTCCCCAAAACCCAAACCTACCTACGCAACAAGCTGCGTTCCATCGCCCCGTGTATCCTTATAAGTAGGAGGAGGAACCGACGGCGGCTGATAATCCGGAGCACTAGTATGTGGAGGAGGCTGGGCCTGGTATAATACTCCTCGACGGGTAGTGATCATCTGCGGAACATACTGGTTAGGCGGATACTTCTGCGGTATATTTTCCTGATTTAGCATGCTGCGTTTCCTCACAAGCGACACGGTAACAATTATCATAACTAGCACCACGGCAACCGCACCGGCAACAATGCCTATAATGGCGCCTCTCGAGAGACCTGGACCGCCAGAGCTTGAGGATACTCCATAGAGACCAGAGGTGAATAGACGAGAATGAAGATGCATTTTACGGATTTTGAAAGCGAAACGCTGAAGTTTATATACGGCGTTTGGCACGGCTGAATCATGGTTCGTGCATCGGCACAAGCACGGGAATTCGGCGGGGCCGAATATAGAAAACATCGGCATAATCGGAGTGTATGAGATCTGGTACCCCTGCTGCGTCTCGTATCCGGCTAAAGCAGGATTTGACGCTACATTAAAACAATTGAAGATTTAGCGATTTTAGGAGAATCTATAGAATCTTTTATCTTTCTCATTAAATCGCTTCTTTCATATCTCTTTCATCAAATCGCTTCTCTCAAAACCCTGAAAACGACTTCTTCCTGGTATCGTTGAGTCACTGACAGCCGCACCGGGCAGGGGCTTAGGACTGGATATGACGCTGTCATGGATGATCCCGACAGACACCTACAGCGGTCCTTGCATATCGTAAAAAAAATCAACTACCAATGACGAAATCCATCACGAATCGGGCAAAAGGCTTTTGACATCATGCGGGTTTGTGCCAGAACGACGTGGCGTGGAAGCCCTGGTGAAAATAGATGCTGACCAGTGCAGGAAGGGGAGACCTCGTAAACGTCCTATTGTGCATGTTTTGCTTTCTGACAGGGTCCAGCCATGGAGGCTCTGCTGCCTGTTTTGGCGGCATCGTGTGGGGAAGGCACCAAAGGCGTTTTTAGGTTTGGGCTTTGGAAGTTGAGGTGAAAATGGATTGAGGTTGGTTTTTGATTTCACAGTTAGTATTTGACTCAATGGCAAAGGAAGGGAACGGTTGTTTTAGGGTATATTGAGATTCACACAAGATTGGTTGACGACATCGGTAGTACCCATTCTACCCACTGCTTGGTGGCAAATTCTCGATCTTTTTGCGTTTGTGGCCTGCTTCGAGGTTGCCTAATCCATTGAGGACTGGTATCTGTCGAATTTTAGCTATGGAGACTACAATCCCCTCAATGGCTGTTTCTTTTAAATCTCCATGAATATTTCTGTAGGACTTTGTTTAGAAAACAAGTTAGACGTCTTGTGGCTAGATATCTTGAAAAAGTGACACTTTCAGTGTCTTTCGCTTAGGTCTCTTCACCAGTCATTGAACTCTTAACGAAAGCTTGATCATCATTCTTAATGCCACACTGACTGCATCGTTGCCTTTTCCAACTGTGCTCTATCCAAAAGCCTCACTCTTTAACACACCATATTCTTATTCTTCTCCCTAAAACATCCAATCACTCAAGTGCCCCTCCTGACACGCAATCCATGTAATTGCATCAACAGAAATAAAAATGCAAACCCCCACTGTCGCTTACATTGCAGACTTTCAAGCCTTTCTATACTGTCCTATTAATATTCCACGCACGGCGAAGACAAGCTTCTGCTGTCATAGGTGCTTTCTTTTTCTTTCAACCTCCAGGACACACCATTCAAGGCATCTTCAGGATACACCATTCAAGGCATAGTCAACAAATGAAGCCTCCACCTCTCATCTCAATCACCCTATATCCTCATTGTCACCTACACCAGGTAAAACCTCATTATATTTCATTACGTCTAGAATACCTAAATACTCAAATTCATTACCATAAATGCCCGTCACACCGGAGCCCTGACCATGGCTCTTTCTGAGTCCACCAAAATCACATCATTCCCTGGCGCTGGATCCATATATGCTCTGTCGTTCCGTGAATCCTTATAAGTAGGAGGTGGTGCTGTTGGTTCAAAGTAACCAGGTACTGCTGGAGGATTCGGTGGTGTGATTATTGCATTATATCTAGGCTGCTGTCTTGGAATATCTCTATTCGGCTGTCTTGGAATATCTCTAGTCTGCTGTGTCGGCGTCGGAACAGTCTGCGTTCGAGGTACTTTTTTCTTCTTCTCCTCTCTGTAGGAGACAATGGCCCATATACAAAGACCTATGACAACAGCGCCGCCAAAGATACTTCCAAGAACTATTCCGAATTTTCTTCTCCTTTCACTAGTCCAGTCGTATCCATAGGAACTATAAGAGCCCCCGTAGTATCGACGATGGAGATGCATGGTGATGAAGGAAAAACATGGACCCTGGCCGGTTTATATAGGGGTTCTGTTGCTGGAGCTGTGCATCGGCAGAATGACGGCATTTCGGCATTTTGCAGATTATTATGGAGATTGAAGTTGGAGTGTGTGGATGTATCATGGATCGTGGGCTGTCTACAGAAGCTTGCATGGAGTTGCAGGTGGATATGGAGGTGGTTGTCATGCTTTATGGTGGATTTTATATGCTACTTTGGTGATGATGTAGCTTTACCTGTGATGGAGCTTAAATGGTCACATAATGTCACTCGCAGGTGGAATTAAAGATTATCTACATTGAAAGCTCAAACCACAATACAATGAAAAGTACTTCCTTGATTAAATAAAAAGTAGTGAAAACGGCTAGTACAGTTAGAAGAGGGTTTTTGTAGGTTTCTCTGAAAACGTGGCCTTGTTCTACCTCTAGAGCTTCAGATACAGTCATGAGTGTCCCATCTGGGTCCAAGACATTCCTCATGTATTAATGGAAGCTTCTATAAGGCTTTGTGATGTACTACTCGAAAAGAGGATGTTCGTTTCGTTTCACTCTTCGGACACTGCCAAAACTGTGTAGACATGAATCCGTTAGCGTGGTGTCACGCAATACGCCAATTGAGTATTATAATTATGATTCACTTCAGCCCAAATCTCGAATTGCTTTGCCGATTATTCAGCAATTTGAGTACCTGCCTTTTGGCCGTATGGTTTGTAAAATGCACACTTAAACTGATTTTCTATCATCTGAGCAAGAGCTTACACCTCCAAAATTACATTCGCAGCTGAGGTCTAAGATCGATTTTCTTTCTCATTGGATGAGCTCGTGAGAGTCCTCTACACCGTCATATGCCACATTTTTTACATTAGAAAATAACAGACCCTTGATTGTGTATCGTTGTATGCTCTATTCAGTGGGTACTTCAGAAACATGGCCTTCCCATCCCATTCCTAAGCTATTCACTGTGGCCAAAGGTTTTTTACATTTTGCCGTAAATCCAATCCCAGCAACAATTTCAACTAGCCCATTTGCTAACTCCTCCAAGGAACACCTACAAATGTATATCTGTATGCTCTATTAAGTGGATATAGAAACCGATGAAAGTGCCACGCCGACTGTCCAGAGCCGTTGCCTGACATTCAACATTCTCTCAACCATGGCTACACCATTCTTCCAACCATGGCTACACCATTTTTCCAACCATGGCTACACCATGTTGTACACTCTATCATGCCGAGAATCCTTATAAGTAGGAGGAGGAGCCGTCGGCAGCTGATAATATGGAGCAGCCGTTTGAGGAGCCGACATTGGTCTCACTGGAGCGGGTTCCATTGGAAACGGCCTCATGGGAACCGGGTTTCCAGATCCCAAACCGACGGTTCCTGGAGGATACTGGTTTTGGGGAAATTTGGCTGCTCGATTTCTGACGATACACACTCTGATGGTCACAACCAATATTATAAAAGCAATAATGCCGGCGGCAATTCCAATGTAGACACCGACGGGAAGACCAGAGCTGCCCGAATCAGAGCCATATGAGGAGCCATAGAAACCTGAAGAAAATAGACGGGGATGAAGATGCATTGTTGGAGGAATTAGCCAAAAGGGAGCGGCATGGCGTGTTTATATGGGGCGTCGGCACGGCTGATAGCTGGATTCGTGCATATGACGGAATTGGCGTGTTTCGGCACGAGGTCCAATTGTGTATCATGGAAATTGTTGATCCAGGCGGAGTGGATACAGCCCTGTCATGCAGCCGCCTCGTAATATCTGCACGGCTCACTTGACAGCTGCGTGCGTTGGCAGTTGAATGAAAAAGTAAAGGATAAAAAAAAGTAGAAATTTAGGATTCCTTGGATTGCATCTTCGCTTTCTTATCTCCACGTCGTACATTATCGTGTTATCTCGAAATTGGCCCATGCACGGTCTAGTGGTTGTGTCATGTGCAGCCGCACCGGGCCGAGGCTAAGCCTGGATATGGCACTATCATGAATGATCCAGGCAGTCCGACTTAAGGTGGGATTTGCGTTTTGTGATAACCGGCTGGGGAAAAACGCACAGTTGGTTTTTGGAGAATCATGGGTTTTTGAGATTTGGGTGACCACAACTGGGTTTTTGAGATCGGCTTGTGGGATGGATTTGCCGATGTTGGGATTTAGGTGATGCACAATGTGGATAAAGCGTTGAAGGGTATGACGTTTTAGGCGGCTTTTGGATTACCTGGGCGGCCTTGTCGTTTATGCCCTCCTGCCGATACTGGACGCTAAAGCTACATTACCTCAATGCTGGTATTCGACCAATGGGACCACCAGCAATCTCTCCATCGACCTCAATGATATTTTGAATCTCCAATTGCCTTTTCTCTTCAATTCCTTTTTAAGGACCTCCACTTTTTCCATTTCATAAGCTCAAGGTCACATCTTCCACCGAAAAGTGTGGCTCAAAATGACCCTACCCTAGATCACGAACATAGGAACTCACCATTTTTTCATTTCCCTCTTATCCGTTGACAAAAGATGGCTAAACTTTGGGCAACTCCTGTATCCATAAGCTGGTAATATAGAAGTTCCATGTATCTCCACCAAAAATTCATTCGTCCCTTAAACTTCATCTCAATTATGCTGTATTGCTCTTGATCATTCCCCTGATTCACAAGCCTCGTCTCTGCCATCTTATCGATGGTCTCTATTCAAGCTATCTAATGCTTTCCAATGTTCCGCTGCAACACAACGTACTAATTTGATAAACGAGGCATGACCTGCTGATGAACTCCCCTGAAAGAACGGAAAGTACGAACGTACAACTAGCAAGCTTTTGACGAAACGATAAAAATTCTCCTATATTCAAAACTGAACTTGCTCCTCCCTTCACCTTGAGTCCCCTACCAATGACTCACAATGTCTAGCACTGTTCGGAACCCAGATCATCTTTAACGTCACAACAGTCGACACCGAGGTCTCCTAGGCACGCAAAAATGAATAACCACACCACAGGATACAAAAATTGAAAGATTTTCACAATTACCAGGCTTTTCAAAGGATAGCTGACACTGATGCTCTCAAATACCTCTCCTTCCCACATGCGTGTACGGAGAGCCAGGCCAATAATTAACCCAACGAGTACTCTGCCAATGTGAATGACCAGACCTACAGCAATACCGAATTCAAAAGAATTCTTATCAAAACCCAAAAATGCTGCTAGTACGAGCGAGCCATCGACGAGGGCTGAAATGACAAACCAAAAGAACAGGAACCTCCAATATGGCACAAAGTCGGTTTCATAAAGCCCATACTTAAACTCCTTGACAAACTCCATCGTCGTGCTATGCGTTTGGAAAACTTCATCATGGATTTTGACTCTTTCTTCCTCTACCAATGCATCCACTATCATATTCTTGACCCTGTCCATCCACGACTCTTGGAAAGCATCCACATCCTTCAACTTGAGTTCCTCAGTAGTGAAGAGCCCCATATCCTTCACAAAATCATAAAAGGCGTATTTCCCTTCGTAGCACGTTCTCTTCATTCCTTCAGCATCTCTACACAAGCCCGAGCTATAGAGGGAATATGTTGTTTTCCCATACGGCCATTCCAGGGGAATATCGGATGCGATATCACCAGAAATGCCCTTTTTAACATCCTCAAAAGCTGCAACCGTCTTGTTCATGACTTGGATCCAGCCATTTGGATCCTCGTTCCAGGCTTTTTGAATAGGATAGGGAGCCAGGGATCCGAGGAAAAGGTTTCGATAATAGAGGGCATTGAGGATATACCAGCCCAACACCGCCAGAAAAGCTATAATAAAGGCGATGACAGGTACTATTTTGCAGTCATGGTCTTTTTTCGCTTCTTTGGTAGTTTCTGGTTTTTCACTGGTTTCTGCTTGTTCACTGGTTTCTGCTTGTTCACTGGTTTCTGCTTGTTCACTGGTTTCCTTGCTTGGTTGTTCACTGGTTTCCTGGCTTTCGGCAGTAACTGGAGGGTTTTCGGTTTCTTTTTCGATTTCTTCGTATGGATTTTCAGGCATTTTGGGGTCTGGAATTTTGGAGGGAGAGGTGGAGTCTTTTATTTATTGGGAGACGATGAGGTAACTCGATGCATGTTTAAGCATCGGTCACGCTTACATAGTTGACGGCACAATATTGATTAAATAATTATTTTGACGAGTTCATTGATCGCCTTGTTTTTGGATTCCGAAAATGTCGTGTTTCAGAAATTGGGCATGACCCTTTGATTTTTTTGAATTTTGTACTTGGATTGAGGCATGAATCTGTACTCCGATGCAAGCCATTTTACCTGATCGGCGGCTCATTTATGTAGTTTTATTTAATTTTCTCCTTTGAGGAATACCATATCTCTGGGGAAACATACTGTAATTAAATGTCACGGGATGCCGAAGCCTCTGGCTTTTCTTCTTTTTATCTCTATATGAGCTCTCTTTATTGGAGTGAATAACCTTATTCCCTATAGAAACAGCCTTCAATGGGATCACACTATTCTCAATTTCACGACACTTATAGCAAAAACCTGCTCTTAAATTACCGAATACCACATCATACTCCTGCCGTTAAACCGATAAAGCAATATCTCCATTGCTAACTGTGAATCTAGTACTTTTTTCGTGTTGAGCATGCAAAGAAACTCGAAAATGTAACTCAAATGCAACAAATCTCGCAACAAAATGTATTTCAGCAATCACCTTTTCACCCTTCTAAATGGGGCTTTGATACTTGGACGATAAATTTATAGGCCCAAAATGACCTCAAAATTTGAATCTGTTTTCGAGAATTCACTCTCCTGACCGTATTTTGGATGTCCTGCATATACCGCGTCAATGCTGTATTATTTTACTATATACACCCGCTGCAGGTTATATTCAGTAATGGCTCTGTGGCCGAGCGGTCTAAGGCGGCAGACTCAAGTTCTGTTATCGTAAGATGCGCGTGTTCGAATCACGCCGGAGTCACTATTTTTTTGGATTTTCATGGATTGAATTATCAATAAGGGAATCAACCATTTGAAATATGGAGTTCCACTCAATCCTTTTTTATCTCAGCCGGCTTGCACAAGTTGTGGCTTAGATACTCTATCGCAGCCATTTTGCAGCCATTCTACTGTATCGAATACCAGTCTTCATCCTATCAAACAACTCAATTCCAGCAAATCTACAACTCATCACTATTAAATGTTCACTAAAACACCATATCTATTATCATGCAATGCCTGGGTCTCATATTCCGAGACCGGCTCTTTCATAACTTACACACATGTGTAACCACCGTCAACACGAATATCCGAACCAGTGGTGAATGTGGAAAGGTCACTGGCCAAGTAGAGGTATGCGCCAACCAACTCCTCGGGCAATGCCTCTCTGCCCTCAGGCGTAAGACCCCACCATTTGGCTCTCTGCTTAGTAGGAACGAAGGACGACATCGGCGTGTCGGTGTATCCTGGCGAAACACTGTTCACACGAGCAAAACCGGCAAACTCCACAGCCAAGGATTTGGCCATCTGCACCACAGCAGCCTTGGAGGCATTGTAGCCGGTCTGGTAGTTGGGAACGTTCACAATGTGTCCGCTCATCGAGGCGGTCATAATGAAGGAGCCCTGGCCCTTTTCCTTGAAGATCTTGCCGACCGTCTTGGCACAGTTGAAAACACCGTGGACGTTGACGTCAAACACCTTTTTCCAGGAATCAAGCGTGGAGTCGTCATTAAGAATAGAACCTGTTTGCCAAGCAACACCGGCATTGGCGATAAACACGTCGATGGTGCCGAAATCCTCCTTAATCTGGTTCACCACCTCTTCGACGGCCTCGTACTTGGTCACGTCAACCTGGTACGATTTGGCCTTGATGCCGTAGGTGTCGCTCAAACGAGAAGCAAGACTGGGATCGTGCTTGTAGTCCATAATCACCACATGGGAACCGGCCTGGGCAAAACCCTCAGCAATAGCTCCACCAATGGCACCAGCAGCTCCAGTAATAACGGTGACTTTACCGTTCAAAAGGAATCTATCCACCACAGTGCCTTTAAGAGTAGGAGCCTTGGCAGGAACAGAGGTCTCCTCGTGGTCTGGCTTGATGATGGTGTTGTAAATGGCGTCAGAAAGAGTCATGGTGATGAGCAATCTACAAAAGCGAAATCGAGAGAAATGGCCCGTTTATATACCCAGTCTGGGGTGGACTCCGAAAATGGTTCCTGTGGGGGCGCATCGGAAAAGAAACGAGCGCCGTTGCAGCTTTATCCGGTGACAGAAAAAGAAATGCGGGGCGGAACCATTCTCGGGCACTCTTCATCGGGCAGTAGTTTATCCGGACCGAGCAATGCACTGCTTTCACCCAATTAGAGTTTATAGCTCAAGGATGTTATTTGAAGGGTCTAGAAGGCTTAGATGCCGCAAAACTGAAAATTTGTAGGCTTCCTGTGGGTGTTGCCAAATTTGGCAACAATGCCGATTGGAAGAAGTGACCCGTTCCAACATGCGGGGCATTCGTAAATCAACAAGACCCTACGGTATTCTGGTATTTGGGTGGGATTCAGAGTGACCTTGAGCGGGGCATCATGAGGGGCCCTGGAATTGAGTTTCTGAAGATCATGCAGAGAATCTCTTGTTGTGGAGAAGCTGGCCTTGGCAGTGTGGAGCACGGAATGGTGATACCTGCGAAGATTATGAGCAGCTCAGAATGAATTTATGAAAAGATGTAGACTGGATACTTTAATAGTCCTTCTGGGAAGAGAATGGTTCAGGAATTGCAAAGGTTGCAGAAACAATGGTATGTATTGTTGGTGAGGTCAGATCTTGAGATCTGATGGGTGTCTGTTGGATCACTGTATTTATAGGACAGCTTGAACTATAATGAGGGGCTTTGAAGATGTATGGGCTAAAGTTTCCATAATGGCGATACCCAATGATATCTCTCGTCTTGAGCCTCTGATCCGCAGGATGGTTGTATTGAAGCCATTGAAAAGGAAGACTTTTGAAGAAAGGACTTCCAAAGGGAATTCAAATGGGATTCCATACTCTGTAAAGTAATCATCACTTCATTTCAGTCTGTCGACAGTTCTGGTCAAAGTATAGACCAAGGAGGTAACTTATTCCGTTCAGGGAAGGATCCGAAGGAGTTCTCTAGTCCCTTACTCCCACTTTCTTCCGCTTGAAGCGGAAACAGCGTTTTATATTGCTTGTAACAACTTTTAGTAACCCATTCCGAATAGAAATCCCCCTTGGTCTTCCAAGTTCACTGTCAAACTGGACCGTGAGACGCCTCATCCCCAGAAGTCACGATGCCCCAGACCAAAACAAACCACCAGCCCCATTCCCGATCATCGTTCATCAAAACTCCATTACAGCACCTTTTTTATCCACATTTCATACCCCATGCCGACACTCCATAAATAGCCCAACAGATCACCACCCTCCACTGCTCACCTCTGCCACTCCTTCAAAACCACACAAAACCGTCCCCCAAAACTCCCCAAATTTCCCCCAAAACACCACAAACTCACACTCCAAACCACCCACCACCAACTTTTTCGTCCCCCACCCATTGAGCCCATACGACCACACCTGACCCATCTACACCCTCCACTCCTCCTCCTCGTATATCATCTAGCCGCCGTGCATCGGGCGCCAGCAAGGCCGCTGATCTGGCGACGCCGATCTAAAAATTTAGGCAAAACCCAAAAAAACCAAAAAAAAATCAGCGAACCTCCCGCTTATATATTGATCGGCGGGGCAACGTGCCCCTCGATTGGCTGCAAAGTGGGGGTGACTTTGGGGGACTCCGTGGGGTGCGTCGGTGCCAACGACGATCCAAAGCCCGAACAGTACAAATAAACCGATATTCCCAAAAAAACCATAATTCCAAAACCAACTCCTTCTTTTCCGAAAACCCCGAGCCCGTCTCTCATAGGCTATTCATCCCTGAAATGAAGCACCTCCCTGCCGCAGCAACTAAGACAATTCTGCAGGAGTCCACCACATATATCACCAACTCAAACCACCTTTTCTTTTAGTCAAAAAAAGTCAATGAACGACGTGTTGGACGCCCTCACCGCCGAGGAGCGCCGTCTTTTTGAAAACAAGAAGAGAGATCAATACTACAAACGCTGGGGCACTTATCTTAGTGAAAGACAATGGGCCACTGTCAGAGAGGACTACTCGGCTTCTGGACTGGCTTGGGATGATTTCCTGTTTGACACGTCACGCCTGAGAACGTACCGTTGGGGAGAAGACGGTTTGTGTGGCTTTTGTGATACCAGACAGTTGGTCAACTTGCTGTTGGCACTTTGGAACGAGAAGGACCATATCTTGAAGGAGAAGCTTTTCGGTGTCACCAACTCCCAGGGTAACCACGGTGAAGATGTGAAGGAGTTGTACTGGTACCTTGACAACACGCCCACCCACTCGTACTCGAAGATGTTGTACAAGTATCCCCAGGCCGAGTTCCCCTATGAGAAGTTGGTGGAGGAGAACGGGAAACGTAGCCGTTTGGAACAGGAGTACGAAATCACCGACACGGGCATTTTCGACGAGCAGAAGTACTTTGACGTGGTGTACGAGCTGGCCAAGGCCGACGAGGACCCCGAGGAGCTTTTGTTCAGAATCACCGCCTACAACAGAGGCCCTGATGCTGCTCCTTTGCACATCTTGCCCCACATTGTTTTGCGTAACTACTGGGCCTGGGGCACAGAGGAGTCCTTGCATGGCAAGCCCACGTTGAAGCAGATCGACAACTACACCATTGAGTTGGAGCACCCCAAGTTCGGCAAGAGATACTTGGTGTTTGCGCCTGCTCCTGGTTTGAGCGAGAATCTGCCTGACGTGGAACCCAAGTTGCTTTTCACCGAGAACGAAACCAACCACAAGCGTCTTTACGACCAGCCCAACGAGGTTGACTACGTCAAGGACGCTTTCCACGACTACGTGGTGCAGAAGGACGAAAAGGCCGTCAACCCGGAAAACGTCGGAACCAAGGCCTGTGCTTTGTTTTCGTTCAACGAGGACGGCGGCGTGCCTGCTGGCGACTACGTGACCATCCGTTACAAGCTTACCGACAAGCTTGGCGACATTGATGAGGTGGAGTTCGACAATGTCTTTGAAAGAAGACAGGACGAGGCCGACGCTTTCTACTGGAAGGTCTCGCCCTTGCCCATCACCGACGACTTGCGTCAAGTTCAGCGTCAGGCTTTCGCCGGTTTGTTGTGGACCAAGCAGTTCTACCATTTCGTCCACAGCTACTGGTCCAGTGGTGACCCTAATACACCCCCACCGCCCGAAAACAGAGCCAACGGCAGAAACAAGGACTGGAAGCACTTGTACATTGACGACGTGCTCTCTTTGCCGGACAAATGGGAGTATCCCTTCTTTGCAGCCTGGGACACCGCTTTCCACTGCATTCCATTCGCCATGATCGACCCTGAATTCGCCAAAAAGCAGTTGGAGCTCTTGACCAGAGAGTGGTACATGCATCCTAATGGTCAATTGCCAGCCTACGAGTGGAACTTCAGTGACGTTAATCCTCCAGTCCACGCCTGGGCTACCTACAGAGTGTTCAAGATCGAAAGAAAGATGTACGGTGTGGAGGACTTGGACTTCTTGGAGGGTGTGTTCCAGAAATTGTTGCTCAACTTCACCTGGTGGGTCAACAGAAAGGACTTCAACGGAAACAACCTTTTCGAGGGTGGTTTCTTGGGTCTTGACAACATTGGTGTTTTCAACCGTTCTGAACCTTTGCCCACCGGTGGTACTTTGCAGCAGTCCGACTCCACAGGATGGATGGCGTTCTACTGTTTGCAGATGTTGAACATTGCGTTGGAATTAGCCAAGACCCGTCCAGTCTACGAAAACATTGCATCCAAGTTCTTTGAGCACTTCTTGTTGATTGCTGATGCCATGTCGTACAGAGGTGCCACAAAGGCCGACCAGCAGCCCACTGAGCAGTCATTGTGGGACGAAAACGACAAGTTCTACTACGACGCCATCCATTTCGATTCTCATACCCAGTCTTTGCCAGTCAGATCCTTGGTCGGCTTGATTCCATTGTATGCTTCTTTGACTTTGGAACCCGAGTTGTTGAACAAGTTCCCCTCGTTCAAGAAGCGTTTGGACTGGTTTATTGAGAACAGACGTGCTATTGCCGAGAGAAACATCGCTTCTATGACCCACCGTGGTGTTGGTGAGCGTTTGCTTTTGGCCTTGGTCAACAAGGAGAGATTGGTGGATATTTTGGAAAAAATGTTGGACGAAAAGGAGTTCTTGTCTGAGTTTGGTATCCGTTCGTTGTCCAAGTACCACGAAGAGCACCCATTCGAGTTGGATGTGCACGGTCAGAGATACGAAGTCAAGTACCTTCCCGGTGAGTCCGACTCCGGAATGTTCGGTGGTAATTCCAACTGGAGAGGTCCCATCTGGTTCCCAGTCAACTTCCTTCTTGTGGAATCCTTGCAGAGATTCTACTTGTACTACGGTTCTGACTTGAAGGTCGAGTGTCCTAAGGGCTCGGGTGAATACTTGAACTTGGCGCAATGTGCCCAAGAGATCCAGCACCGTTTGATGCACTTGTTCCTTCCCGACAACAACGGAGCCCGTGCTTGTAACGGTGGCAATGATTTGATGAACCACGATCCCCACTTCAACGAATACGTGCCCTTCTACGAGTACTTTGATGGTGATACCGGCCGTGGTTTGGGTGCATCTCACCAGTGTGGCTGGACCGCCGTGGTTGCCAAGTGGATCCATGACAACGGTGTCACTTGCAGAGCTCCAAAGACGCCTAGAACGCCTAAACCAGAGAGACGTAACTCTATCCACTCGTTTGACCAGGACGAACCTACCAAGGAGAGTGAGGAGGATGATTTGATCAAGACCTACACTCCAAAGGTCGGACCCTTCCCATCGAGACTTGTGAGAAGAAAGTCTGGAAAGTCTTTGCTCAATTTGACCATCAACTCTTTGGATCTTGGTGGAGAGGAGGAGCTTGATGCCGAAAAGGATGTTCCTACTTTGGAGAGCGGCTTGAAGAACGTGACCGCCGAGTTGGATGATTATGGCTTGACACCTTCTGTGTCTCGGTCCTCTGTTGATTCCCGTTTCGACGACACCTTGGTCAGCCAGATCAAGGCCGCCTTCCACAAGTACAAGAACCGTACTGATGAGGATGAGGGCGAGGAGTTTGAGACCAGACACTGAGTGTCCACTTCAATTCACCTACATAAATAGCAAGAAAAAAAATGGCAATACCCAAGGGAGTAGGGAGATTAAACCACAAGGATTTGTTTGAATTTATTCAGAAACCAAACTCTTTATTGCTTTTGCTGATGGCTTAGAGCATCGTAGAAGAAGCAAAGAACCCGAAATTCACCGATTTCAAAATCTTTTAAAAATTACTGAATTTAAGGCCATTTTCAAATAATTTCATTAAATCAGTAAAGTTTGCCCCAATTCAAATGCTTCAAACCATTGTCAATCACTGTACATGCTCAATTCCGTGAAGAAAGGTGTACCCATATTTCTCCACACACCACACTCCAATGAGCCCAAAAAAAAAGATTTCAACAACTACTTGATAATTGTTTTAGCAAGAGCCCCTTAAAATTAAAAAAATCCATCTACACCCCTCCAATAAGTATCCCCAAATTCCATTGCCTGTCTCGTCACGTGCCCTGCGCCTGACCCCATATCAACCGCAAGAAACACCTCACTGTTTCTACAACAACCATGTCTGATTTATTCGAGACATACGAGTCTGATTTCCAACTTGCCCTTCAAGAAGCCAAGGCCAAGATCGGCCTGGTCCAGCTGAGCAGCGCCGGTCTGCGCAAAGATGCCCTTCAGTCGATTGAACACGCCACAGACGAAGCCCTAGAGATTTTGGACCAGATGAACCTTGAGATCCAGAGCTTGCCAGCCAATCAGAGACTGAGCTACAACGCCAAGGTCCGCAAGTACAGAAGCGAGGTGGAGGCCAACAAGCAGAAGCTCAAGGAGCTTTTGGACGAAGAGGACAGACTGGAGCTTTTTGGAAGCAGGTACACCGATAACGAGGAGGAGGGGTCACAGAGAAAGCAGTTGCTCAGCAACAACGCGTCGTTGGACCGCTCGCTGCAGAGGCTCCGGGAGTCTCAGCGTGTGGCGATTGAGACAGAAGGTATCGGTGGTAATATACTCAACGACCTCAGGGCACAGAGAGAGCAGATCACGAACGCCAGGAGCACGTTGCTGACGGCGGACAACTACGTGGACCGCTCTGTGGCGACGTTGAAGCTGATGAGCAGGCGTCTTGTGGCCAACAAGTTCATTTCCTATGCGATCATCGCCGTGTTGATCATTCTAATATTCTTGGTGCTTGCCAGCAAGTTCTGGTAGTGCTGGAGGGACGATAGTGACTATTCTAGATAATGTGATGATGAGAAAGTGGGTTGTAGGTGTGGTCGTCAACTATGACCGGTTTGGTTTTAATAGTGAGCTTTGGGCCATTTGTGGCTTATGCGTTGATGTAGATTGTAGATAAGAGTTTCTGGGAAATTTGTCAGATATCGTACGATTCCATGCAAAGAACATGCGGTGTGGGGCGCTTATCTCGGTTATCTTGGCTTAATTGAAGATCTGGAAGGTTGAAAGAGGCTCTTTTGATTTGCCTTAAAGAAAAGAAATGTAATTCTGTACCGTAGTACTTTAAGTATATGATACTTGGTGGGGTCACATTTCGCAGCCATTTCTGGCTTTTCACATATTTCACAGTACACCACTAAAAACCACAAACTCTAAAGATGTCCCAAAAATCGAAATCTCCGAAAATCCACAAACCGCTCTATCCCAAGAACCTCCCACACCCAAAGAATCCAAATTCCAAAAATCATCCAAATCGCCTTATACCTTCGGCCTTGCTGACCATGACTCGTCTATGCGGGTGACTCAGAGCGCATCGATTTGTAAGCACCACCAGATCCTCGGCCGAATCCAGCCAAAAAACAAAAAATCTCCATCAAATCCATAAATTCCTCGAATTCTTCAAAAACCAAAACACTTCTGAAATTTCCACCATTGGCTGGATCACCGGAACTGCACCGTGCCGCTGACTCTGCTGACCAATCCGTGACTTCTCCCAAACCCTACCGACAACGTATCCAAAAGAACAACCTGATCCAAATAATCAACCACAAAGTCTTTTATCAACCACTTAGCCAAACCACTGAAATCAACCCACCAGTGCCTCCCGAAGCCTTATCACTGGTGGTCTTCCTGCAGGAGGCTTACTATTCCTCAGCTCTCATAAGTCGAAAAATTCCTCATCACCACTCCACAAAACACACAATGCTCAGACTTCTTCGGACGCCTGTGGTCTGGCGGCGGCCGGCCGTGCCTGCATTCCGGAATTTCCACATTTCCGTTCCCAGAATGCACGGCCACCTTCACAAACCCAAGCCGGGTGAAGAACTCCATGTTACCTTTATCACCAAAGACGGAGGACAGCAGACCTTTGAGGTAGCAGAGGGCGACAACATTTTGGACATTGCACAGGCACATGGACTCGATATGGAAGGCGCCTGCGGAGGCTCGTGTGCCTGTTCGACGTGCCATGTAATTGTGGATCCAGACTTTTACGATGAGATTCCAGAACCCGATGACGACGAAAACGATATGTTGGATTTGGCCTTTGGCTTGACCGAGACGTCGCGTTTGGGCTGCCAGGTGAAGATGTCCAAGGAGTTGGACGGGATCCGGGTCGCCTTGCCTGCAATGACGAGAAACCTCCAGCTGAAGGACTTTAACTAGGTGGGGACAACTAGAAGGAGGGCTTTGACTGATCGGAGCGAGACGGATTCCGAGAGGAAGGTTACGGAAGGGGAGGCCAAAAAGCAAGAGAAGCATTGTTTCAGCTTCCGGTCATCCAGGAGGTCGTTGTGACATCAGATGAGCTACTGTATGGCCATTGGATGAGCAGTTGGAGGGCCTTTGGATCAGCTATTGGATGACCATGGGACGACCATGGGACGAATCAATGTCGTTTTGCAAAAGCCCATGAGAGCATTATTTTGGCTGCTCCTTCGAATTACACCAACCTTGAGCTCGATGAACAGCCTCTCATCATGGCCTGTCATACTCCAATCAAGCGACTACGTCCCCGTTCAATCGCACATCCATGGACATTCAAACTGTTCACCAGCAACAAGACACAAAAGAAAACGCCACCACGGCCCGATGGAAGCGGGCTTCACCGCCGAGCGCCTCGGCACAGCATACGGACTCCGTCCCCTTGTACATATTGCAACCACATCGGGCGTGCTGGCTAAGCTTGTATATACAGCGAATTCACAAGCGAATAGAATGAGTGTAGGAGGGGGATATTGTTGATTTTGGGTTTAATTGGTAAAGCATTGGTGTTCCTTGGACTATGGAGTCTGAAGCAATGCTGAGACAGCCCTGAGACTGGTTGGGTTTCAGATCATCGAAAGCGGTCTAGACATGAGTTCTGGACAAAACAGAAAGCGCAACAATTTGAGCCACAAGCAATTGAAAAGCATATTTCTATGGAACTCAACATTCAAGGTTTCATGGTACCCCAGGCTGATACACCCACATTTCGCAGCCATTTATACTCCCCTACCAACTCTCAATACATGCACCGCCAGGAGCCCAAAAGCCGACCCCAAAACTTCTCCTCTATAATATTAATAAAATAAGTGAAAATATTCTATAAAATACAAAAAACTTGTTTATTCCCCAAACTCATCCACCTCTATGCCTCCTCACCACCCACTGCAACTCGGCCACTCTGCAGGGCCCATGTTTACAAACACCATCAACCACTCCACTGCTTCCACCAAGCCGCCTCTACACTAAACAAAGCTGAAACGCTGCTGAAACACATCATTTCCAAAACACCAAAACACCCCCACACCAATTTCACTTCCAAAACCAAATCCAAACATGCTGCCCAGACGGCACTTGTCAGAGATCAGTAACCTCGATCTGCCACATAAACGGCGAAAGCTGCTTGGTTTTGATATGGTCAGCGTGGGAGATATGCCTTCGAGCTCAGAACTGAACATCCCCGATCCTCCGCCGTCGAGGCTGCTGGCGATAAACTCATTGGCTGACATGCACCTGAAAACCACCAACATCCCAGTCAGCAAACACAGAAGCTACCACTCGCTCGTGGCGGTCAAGGAGAGTTTGAATGCAAAACTGAAGATTCTGGGGCTTGAGAAATGGAAACCGCCCAAGGAGGAGAAGTTCGATACGGAGGAGCTCCAGAACGATAAGAGAATGCTAGATCGAGAACTACGGCTGTCGCAGGCGCTGTTGGACCAGTTGGAGGCGGAATTCCAGGAGAAACGGCGGATGTATCGGGTTTTGGAGAAACAGGCCCTGGACGCCAGGTTCAGGCTAAGGCACTTGGAGTCGAGGTTCGAGCTGAAGGGAAACAGCATAACGCTGAGGATCCAGCACGAGGAGCTGACGGCAGAGCTTCTGCTCAAGGAGATGCAGAACAGACTCGAGGACGAGTTCAACAAGCAGCAGTTCCAGCTACGAAGCGAGATCATGGACTCGGCCAATTTCGAGGACACAGAGGCGATTAACGAGATCGAGGAGCTACTGAAGAAAAAGGCGGAGTTGGAAAGCCGTTTGGAAGAGGTGTCCAGCGAGCGGGACGAAGCTATCAGGAAAGAGATTGAGTCGAACAAGCTGGAGCTAGCGGCTCTTCGGCTGGATAACGACGCCAAATTGGCAGATATCCGCCAGGAGAACGAGAAAAAGCAGGCCCATTTAGCGGAGCTTGAGGGTAAATTGGAGGCTTTGAAGAAACAGACTGAGGAGAAAGAGGCTGAATTGGAGAGCATACGGAAGGAGATCAAGGCGTTCAAGGAGTCTTCTACTAGTGCTGAGGCTTCCACTGAGCACTTGGAAGAGACACTTCATCAGAAACGGGCCGAGCTCGCCTCACTCGATAAGGATGCTGTTTCGTGGATTGAGAGTGTTCGTAAAGAAAGAGAGCTGTATGAGTCCGCCAGAGCCAAATACGAAAACTACTTGTCGGTGCACAGAACACTCGAGGACGCTATTATGAGTTTCGACCCGCTCCCGAGAAGTTACGTCAGGGTGCCAGCTGGTTTGAATGTTTCAATTGACGAGGAGAGGATATTAACTGTCGCTGACCGTCTGTATCGGTTCAGCAAGATCTTTCACCGCGACGACGATCTGTTTTTTATACAATGGGAACCGTTCGTGCAAAGGGCATTGACCCAGCACAACGTGACGATGACCTTTGTGGGTTGTGAACAGCAGGACATCCAGCTGCGATTATTGGATGGTTTTGCGTACTTGCAAAAAGGCCAGGACAGGCTCAAGGCCAAGGGTTGGAATTTCACGTTCTCCATACAATGCACAAGCATAGACGGCGAAACGACTTGCGATGGGTTTGACTATCTGAACGAATGCAAGCTCGTATATGAGCGTGGGAAGTTGATTGAGACGACAGGTAAAAGAGTACAGCTTTCTAGTGCCTCGGATGTCAAGAATGCCATGCAGAAGCTTCACCAACAGCCGGGTTCAACGGTCGTATTTTTGTTCCTGATCCAAGCGGTGAATGAAAAGGCAAAGAAGGCTTTCGCCAATCACTTCTCAATCGTGGATCTCACCAAGAAGGATATCGCAAGCCAGGCACAGACAATCAACCTCAAATCCACACAAGCAGAGACCCAGCTTTTCAGTCATGTTCAAACCCACACAAGAAGCCTGTATGTCTGTGAGTTCGACAACACCGCTCCAGATACGTTGACACTTCTATCAAGCATTGCTCGTTCTTAGTATATACAATAACTTAATGCTCACATCGCCGAAATAAGATCGTGTACAAGCCACTTGAGCTCATCAGCACTGCCAGTGTTTTCCCCAGTCTGGCTCTGGCTCTGAGTCAGCGGCGTTTGTGGAGGCTTTTGCAGGCCATTTTCGGGATGTGCAGCCTTATCGACCGTAAGAGCATTCTTGTCTTTGACTGCACCATTTGATATTATTGCTGTATCGACCTCGGCAGGGCGTTCCTTGAGGTCGTAATGAGGCTTCGTGTCGGCAGCCTGGTCGTCATTTTGTAACATGACATTCGAGAGTCTGATCTTGGCGCCGTTTGGTTCCACTAAATGAGGGAACATTTCTAGAGTATTGTACATGTCCTCCACGTTCAACACCACTGTCTCCTTCTTGGTGGGCAGTGAGTCGTCGTGATTTCTTTTGCGGCTTCCGATTCCTGAAAGGGACTCCGCTCTGCTGTGGCCATTGATTATGCTGCCATTTTCGGGGGTATCGTCCTTGGGCAGTAGGAAGTCATTGGAGTTATACTTCTGCTCTCTGTATCTGGAGACATCTATAGCGTTTTCTAAGATGGTCTTGAGGTGTGCCTCCAAACCAAGACTGATCATCTCGAGAACTTGGGTATTCACACCACCAGTCAATCCATGCTCCCTCATTGTCATCAACACCCTTCTAGACAAGTTTTCTGTATCGGGCAACTCGTAACACGTAGCTGCCAAAGGAGCATTGATTCCGTTCACAACATCCTGTTGCCATTGCACCAAATTGTTAACCTGTAACTGCTGCTGTTCCTTGTCTTGGATCATAGGAATCTTTGGCAACAAAGCTTGTCTTGTGAGCGTGATCGACGCGTTGATTTTGTTTCTCTTTCCACTATCTCTAGTGATACTCCTGATTCTTCGCCTCTCCTTCAAGGGCAAGCCCATGATATTACGTTTGAACTTCTCATACTGAGTCAGCCTGACGTTCTTTGTTTTCAGATTCTTCTTATTCCAGAACGACGCTAGCTCAGACAGAAACTCCACCGGACTGTCCTGGAGCGAGTTGGCGAAATTAAGCAAAAGAAACTTATTGTGCCATTTGATCAAACCGTTCTTCAACATTGGTCCCACAATCAGGACCAATTCACTTCTTGAAAGCTTTCCAACAAGATAGAGGGTAAGCAGCTCATGATACTTCTCCCAATCCTTCCCGAGCTTGTTTTGGAAGTCTTTTATTAGCACTTCAAGCTGGGATCTTTGGTTTCCTTTCACCTGTAGCTGTGTAGCCATTTGTTGTGTTTGTGTGGCCGACATTTTTAGTGAAAGAACGCTTTATAGGGTAAATTTGACCTCTTGTTTCAGAATTAAGGGTCTAAAAGTTTGGTTCTCGATGGATTCAGGGGTTTCTTCACCCTCTTGGTCTGCGTTATTTAAACGAAGGGTTTTGAGGCTTCAAATGCTCGAATTTTTTCGGGAAAAAGCCAAAAGCCTGATAATCAAGCCTATATCTATCGATAAAGTACAGATTGGGGGATTGATTGGGTCGCTAGTATTGTTTTTCCACGCCCACTTTGTTGAAAGTTTCTGTGAGGCTCACCTACTACTACAGTGTGTTGAGATTTGGAGTTATCGTTCATATGCAGTACAGAAAGAGGCACTCTGACCAGAATCTATAAAATCTATTAGTTAAATTCGTTGCTGCTGGATTCCTTCATTTCGTCACTTTGGTACTCCGGAAGCTCTTCACTACCGTGTTCCGTGAGGATGAAAATGACCGATATTATCACCGCCAAGGCTGCTATGCCAGTACCGAAGTAGGCAGCAGCTCTGTAACTTTTCAAGACGTCATTGGTTTTACCCAATACTTCCAACTCTACAGTGCTGCCCATCGCCAAAAACAAAGACACACAGTAGTTGACGACAGTGTTGACCAAAGAGCCCGCCATACCCTGGTGTTCTTTTGGCAAGAAGTCAGACAAAATCAACGAGGCAGCTGGGAAGGAGAAATCCATGCCCCATGTAAGCAAGAACATCTGGCCAAAGGAAAGACGCCAGAAGGATTGGTCAATGGGGAGAATGCTAAGGAAGATCACACCGCACATAAAACCAACCATGGCAAGGAAAATGATGTATGGAGCATTTTTCTTGGAGATGAAGAAACCAACGATGAGAGCCGCCACCACACCAAACACAAGAAGCGGCATGTAAGTAAGTGCAGTGTTGATTGGTGTGTACTCACGCAAGTTCAACATGAAACTCCAGTAGTAGTACTGCCAGACACCAAACAGACCCCATCCGAAACCCATGCACGAAAGGACAAGACCAACTCGGTATGTAAAGATTCCACGAGGCAAGAGTGGGTACTTGGCCATGCGAAGCTCGTAGAAAAAGAAGAACACTATGAGCAACACGCTGACGACCAAAAGCACAATGATGTATGCCGACAGCCAGCCATCCACGGGGCCCTGGTTCCAAACAAAGTTGAACAAAATAAGCCCGACGATTCCTAGCGCTGAACCAACGAGATCAAATTTCTCAAAAGCCTCTTTCAACGTAGGCTGCTTATGCTCAAAGCCTTCTGGGATAGCGTAAAGAGCGAGACACCCAAGGATGAAACAGGTTATGCTGAGAAGCCAAAAAGCCCATGGCCACCACCATGTTTGAGCCACCACACCGGCCATAAGACAACCGATAGTAGCACCTGCTGGAGCTGCAGCACCGACACAACCAAAGGCCATGTTCTTGCGCTTTCCATTGGGGTAAACCGTTCCAAGAATACCCATACCACAAGGTAGGATCAAGGCAAACCCAATTCCTTGAAATGCACGACAAACGATGAAAAACTCCGAGGAATGCGAGTAGTAGGAAATACCAGTTATTAGGCACCACAAGGTCGCCCAGAACCAGCCAATTATAAATATCTTCTTGAGACCAAAGAGATCTCCCAACCGTCCGGAGACCAAAATGAAAGTACCCAAGGTCAATGCATACGAACCCATAAACCAAACCTGCTGAGACTGGGGCATCTCCTCACCACGAAGTTTGGAAAACGACTCTGAAATAGCATTCATTGTACTGAGGGACATTGTGATCGAGCCCTGAGACAAGAACTGCCCGAGGCAGATGGTAGCATTAAGAACAAGTTCTTGGAGGCCCGAGGCGAGGGTTGGTGGTCTTGGATCAAACTTGACCATGTGATATGATGAGTTGAGCGAATGTCAAAGAAAGAATATTGCGACAAAAAGGAGCGATCGCAGGCTATTTAAAGCCAAAAGGAGTGGCAAAGTTCTCGTAACGGCGATACGAAGATGCGGGACGTGTTAGTACTAACAATCTTCGTTCTTGGACCTTAAACCCTGCAAGGCCGTTAGAAGCGCACCCGTACATCTCACGATGAGCGGGCCGAAACCAGGTATATTTCGGCGGGAGGTACGGGTTTCCACTGATTATCGAGATCAAACGGCTGCAAAAGGACGGCCATCTCGACAAGATGGGATGAATTTTCGGCTTTCCGAACTAAAACGGCAATTAGAACGTCAGCCTCGTGACACATTTCTTGTCCTTCAACGTCATGGCAGTGCTGCAGTCACCGTCGATGCAATCTCTCGTTTAGATCGCTATCGCAAAAGCGCAAAATCAAAGACACTTTTAACCGCGGTCCCACCGAGGCATCAGATGTCTCAGATGTGGCGAGTGCTGATAGAGTCCTAAGTTTAAAACTCCTTCGAGCAAAAGTGAATGTAAAAGCAGCTTAGTTGCACAGTTGAGGACCATTGAAGAACCATTCGAAGACTAAGATTGTTATGCAAGCATCTGACGTATTTGCGCTTTTCTGCTGTTCCGTTGAAAAACGTACGATCGTACAATGCAATGGAATGGAATTCGTTAACGCATGGCAGACTTTGCTTTGGCAAGGCTTCCGATCGTTTCGATGTTAGTAATCATAGCGCATATTGAAAGCAGCGTATTGTAGTCTTCTTGAGGCATTGAAGCCACAGTTTCGAGGTAACCGTGAACAATCGCACTTGTATGTCTTCACACGCATGTTGACTTTGTTAGCGAAGTCACATTTATCTCAAGTCTTCACCTGATTCCAAGGGATGCTAGGGCTGTGGTGGGAGGACTCGCCACAGTGAAGGATTCTGTCTTCTGACACCCCACGATGGTGCATCTGCAACGCGGTTTTAAGCACGAAACGGGAAGTAAAAGCTTGCGTGCAATTCCTTCTGTGGACGCAAGATCTATACGAGCCACAACGGGGCATGACAGATTGAGGCACCCAGCCACGGTCTTGCTCAGGGTGAGACAGCAAAAAAAAAAAAAAAAAAGCAAAAAGGCAAAAAGTCAGCAACAGACAGATGGAAGTTAAAAACGGTCTGCTTCCTTGTGGCTGGCTATCCTCGCTGTGGCATTTCACCGGTTGCTGGGTGTGTTTGACTTATTGTGGCATGTCTCACAGCCAGTGACAGCAAGTCCGAGATCCTAGACCCTGTGGCTCCGAACACCACAGACCAGACGTGGTGGCGAACCGCAGACAAGCCGTGGTGGCGAACACCGCAGTTTCGTGAAAACAGACCATGATCAACTAATGTTGCCATAGTGAGTCAGACAACAATGTGGCAGACGACCCACAAAACAAGCAACATTAAGCAAGCAGCTCAAGAGTATTCCCATCGTTTAGTGGAACACAGGGAGTGCCTGGAGGTACGTGTCGGACTGCTGAATGAAGGAAGCATTGCTGATTCTATTTTCGCCAAATTCCACCGGACTCAAGGCATTGCGGACCACGGTCTTCACAAAAACAGAAGAATACAAATTCCAGAGCTCCGGCTGGAGATCCTCGGTGTCTAGGTCTGAAAGCAACACGAACTTGTAGTTGGTGAGTGATTCAAGGAAATGCACTCTGTAGGCGCCTGTGCTGAAGGATCTCAAGAGATTTGGAGTATCCTGGGTGGCCAATTTGGAAGATAGGTTTTTCAACGAATGGATCAATCCAAATAGAAGTTTGGCTGTGTCTGAGTTATTGTTCTTGTTGACCGATCCTAGGTTGGACGAACCTGAGGATGGTGGAAGCTGGGCCGACGACGTGCTGGACGTGTTTTGAGCCGCATGGGAGTACTCACGTGAGTATATACAGCTGCAGTGTCTGTCGAAGATGTAGAAAGCGTAGATGGTCATTGGAGTTGGAGGAGAATATGGAGGAGATCAAGAGGTGTTGTTTGGTGTGCAGGTGGGAGGTCTTGGCACGTGGTGCGTCACGTGATATCCACAAAACACCCTCCTCAACCGTTCCAGCACTATTTGCAACAACGTTCTTTTCTTAGAAGCACGTTAAGGTCACGCTGGGGGCCACCAGGCTACGGGAAAGCCTCCATGGCTGTGACGGAAGCAAAAAGACCCGTGCACCAGCGAGGCGATGGGATCTGGACCCTAGGCACGGGAGCTTAGCGAAAACAGGCATTTTCCCGAGTCCAGAACGGAAGCTCCGGCATTGACGAAGGGGTGTAGATGTATTGCTTGAGGCGGAGGGGAAAGTCCGGGGACCCTCGAGAAAAGCTCCCTGGCTGCGAAAAACGGTCTCGGGTGGGTGGATCAGTGGACAGTGAAAAATGGAAAATGAACATGAAAAATAAAAAATTGAAGATTCTACAAATTGTTAGAAACTGAAATAAACCGCTGTGGGACCACTTTGAAACCAAAATACGAGAGCCAAAGCTTATTTGGCGGTGCCTGGACGGACCTTCGGCTCGGTGAGCAAATAGATGCTAAACATAGAAGGAAGGAAGCGAGCAAATAGGGCTATTTGCTCCGCCAAGGCGTATGACCTGGCGAGGCGTTCGGGGATCTCAAGCCAATGCAGAAAAAAAGCAGAAAGCAGAAAGCAGAAAAAAGAGGTGGCAGCAGAAAAGGTAAAATGAGTCTTGGAAGTCTGGCCAGCCAGTACCAGAACACAAGGAACCCTCAGGGATAAATGTAAATCGGTAGTGTAAATCGGCAGTTTATCGGCAGTCGGCAACATGAATCGGCAACATCAACCGATTGTGTTCACCGGTAAAGTGGCAGAATGTGGAATAAACTTGCTTATAGGGGCATGTCGTGGACCAAAGTCAGCAGATTTTCCATTTGCAGCCAGGGTCCCAACATCGCATGGACTAGCATTTTGGGCAGCAGCAGGGTACAGAAGGTGGGAGATTGGGGATTAGACTTTTGGTCAATTTTGGGGGTTAGACGAATTTTGGATTTTGCATTTTGGTGGATTTGGTGGTTTTTGTGATTTCTGGATTTTGGTGAGTTTTGGTGATTTGCCCTTTTGGCACTGTCTCCCCAGGCTTTGTTCCTGAGTATGGCTGAGACCGACACGGAGACTGAGTCGTTCTGGATGCTCTGCGACCGGATCGGTGCGAGCTTTGCACCCAGTGACACATCCTAGTGCATCCAGTGAATAATGACTTTCATGGGTTATGGATTTAGAATTTAATAGATCTGACGAAGTTTCATTCATCTTTCTTCATTTTCTTCTTCTTCGGTTCTTTTTCTTTGGGGGTGCCCGCCACATTCCAGGTGTGTTTGGGTTCTGTTCGCTTGGGGTGTCCTGTGGTGCATTGTGGCATGTGGAAGCGCAAAGCGTGGTGACAGTGAGTCAAGTGAGGCCGAAGCGGCCTGTGCGCTCGTTTGCAGCCATGACTCACTGGACGAGGGTCCACCAAAAACACAAAACAAAACATAATTTCAGTAAAATAATTACACCATCATCTTATTCGGGGGCACTTTCGGCGGAAAGCTTTTTTTTCGAGAAAATTCGGCCAACATACGCCCAGATCCGCCACCCCCGTAGCACCGTTCTTATGGTGGTTACGCATCCACTGACAGCATTGTCCGATGTCCGAACCACGTGCCGGCTCGTCACCACGACTTGGACCCGCTAACAATTTGCTACAATCCATAAAACATTATTTTGACGGTGGCCTGGACCGCCACGGAAAAACGCTAGCCTCGGCTGTGGTGGTGGCAGGGTTAACTGTGGACTGTGGGTGCGGCGTCTCAGTGTGGTTGCTTGAACTTGCTCATTGTTGCGTAACAGCACCTCGCGGACATATAAAGGCTGAGACCCCGGATCATTTCTCAGCCAGAAATTTTCACCCTTCTGAGAAGCCCCATACCTGGATTCTTTACAGCCCGAGGCGGTGACATACGAATTACTACAATTTCTTTTGAGAGACGGTATTGGCATTGATCCAGTTACCAGCTACTACAATCAGATACTACAACTGACTACGACTACCAGCTACAACCACTAGCAGTCGACAGACCCTGAGTCATACTTCAATAGCTCCTTTCAGAACTACAGTTTTACCGTTCCGAGCAAATTCCCCGTCGGAGTCTCGAGAACCATAACCACAATATCAGAGACAACACATCACAACACAATGTACAGCGTCGACCAGCCAAGAGACTTTGTCGACTACACAGACCTCGATATCGAGTCGGAGTGGAACCCACAGTACCAGGACTCGCCTGTCCTCGAGGCCAACGAGCCCGACTGGATCGACGAGACCCCAGGCACCCCTTCAGAGGGCCTCATGTACGAATGTGCTTTTTGCCTCCATGCCCATCTGCCCCTGCTGCCATGCAACGGACTGAACTACACGTTCCAGCTTCCCCAGCTGGCGCTGCACGCCTACGGCTTTGAAACGCCCAGGCTGGAGCCCGTGGAACGCAGCAATGGCATCATCCAGCTGAACTACAGAAAGTGGTTGGTGTCGGTGACACCCCGTTGAGCTGGCTTGATGGGTTTTTTTATAGAGTGCGTTGCACAGGTTTGGAGAAGGTTAGGATTAGGTTTAGGATAAATGGATAATACGAAGAGACATATTGTAGAGTGTGATATAGTGATACAGATTTGAATGGATAATACGAAGAGACACTGAAGAGTGTGATACAATAATAGACAGAAATTTGGAGAATCTGAGATGCTGTGTAGATGAAGAAATGAAGGATCTGAGATGCTGTGGCTAGTTCGGAAGTGGTCCGATGAGCATGTGGAGCCACAGTGTGGATTTTTCAGATTCGTGGGAAAACGTGCTTCGGAGATGCGATGAGGAGGCAAAGGCGGTTTCTTTTTTTATTTAGATGCTTTTAGAGAAAGTAGTTCAAAATTCCAGTAACGTTTTTGTAGGGAAAATGGGTATTTGTGTGTAGCCACAGCTGGTATACTCTCTGTGGCTTCTGCTTTACAATGGAGGTGGATCTCGCTCACAAAAAGGGATACGAAAAGGGAAATATGATTATAGATCGATACTTCGGTGCGTTCAGCTGATCAATTTTGGTAGAAGCGTGTAGACTTACGAGTGGTCACTGGGTTGGTCGTTTTGGGCATTTTGGCTGTTCGATTAAATACCAACTTGTAAGCTCACTTTGTTTATCTAGAACTGGACTTGTTTTTATGAAGATTTTAATAGACTGCAATTTGACTCATTTTGAGGACTCCAGTGGCATTTGAAATACCGTATAAACGGGACCCTCAAACATCACCACATTAACAACGTCAACGAAGCTATATAGTAGCATCTTCTAAACGATACATTTCTTTTCTTCATCGCTTGTAGTGTTTATTTGGCTGTGAACTGAGTATAGTGATTCAGGGTTGGGCTTCAGTTATTATATCCATATCAACATGCTCCATACCATCAACATTTAAATTCATTGAAGCCCCGCTTAATCAAATGACTACGGTATAAATTAAAAGGGCCACTACAGCAAATAAGTAGCGCCCGGCACTCTACATCCTCCTCTGCTTTATGTGTATTCGTTATTTTGGCTGGTGAACGTGAAACGTATCTACTTCTTCTCCAAGTCAATGAACTTGCCGCCGTTGGCGAATCTAGGGTGACGAGGGTCGTTGATGAACTCGTCAGTGTCTTGCATGGCGCCGGCAGCCTTCCAGATCAATCCGTAGGTGATAGCAGCTGTTTGTTAGTATGGGTTGGGGATAGGGAATTGGTCAGGGGCATTGGTGCTTGATTGAGGTAACATATTGTGGGAATTGGGATTATGGATATGATAGTTTGAACAACGTGTTGAATGATCTTTGGGACTTATTGTGGTTTGGATTCATGGAACGGAATGGGAGACTCGGAACGTCGGAAACAAACGAATTCTTCTCTAAAACTAATAATTCAACAAACAGAGGTCAAAACGTCTCTTCATCCACGTCTCTTCAGCCAATTCAGGGGCATTGGCAAACTTCACAAGGATAGGTGTTCGACAGACCGTGGACACGGATCTCAGCAACTCAATCAGCATTTCAAACCTTCACTGACACTCTCTTTGGGAACATACCTCCGGTGGCAAAAGGCCAGTAGTACTTCAAAACAGGAGTGTTGAATCTTGGGAGCATGGTGGATAGATGGTGGTAATGTTGAAAGTTGGTTCGAAAAACCGCTCTTTGGTGCGCACTGGTGCTGGCCAATGAGACGGCTGCTCTGCAGAAAAGGCACACCGACCTGGGCACCACCTAGGCCGGGAGGGAGAAGGGGGGCATTTGGGAGGCGAAAACGGGGGGATATAAATTTTTGATTTTTTGCAAAGGTGGGAATCGCGTTGAATTTATAGTTTTTTCAAAGGGGGCGGGGAATTGGCGGTGCTTGTTGGGAACCACCTCCGCGGTGTTTTGCAGCCATTACTATGGGAGAGTGTGAACCAGCAAAGTGACATTCGAATTGATTTAAAATGTAAAATTTTGATCTTTTTGAAATATAGGGAATTGTTTGAACCGATGTGATCTTCATATATCGAGAGCTTCATTCAATGGTCAACCACTAACTACATAGCAGAAATGTCACTAACCAACCACAGCTGTCTATACTCTTCACTTCCTATACCAATTCCCAATTACACCTACCTTTCTTTGAGGTATCTCTTTGACTACCCCGCCTTCGCCTTCTCGCCCTGATGATCTCTACGGTGATATCATTGGCGCCTGAATGGAACCAACACGGCAACGTCGACTTCACCGGATCCTCCACGCGTATGACTTCTCTTTCAAACCTCTCATTGCACTGTTTTTCCCACTGTCTCGTTGTTTCTGGGTTTCTGTCGCTTCTGGATATTATAGCGTACTGAGCACCAGCATCGAAGAAACCTGCCAAGGTATCAAGCAAGATGCCCAATACGCTGGGGTCGTAGACGATATCAGCCCCTAGAACAACATCAACTTTTTCGTCTAGCTGCGTTTCGCCCCAGAGGTACTGAACACACTCGATATCGTGAGATTCCACACCGTTGAGCTCCACAGTAAGAGGAAGCTTCTCGACAACCCCAGCGTCTCCATCGGTTATGATGATTTTCCTAGGGTTATGCTGAGACCATTTTTTAGCCAAAGCAGCTGAAACAAGGCCCGTGCCAGCGCCCAATTCGAGAATCGTGGAATCTTCGAAAGCACCCTCAAATCGAGACTCCGTATTGAGAAGAAGCGCTAGTAGAAGAGCTGCATTCCATGTTCGAGCTCCCGTAGTCCCCTGGCCTGAAATAACACGAGGTGTTTCTTGAATTGAAACCCAAGTGGAGTCGTCAATTGGGTACTGTAGTAGGTCTGGGGTAGTTGGGGTAAGTGGTTTAGCAGAAAGAAGCGAGCAAAGAAGCTCGTACGGGTCAGTTTCCAGGGTGTTTTTGGTGGGTGATGAAGTGGTTGAGGCGGTTTGCTTTAAGTCAGTTTTTGTCAGATCATCGTTATCTTCTTCTAGAATGGTAGTACCGTCCTTCTCGTCACTATCCCTATTTCCGATAGTCAATCCGCCAAGTTCAGACACAGTTTCCTCAACAGTATCATCCTTCTCTTTGGATCCCTCCTCCTGGCTTTCATCAACCTCCTCCTCTGGATTCGCTTCAAGCCAGTCAACGTACTCTCCAAGGAAGGTTCTGGCGTAGTACGGGTTGGTTTTGGCGATTTCCTCAAGAACGGCCACGACTTCGCCCGAAGATGCCGATTTTAGAAGCTCCAGCTCGGCGAAAACCTCCTTGATTAGCGCCCGCAGCCGCAATGCTGCTAGAAGCGAAGGCATCGTTTGAAATGTGGAGTTGCGATGAGCGCGAAGCTCACGATGAGGTCCAGATGGGTGCAAAATGTGGGTCAGTGGGGGAAAAATGGACAGAGGTTTTAGGTGGTGGTGATGAATTTGGGCATTTCGTGTGGTTTATAGTGATTTTTCTTTGGTGGCTGTACAGGTGGTTCGGAAGTCGATGGGGTGTATCTATAGACCAGTAGTCTAAGTTAAGGAGTGAGAGTGGCTATATATGGGCCTTACCCTCTTTTAGTATCATACATTTTCTTTACAATCGGCATGTTTATCATTTTTCGACTGTTCATGAGCTTTTTTCTTTTATAATCGACTGCTCTCTTTGCAGATCATAAGAAGACTGCTTTTGAGGTGTTATGCTGAAGAGGGTAATTATGCTGAAGGAAGTAATTGAATCAAGACTATGTCAACCTAATGGGATCTCTCGACAAGCATTTTCGAAAGGCCAAGATCAGTGTTTTTTGTGTTATCGAATAAGTTGCTTTATATGAATATCACTGTCCTTACACTGTTTCTCCAATACCTGATGCATATAGCAGCTCTTCTTTATTTCCCTTCAATCGAAAAAGAACATTCCATTTCAGAGGAATACTTCCCAGAGGCCAATTGATTGTTATTCAATTCCAATAATGAAATGTCCTGGCGTCAATCAAGAATGATGATTTGCTCTTGTAGAAATCAAAAGCATAACCATCATTCACATTGCGCCATCGCCCCAACCCCAGGCTCCATCCAAATATACAAAACAGCCGATTTCCCACCCTTTTAATACCTAAACAACATTCAAGAGCTTTCAAGAATCCCATCATTGACTCGTTTCACTCCTCGTCCTCTTCCTTGGCAACTTGGCTGCAAATCACCTACAACTACACCCATCCGTTCTTTTTTTTGTTTTATTTTTTTTTTAATGCTAGCTATGCATGGGCGGTGCCCGAGGTTCGTGGCTCTAGGGCTGGCTGCGCTAGAGCAGACGCCAGGTCCACCTAGGTCCCCAGGACCTAGGCTACGGTGCCGAAAATCCTCAATCTCTTGACTCCGCCGTCGGGGATCATGGTCAACATGACATGCGAGTATGGCCCAGCAGCCTCGGCCTTGAACTTGAACTCCTCGTGTGGACCGGTCTTGCTGTCGCTGACAATGGTCTCCCACTTCTTCAGGTCAAACGCTGGCAAGCTGTCTGGCGAAGCAGCAGTGCCCTCAGGAGCCTTGTAGCCCTTGACGTTGATCTTCTGAGGGAAGTTTCCTCTGAAGTGGGCGGTGTCCACGAGAACCTCCTGGACCGTAGTCACAGCACCCAACTTGATCATGGCCCAGTCCACATGGCCAGCGCCACGAGAACGCTTGGTTTCCCAGCCATCTCCCATGTGCTCGCCTCTGCCAGGCAAAAGAAGGTTGTCAGCGGAAGAAAAGCACTCGTCCGAAACCTTAACAGCCACACCACCGTTACGAACCAGCGCCAGGTCGATCACAGCCTTAGGGTCCTTGGGCAAGATGGGGATCACCGTGCCGTACAAGCGGAAACGGGCAATTCCACCGTCAGGGTACATTCTCAATCTGAAGTGGGTGTAGTTCTCCTTGGTGGGACCGCATGGACGAACAAAGAAGTGTTTCGAACAAGGCTGGCACTCCACCTTGGAGATGATGTCCTCCCACTTGGAGTCGGGGCCGACATTGTCGGTTTCGGAACGGATACCTTCCACAGAGATGAAAGGAGCAGCGTTACCGGTGAAATTGGCGGTGTCCACCTCACAACCAACAATGGTAGCAGAACTGACACCTCCCTTGAAGATGACCCAGTCCGCCTCCTCGGTGTTGTGTCTTCTGGTCTCCCAGCCGTCGAACCACTTACCGGTGTGGACGAACTTGGTGGGGTCAAAAACCACCGGGGTGGATTTGATCATGTTGGCAGCAGCAGCAAAGAACTCATCGGAAAAGCTCAACACTTTCCCGCCAAGCTGGTCGCCAATGACATTGACGTAGTTGGAGACAATCTCTTTCTTGAATTTTTCCTCGCTGTAGACCTCAGGCATTTTTGTTGGTGTGCAAAGCTGCTGGACCTGGCCTTCTTATATGTGGATGGGTGAATTCCGTGGCGGCATCTGCCGACACCGCGGAAAGAGTAGTTGATAAAGGGAGTCAGAACGGGGAGGAGTCAGACCGGGGAGGGAAATTTAGGAAGCCATACAATTGGCTCGGGAAGTGTTGACTCTGGTTTGACTTCGTTTTTTTTTTTGAAAAAGTCCGTTTTTTCGCCAGAACTCTGTGTGTTCTTCCACACTCTGGGTGCTAATTCCGCGGCAGCCTTCCGCATTGGGCGTGTTTCCCGAAACGCCGTCTGGCCAAGGTTGCACTATTTGAAACGGGCGAAGGAGAGTTAGATTTGGGGTGATCTGATTGGAGGAGAGTCGTTCTTTTTTGTGTTTGAAGTTGGAAGATTGTGGAGGGGTAGGTCTGAGGTGGTGGACTCAATGGCTGCGAAATCTGTGGAAGAGGGGGGGCCAAGTCGATGAACCCTTCGTTCGATAAGAAATTTGAATTGATGTTTTTATTCTTTGTGTGATAAAGTATTGAATTCCATTCCTTCAGTTATTGCTTTATGTCGGTTTGTTACTTTGGCCGGTTGTGCCACCTTAGTCTGGTCTGATGCACCAGGCTGTCACTGCAGCAGTGGCTGCGAAAAGACCATATCGATTTCCGCTATTCCGCTCGAAAGATTCTCGCATGGTTCTAGAAATTCGGAATGTCATGGTCAAGGTATGCTCCGGGGTGGGCCAATGTTGGAGGGGTATTACTATTTGCCAGGTGCCAGGTGTTCAGGGTAGTAAGTATGGAGCAGAGCGGCTGAAGGTGGTTAGATGCTCGCCTGGAAAACAGCGTTGCACCGTTGCTAGTGGTTCCTTTATTGATGTCTGATAAGCTTTTACAACAAAAATAATATCAGAGATATTTTACGAGAAATGTGGATTCGAGTCGATTGGCTGTTGAGAAGTAATGAATAACAATGATTGGGGCATGGTTGAGTAGTAAATGGGTTGATCGTGTTGGGATAGCTCCTCATGGTGCTATATCAAATTAAACGTGCTTCCCTTATTGATCTCTGGTATGCTTCTCGCAACAATTTTAAATTTGAGTAGCTTGGACATTTTGAAGAATTAATGAGATGCAGTAGTCGGGGTAAACAGAAGTAGTCAATGTGGTTATAGTATTGGAAATAACTCCTCATGGTGTTATATCAAATCTGATGTGTTCCCTTGTTGATCTCTAATATGCTTTTCACAACAAATGTAGATTTGTGTCGATTGAACATTTGAAGAGTTGATGAGAAAAAATGTCAAAGATTTCCCAAGAAACAAGTGGATTGATCGTAAAAATACCCCCTCTACTGCTACTACCTGGTGCTCTTCAGTGCGCATGTATCAACCCCATGTCTCAGAAGGTGATACACAGCGGCATCAACAAACGATTTAGATACATGAAGGGATTGGATTTCCTCAATTTGCTTATGCATGATGAAAAGAATCAAAAATCACAGTGTAAACAGAATTGGCGATATCAATGGGCAGCATCAAGTGGTAACATTGAGACATGCTACAGAGGATGTACACCGAGGTATGAGTTACTCTTCTCAACAGCTTTCCAAAGAAAAAAACGGAAAAAGGTACGCCCCAAAAAGTTCCCCATCCCATACTACTAAAACTCTTCAACTTCAAAATGTCAATTGACTTGGTGGAGCCTACTGTTCATCTGAATACCTGCACCATCAACCACTCCCAACTGCCCCCAATTGCCCTCTCCATTCTTCACCAAATTTCAAATAATCTCCAAATCCACCCCCTTCCACCGCTCCGAGCTCGGATCATGGCTGTGTGCCCAATGGCTCACCACGGCTTTTCGTCACCTCCACCAATCAAAGCCGCTACTCAACAATCCACCATCGTCAACGCGGCCAGATCTGCAGACCGACCATCCAATTGAGGATTAATTCAAGGCGATTTCGTTATTTTATTTCCTGCTCAATTGATGAAGGTTGATCCTCTTTTCATCTCACTACTTTCACACTTTATCTGAACATCTCTCCTTGAGATGTCTCAAACACCGACCGTTGACTACTCCCAGAATGGCTGCGAAACGCACTGAATCAGGCCACACAGACCGTAAATCAAAACGCGGTGGTTCCATCTACCATAAAAAAAACTCCAACTTTTCGAAAAACAAGGCAATTGAATATCCAAAAAATCCCAAAACCCACCCTAATTCCCCTGGGTTGCCCCTCCTTACCGTCGCTTCCGAAGCGAGAGTCTGTGCGATTAGGCAGCCTACAGTAGACGCAGTCTGGCTCCATGAGCCCACATTCCGTAACAACAACAGAAAGCAGATTTAAATAAAAGTAAACAAATTTCAATTCTTCAATTTCTTCATTTTCTTCATTTCATCAATTTCATCAATTCCTTCAAATTCATAAATTCATTTATATTATATTCTCCAGGCCCACCCTCGGACCCATCTCTGCGCCTTCCTGTTTGGACAAAAACAATAACACACAACAACTAAAGCTCACCACTGACATATTTTTCCCACACACAACGGTGCTTCTTTGGATCGTCGTCTATCTTTAACCTCCAACTATCCAAAACATCCCCAATTTACTCCCCAGATCCTCCCCATTGACCTGTTGATTCTGTCCCTTACTGTCCAGGCAATTCCCCAAACAAACACATCCTTCAAATCCTCCCATCGGCTCCTCCAAAAAGGCCATGGATACGCTAGGGTCCCCTAGAGCCCGGTCCCCGCTCAGACTGATGAACACGCCGACCACCACATTGTCCAAATCGCCCTCGGGAAAGACCCTGTTGAAATCGCCTTCCAGGTCTCCCTTGAGGGAAGAATCGCCCCTACAACGACACCACGAGATGGTTGCTCGCAACAACACGCTAGCGAAGGAATACGGCCAGCTTGAAGAGGAGCTCGGCAAGAAAATCGCCCTTGTGGACGAACTCACCATCAAAGTGTCCAACACAGAACGAATCGTCAAGGCGCTCCAGGACGAGCGCCGCAACGAGCTGGCTCTCTACGAGAAAGAAATCGCTTTTTACAAAGATACCATTGCTGACCTACAGCGGAAATCGCTGCGGTACCTCCAGCAGCTCGAGCAAGGCCGGTCCCACTCGCACCAGGTGTCCCAGGAGCTGGACGATAAGTATGCCCGTTTGTTGAAGTCCGTCAAGGCGCTCCAGCTGGACCTAGAGCTCGAGAGAAACTCCAAGGCCTTGCTTATAGACCAGATCGAGTATTTGACCAAGGAGCGAGACTTCTTGCTCGATCACGAGAACCTGGCCTCCAGGGTGCCCCTGGGCCTGAGCGTGGTGAAGCACGATGTGCAGCAGTACGACGAGGAGTCCGAAGAGAGCTTGAACATGCTCAGCTCGCTAGCCGACGAGTTGGTCCAGGACGACTACGCTCTAGAAACGTCGTCTCCGATCAAGAGCCCCGAATACAAGGAGGACAACTTCATGGACGTTGCGAGAAACTTCCAGTTCCCGCCTTCGCCTGAGAGAATTCCCTCTCCTGAAAGGCTCCCTACTCCAGAAAGACTTCCACCACCTGTATCACGCCTCCCGCCTTCGCCTGACGCTAACGTGCTCAAACGCAAATCTCTCCCGATCAAACTCAAGGAGCAGGAAGACCTCAAAGACGAGTTCGTGCTTTCGCCCCTCAAACTCACCAGCAACGGCTACTTCGAGCCTGACTTGTCCTCCCGTCTGGCTAGCACGTCCAAGAGACATCTGCTTATCAAGCCCAACCATTCACGCTATAACTCCCATGATTTCATGCCCATAAAGGTGGAATTCGAACAGCAAGATCAACTGTACAGAAGCAGTCTGGCACCAGTCAAGGAGATGTTGAACAAGTTGAAGGAGGTGGATGAAGGCGATGGAGACCAGGCTGAAGCTCTCCGCAAGCTCAAGGGTCTTGAACCTTCCAAACGTGACTCCTTGCTTAGTTCTTCCTCCAAACGCTCCAGCATGTTCACAGATATCAACATTCTGAGCAGTGACATCACCAAACAAGAAATCATGAAACTTAAATTCGAGTTGCAATCGCTCAAATTGCACAACGAAAAGCTTCTTTCGTACATCGGCTTTGAGCTCCAGAAGCAGAAGAAGAACATCAAGAAGCTCTCGAGCAGAAGCAACCTCCGTGGCGGCAATATGGAGTACTCCGATGCCAAATTGATTGAGAAGCTGAGAGACATGCTCATACAGAAGAAGAGAGTTCTTCGATCCGTGTCGATCAACCCAATCCTTTCTACCAAGGCGGATGTAAGGAAGTCCAGCTTCCTCGATCCTGCGCTTGGGCTTGGTCTTCTACAACCAGCACGAGGTGAAGATGAGGACGAAGACGACTTTGTCTTCAAGAGCCATTTCATTAACTCTCTCGGTAACGTTAATGGCGACTGCGATGACTATGGCTTCCTATCTCACCATCGAAACCACAGCCTGAGACTCTTCTCCAATCATACCCAAGAGTATCTCAATGAGGCGGACACCAAGCAGCCGAAGAAGGCAAAATCCCAGACGTTTGCGCCACAGGACGTCAGCTTTTCCCAGTTCGAAACTGACTGGGAGCAGAGCGTTGAGGAGAGTATAGATGGCGATGACGAGGATGACGAAGACTTGTGGGAGGATATGGCAAGCGAGAAGTCCAGCAGCGGAAGTGAAGTTGACTATGCCAAGCTCAATACCTTTAACCAGCTCCGGTACCTCATCATGGGCAAGGAGCATTTCCGCAAGAAACGCCGAACCCTGGAAGAGCCTCTCGTTGACGAAAACTTGAAGTACAAGTTCTTGACGGTGGTGATTGGTATCACCGTCTTGGGGCTCCGGTTCACAGCGCATCATCCCCAGCAGCATACCTAATGATTACGAAACATTCGCCCTTGGGGCGCTTTCGGTCAAGATAATGACATAGATGTGTAACTTATACTAACAATGACCGATACCTTTTAGACATCTGTAGGATATACTGATAGATCTTGTGATTTGCTATGCACATACAACTACCCGGTGACATATTGAAACGGCATGGGTCAATTGGATGAAAATGACCATTGTTTCATGTTGCATAGATATTCACTAGTGTCTAGTTATTTTTTGGTGCTATTACCTTGTTGCAATGGTAGCAGTTGTGTCTATACTTCTTTAAAGCCCCTTAAAATAAGCTTTCCTCTGTTGATCTTTACATGAGCTGATTTACAGCAAACACAGCCATATGTCCCAAATTCGTTTAATTTTTTGGAATTAACAAATTCTAGATTCTTTGATGTTTTTTGGATTCGTACAATCCTGAACAAAGTATTCAATTGAGGTGTGGTTTCGTTTGACTCGTAGAGCCGTTTTATTTCCAGACGGCCCGATCAGCAATTAATAATTTTCTACAAAATAGAACAATTCTTTTAGTTTCCTGATTTTCAATTACGCTCTTGCATGGATAACCCAGGCGTCACAGCTGTTAACCAATGGGTAGTATCTAGTCACCATCTCTACCACATTCAGTACCACGAAACCATGGAAATTCTAAAGCCATTGATACAAGCTAGAATCCACGGAACTCAAAAATTGCCCTAAAGTAACAAAACGACGAATTATCCACGTTTCCAAAGGACACCATAAACTAGTGTGAGCAGATCCTCAGCCACTATGGACCTCTCCTGCTTGCTCCTCTCCTTCCACACCAGACCTAAACGACAAGCCATCTCGCCACATTCACCAATCAAAATAAATCCATCTACATCTTACACCGCCATCTCGCCTAACTGTCTCGTCAAATGGACTATCTCCTGATGGCTGCAAAACAGCCCCATCCTCACCAGCCCCAAGTATACCAACCACCAAAACCAACCAACCACCATAATCCACGATCATCACAATCTTCAAATACTACAATACTCAAACAATCATCATTAAACTACATCTTTTTGTTTTCTTCACCTTTGCCCCTCGTATCAATACCACCCCTCCACCAAGCGAGACATGTATGCGCCTTGCATGGCTAAATCTCTCCAAACCACCCCACCGAAAACCATCAACCCACCACCGTCGTCTCTGCAAAAACCAGCCTTTTCTTTTCCTTCCCCTCCTTTACCACCCCTTCTGCAAAAATCTTAAAAAATCTCGCCCGCCGCCACCACGTCAAAAAGGTGGGCCCACCTGCTTGGCGGGTGAGGGCGTATAAATACCGACCCGGCCCGCGTGCGATTGGCTGCAAACATGGCCCTCCGCAACTACCTCTACGCAAAACACTCGGACTTGGACCAGGCGGCGCTCATAAACAAGGAGATGCGGTTTCCACGGAGAACTCTGGCGCCAAAACCGGCGAAACTGGATTGTCCGCCTGAAAAAGCCATTGTCTTGGAGGATGGCCTGACAAAGTGTGCTAATTGTGCTGATTGTCCCAAGAAAGCTGATGTGCCGAAAGTGAAGGTTGAGTTGGAGCTGTAGGTGGAGGATTGTATTTTGGAGGATGTGAAGATGGGTTTGGGAAGGTTCGGAGAAGTTTGGGAAGGACCCAAGTTGGTAGGACTACCGTGGTGGTTGCAAGAGGTACAAGGCCAAGGGAGTCTGATGGTCAAGTTTGCTGAGGATATGTTTTCCCGGTGGAAGGTTTTCCAATTGTTGATGAACAACGAGAATTAACACAATTTCTGGGGATCCACGAATTCCAGGTGTGTTCAGTATGGATAGTGGAGTCCATATCCGAACTCGGTCTTCCCCAGAATTGACCTGATGTGCTTGTGGGTTACTCAGAATGGCGGCTCAATGTCACTGAAAACAACGTTCAAATTGGATATCAGAGGATCGACGGTTTCTGTAACCCCACTTGCAGATATCCCTGGATCGCCCCCTCAGTCAATAAGGGCCTTTAAAATTGACCACACAAAGGCAGCACACTCCACGTTTCGCTTGGAAACTGCACCATTAATGAAGATAACGAATAAATTTTGAATAAAAGAGCTTTGGGTTTTACCCCACCACGCTTGTAATACACTGTCCTGTCACCCTGTTTCCTAAAGCCTGTATTAGTATTAATCAAATTAGTCACCGGCACTTGCCGTAGGATCCTCTCCATGGATCCCCCAACTCCACCTCACAACATTATCTTGTTCCTCTCCCACATCTTCCTCAGATTATTCCAAACCTCCTCGCCCTCAGACGGCTTTTCCTGCCGCTGCTCGAGCTGCTGACCCTGCTGAAACCTATAGTCTTCAGCGTTTTGCCTCCTCATAAACATATTATCGAGAATCTCGCTATTCCCCAGCCTGCTGGAACTTGACTGCCCAAAGAGGTTCGGCTGCGGAAGCTGCTGGCGTATCTGCTGAGGAATCTGTTCCAAACGACGTCTTTTCTCGGGCTTCTGGGAAAGCTGTGAGCTCGGAAGAAGCCTGTGGTCTGAAAGAAGCTTTTCATTCTGAGAGCCGTCCGCCTCGTCCTTAGACCGTAGATCTATAAGACGCTCGCTGAGAAAAGACAGCTTGAACTCATGGTACATCTTGATCGTCTGGGGGTACTCGTACTGGTGCTCGTTGAAGAACTCGTCAGCGACGTTAAATAGGAATTTCTCGATATCGCCAGCTACTGGTTTGGTGGCCACGGGCATTACACCTAAACGGTCCCTTTGCGGCAGTTTCCTTTCAGTGTATGAGAACTGGTTCTGGAAACTAAGCGTATCCTGGGGCCTAAAGGCCGATTTTTTCTTCTTTTGCTTCGGCTCCTCCTCGTCCAGCGACAGCTCATCCCCAGAAAAGTCCGATCCCTCCGAAGTAACCTGCTCTGCTAGAAGTCTCTCGTTTGTCACCCTGGTTAAATCATTCTTGGAGCCCTTTTTGCGCAAAAGCCCGTGTCGTTTCTTAAACTGGCTCAACCAGCCGTGACTGAAGGAAATAAGCCTCTTGGGGTTGTCCACGCCAAACTGATGGGCATAAACCTGCCAGTAGTCTCTCAATAGCGGTTCAGTGACCGATTCGTTTCTGTCCAAACGCTGCTGCACTAAAAGATCCATGGCCCTGTTGATCTTGTCGTATTTGTAGGAGCTTTTTCTTTTCAGATGCTTGCCGAAACCGCCTTCCAGCTGCTTGTATCTGTCTCTGTATTCATCCTCTCGTTTGACCCATTCGTTGAATGTGGACGTGGAAATTGCCACCATGTCCTTGAACTTTTCCACAGTGTCCAGCTGGGGCCTATCGGACGAGTGGAAATAATCTAGGATCTGGATCTTCTGCTCTAGAGTGGCTCTAGGTAGTCTTTCTTTGGTCTTCATGGTCTGGGGTTATGCAGGGACCAGTGGTGTAAGGAGCGGTAGGGGTGTTGAATGTAATATTTGTGGTAACGATTTAGGCGAATATAGGTCCATAGAGCTATAAGGAACTCTTTGTTGTTTTCGGTTGTGTGGTTTGTAGATGTGAATGTGTAGTTGATAGTGCAGGTTGAGGTGCATTAGATGCCTCATACTGACTAAGTACCGAGGGCCGAGATGGAGGAGATTACGTATTTTGTGCAGATGGACAATATACGAATTGGAATGGAATGCAGTTTAATTTTGGAAATTTAAGCGGAATTAGAAGTTTAGGAAGCTGGTGGATGATGACGTCAATGGCTGCAAGAAACGGAATCATGAGATGCAATACCCAGAATACCCAGAATACCCAGAGTGATACACATTAAGGTGGAGCTTAAAAGATGGTTTTTTGAAAATTCAATAGAGATGGTTGTTTTGAAGGTTTACTAAGGATGATGCTTTGAAATGCAAAGTCAACCACCATCATGATGGTTTACCCTTTAGTCATTGAGCAGACTCTGATAGTACCATAGCTTTGCTCTTCATGTTGCATTGATTCTTCAGCCTATGGCGTAAGATAGTTTCCCTTGGTAATGCCTATTCTGCCTTTTCCAATTGACAATCCCCTAACTACGCCCGGCCTGGCTAGGCTCAATCACTGTCATGTATTCTTACTTAGTGGGAGCCGGCGGCTCTGGAGACCTTCTCCAAAATGGTCTCGTAGGCAACCTCAGAGAAGTCAGTACCCTGGATGTCGGTGGAGACACCGTTCAAGGCTCTTCTCAAAGCGTCCTTGGAAGAGGCGTACACCATCTTGGATCTGATAGGAGCGGTGTCTGGAGACCAGGTGAAGAAAACAATCTTGTTTCTCTTACCTTCACCTCCACCAATCTCGTACTCAAAGTCGTAGATGGCGTACTTGCAGTCGTTTTCAGGCAACTTCTCCAAGAAAGCGTCGTAGTCAGACTCGGTAGAGGTCTCCTCAACAACGATCTCGGTCTTAGAGTCGTTCAACTTGTAGATGATGAACTTGTGCTTCTTGCCCAACTTCAAGTCGTTGAAGGCCTGCAAAGATTCGTCAGCAACGGCAACACTGTGGTTAGTCTACGGTCAAAGTCAATTTTTTTGCGTTAACATACCCGGATCTGGACTGAAGGTTAGTATGAAGTTGTTAAAATGATGATAACGCCACACGGCGTTGAAGGCATTGAATGCACATACCATTGTGTTTTAGTGTAGTAGATACTGGTGAGTATAGGTGTTTTTTACTTTCGTCCAAGAACACGAGACCGGTACTGCAGGTAGGCCCCTTTCTGCTCTTGCTCCACGGGCCATTGCTTCTCTGTCGGGGGACCAGGGTACTTTTCCGTCTTCAATGAAGCATTTTTTGAAATTTCAATAATCTGGGCATCGTGTTCGTCGGGGAATTGGTTCTTTTTAAAGAAGCTTTGAATCGGTCCTGCAGACTCGCAGCCAGGGGACAGCCGGCATGATAGAGGTTGCGAAATTCACTACACCAGTTCAGTGGCTTTGATGATCACAGTGAAAAAAGTGAAGACGTGTTTCGGTGGTGTTTTTGAAAAGCGGGATTCACAAATTTGGAATATTTTAAGTGGAAAGGGCGTTATTTGAGGATGTATGGGTTTCGAAGGTAAGGCTAATGACCAATTTGGCCAATCTTGTCTGGATCGAAGATTCGGACCTTTTTATGGTAAGAGGGTTCCCTGGAAGTCGAATCATGAAGCTTCTTTGGCTTTTGAGGTTTCCAGCTTCATATAAATGACGTGGAATCGCAAGCTGGGTTGTATTATCCTGGTCCCCTTACCCTCGGATCAATCTGAAACTGAACATCCGAGGCCAAGATTGTGTCGCCTTTGAGTACAGTTGCTCCCTCAATGGTGCTCCCAATGAATCTTGATTAAAGCTTTGACGTCTTAAAACAACATAGGGCACTTTTCACGAAATTCGGGCTCCATAGTGCCTACAATCGCTAATCACCCCTGACATCATCTTCAATCGCTCACAGATCCTCGGGAACTGCTCTAAACCGGCTCGGACCCCTACTTTCATGTTATTCAGCCTTTGGCGGTTCTAACCAATGTATTTGCTGATTTTCATGGCCATTATGTGCACTCCCAAATCCTCACTTTTACCGCTCAATACACACCTTTTTCTCATACTTTGGCATAACAGATGTGGTGGCCGAGTGGTTAAGGCGTGAGGTGCAGGTTGTAACATCAGCACCTCCTCATGAGCTCTGCTCTCGCAGGTTCGAATCCTGTCCACGTCGTTATCTTTTTGCCTTTCTTTTGAACCAATTTTTTACAAATTCGTTTTAGACTTAATCTAACTTGAATTCACTGTTAACTTCGACTTTCATCCCTTTTTGACCCAGATCGGCTCATCGAGTGTACCACCGGTATTGTGTGCGAACCTCAGTATCATCATCACATACTAATGGAGCCCACCAGGCCCTATAATCTATAATACATCCACACAAATGCCCGACCTATATGCCGTTCTAGAAGTGGAACTGTCGGCGACAGAAATTGAAATCAAAAAGGCCTACAGAAAGCTCGCCCTAAAGTACCACCCAGACAAGGTAGGTGAAGAGGAAAGAGAGACAGCAGAGATCAAGTTCAAGGAGGTGTGCCATGCCTACGAGGTCTTGAGCGACGAAAAGAAAAGAGCAGATTATGACCTCCACGGTGACTCTGATCCGATGGACCGTGGCGGGGCCAATGGGCATCCGTTTGGTCAGTCTTATGGAGCCCACAGAGAGTATAATGCCGAGGATTTCTATGATTTCTTCAACAACATGGGTGGCCACGGCGCTGCTAGAGGACCTGCTCAAAAGGAGAAAACCGACGATGCCGAAATTTTCATAGAGGTGACGTTGGAGGACCTTTTCAAGGGAAGAGTGGTGAAAGTGACCAGTACCAGAAACATACTCTGTGGAAGCTGCCACGGCACCGGAGCAAAGAAGGCAGCCAAGATGAAGACGTGTCCCTCTTGTGAAGGTAAAGGAAGCACGCAAAGAATCAAGAGACTCGGACCCGGTATGGTTGTTCAGGAACAGATCAGATGCACATCCTGTGACGGGACCGGTAAGATCTTCTCGGCTAAGAATGCCTGTAAAACATGCAAGGGTACCAAGGTTGTGGAGGAGACGAAAATCTTGGAATTCGAGATTGCCCCTGGCTCGCCTAACGAAGGAAACATTGTCCTTGAAGGTGAGGCGGATCAGCACCCTTCCATGGAAACAGGCGACGTTGTGCTCAAGTACACTTGCAAGAAGCACGATGTGTTTACACGCCGTGGCGACGATCTTTTTGCCAAATACAAGATTCCCTTGGTGGATGCGCTTTCGGGATTTTCAAGGGTCGTCTGCCAACATTTGGACGGTAGAGCCATGCATGTTACTACACCCAAAGGCAAGGTGATTCGTCCCGGCCACCTAATCAAACTTCCTGGAGAAGGCATGCGCCGTGAAAAACAAGGCACCTTCAGCAAGATCATGGGGGCCTCCTACGGCGATTTATACATCGATGTCGACATTGAGTTCCCCAAGGATAACTGGTACTTGGAGTTGAACGACATCACCAAGCTCAAAAACGTTCTTCCCAATGACCTACAGAGCAAATCAGACATCAAAAAGCAACAAGTTCCCTCGCTGTCGTTACCAGAGGCTAATATAGAATATGTGGAGAAGGTGACGTTGGCCACGGCAGATGCTCTTCCTTCTTATGAGGAACCACAGCAGAGCAAGCCAAACGGCCATGCCCATGCCCAGGAGAACTTTTTCTACGAAGATGCAGAGCCCGAGTGCACTACCCAATAGTCATAGTTACGAAACCCGTCCGTGTATATATTTAAATGATGGTATGCGTATCAGAAATCAAGCAAGTCGTCAAGCTCGTCTTTGGAGAGACCCAAATGGCCGTGCTCCTTGAGGAGCTGTGACTGGAGGTTTTTATTTTCGGTAAGCGACACCCTCTTTCCTGTTTTAATAAAATGCAAGTCGTCTTCGGTGAGGGCGTCATCCACGTCCCGAAGGGCCTTCACCTCGGGGATGGTATCCACAGGCTCCTCTGCCAACTGGTCGATCAAGCGGGTATTGAGTTTGAGGCCCTTGACGGGATCTACGTCGGCCTCTGTCTGCGGAGGCAAATTGCTGGCATGAAGCTGTTGTGTCGCTTCTGAGAAGGTATCACTGAGTTTAGTTTCCAAAGGAGGTAGTTCTTTGGGCACTGGCTTTCTAGGGGAATCCGACACGAGCTGTGGTACTAGCTCATTCTCTCTTTTGGCCAACTTCCCGCTGAAAAGATCATTCTTGAGCGGATCAGCGTTTTGGATCTGGCCCTGTGTAAGACCGCTGTGACCTCTGTGGGTAGTAGGAGCATTAGCATGGGCGAAGCCCAAAGTCGAGTTTGACTTTGTCAAAAAAGGCTGCTTCAACAACGGGGCACTGCTGGGCCGAAGCGGCTTTTGAACAGATGTGTTGGATCTTTGTAACAAAGGGGCTCCGTTAGGGTCCTTCCCTCCCAAAGGCACTCTCTGCCTTTTGTTCAGCTTGGGTTGGAGAGCCAGTCTTTTTGTGGGTGGCTGAGCATTCTCGTCCTTATTAGGAACCCTAAACGCGTTTTCCTGGTCCCTATTTTTTATTCGGAGTGGATTGGACATGAAGAAGAGTAGTTGTGGTTTGCTTGTTTGGGTTTGTACGGAAAGGGAAATTGTGCAGGCAGGGGAGGCAGCCCTGTAGTATGGGAAGCACGGAAGTGATGATTAACGTATCTGGCAAATGAAAGTCAGCTTAACGATTTGAGTGGTATTTGTAGTTTGAATTGCTTTCTATAAATCTATAAAAAAAAAAGCAGTTTTTGGTGGTTTAGTGGGAAGTAGCTTGGGGAGCTTATCGTGGTATGGCTGCGAAATGGCTGTACCTCAGCTGGTGCACACTGATGGATTGGATTGTCTTATGTTTCATGAATATCTTCCAGGGTCATTAAAGAGTTTCTTTGAAGCCTTTAACTAACGTAGTGTCATTTCTGGAAATAGTGCCCAAACATTAAGGCTACGCTATCATGGTACTATGAGGTTTGTTTCAAATGGATCACTACGATGAGCCACCTGGGTACAAATTGCTCCCTTTTGACAGTCTACTTAGAAGACCTCAAAAACCTAAGTAATATCTCATTTTTCCCGCTTCCGGGGGCTCTTGTGCTTAATTAACTGTGCCTCTTTTATCTCTATCTAGATAGTATGGCTGCGAAATGACCGCAGCAGGTACCACCACCGTTCGGGATCAACAATCCACAAAACGGGCCAAAAACTCTACATCCCCATATTCCAGCTTGCTTATCCACCAAAATCTCATAATCTGTCCACTTAAGGGGCTTTTTGATTTTTGGGGACGAAACACGTTTTTCTCATATTGCACTGTTTCTCCACAATCACAGCAATCTCGCATTTTGCACCCAATCTATAAACCACCCCCTCCACTGTAAATACAAAAACCAGGAAGAACACAGAAAATCAAAATTACACTCATCTCCCAATAATCCTCTTTAAGTAGAATACCCCCTCCCCATCGAAAACCAAAACTTCCCATATCTCGGGAGTCCCCCGTTCGTGAGCCTTCCTATCTTCTCACTCATCATACTACATACATCACAAACCCAAGTGGACCAAACAAAGCAGCATGGTTTCATACGGCTCGTCACTCGCCCTGTGGGTGTACCTTGCCGACTGGATTCTAGCGCTCATCCTCGGCCTAGCATTTGTGTTTTGGTTTCCTCGCTTGGTCGGGTTCGTGATAACTCAGCTTCTACGGCTCTTGGTATGGAGGAGGTACAAGATCAGGATATCGCTAGACGCCTTCCGAATATCGCCGCTAGGCGGCAGAATCACCGCAAGAAACATCATCATATCCAACAATGACTACACGGTTTCCATCCTACGGATCAACTTGACGTGGAGGTACTGGTTGTTCAAGCCAACCAGGATCCTGGAGTACTTCTTGCCTCGAGACGGTGATCTGGCCACTGAACACGAGGGAATCAGCTCGGACCAGAATACAAAACTCGCCAGCAGTCTTCAGCTTCTTTTGGAGGGTCTCGAGGTGTTCATGTACAACAGATCCTGGGCATATGACAACATCGTGGAGAAGCTAGACAAAGAGATGCCGGGCATGAAGGATACGCTCAACGGCCAGTTTGAGCTGACATCTTCCTCGGCAACCCACGGATCGCATAAGGAGTCCACCCAGGAGTCCTCCGAGCCTGTGTCTTCAAACAGTGAAGAATCAAGCAAGAATGATAACAACGCCGAGGGCTTCCTACTCCACATGTTGCCCATTTCTGTGAGAATAAAGAAGGGCGCTTACGTCGTGGGCAATCCTACTACTCCCACGATCCTCGTGGCTTCCTTCAAATCGGCCATTGGCCTCATTGACTACCACACCGCTGCATCGTCGTTCGACAGGTATAGAACTGTCTACGACCTCAACATGGAGAAGTTCCAGATCTCCTTAAAACCTAATATCACCTACGACCCTCTGCGGTACTCCTCAGAAGCCTTTGCCAACCGTGGAGGTGTCAAGGCAAGACCATTAATTTCGCTTCGGCGCTTCCGCAACGCTTTCAAGAAGCTACTGCTTCGAAGGCTTCTCAATAAACAAGATGCGGACTTGAACGAGGAATGGAGAGGGTTGAGGCGCTACATTGACGACTTCCAAGATGAACGTTTGATGAACCTAGCTACAATCGAAGAGTACGCCAAGTACAGTGTCATTCTAGATTCTGTCTCCACCCAGATGATCTACTTCTACGACATCCCCGGCATCACCACACCAGAGTCTCTTCAAAAGAACCCACCCAAATTCGGTGTAGACTTGATTGTCTCCATGGCCACCTTCCATTATGGCCCTTGGGCCGATAGACAACGTGGCCCAATTCATGCATTACTTTTCCCGGCACTTTGCCGTGATAGTTCACCTTCCCCATCGAGGGAACCTTTTGGGAGCCCTCGTTCATACGATGGCTTCGACTTTAATATCATTGTGAAGGATGAGTTCATCATTCGAACACCCACCAGAGAGTTGAGCAAAGACAGAGAAGAGCTCGCCCACGCTGCCACCGAAAAAGGCAATAAGATCACCAGGCCCTTCGGCTGGCTCGAAATCAAGCTAGCGAAAACCTCGAGGTTCACATCTTTTAATTCTTACAAAGCAACAGAAAATGGCTGGCCCAACAAAATGACATGCTTCTTTTCCAAACCTGAAATGCGTTCTTCCGTGAACCACGACGTGTTCTTTATTGCTGATGAACACACCATTGACTGTGATATAAGCTTTCCACTCAAATGGAACGGCGATACCGTCTGGACCTTCAACAACTTGAGTAAGAATGCTCAACTTTTCTTCTTGAGAGATCACGCATTTTTATTTACAGACTTATTGTCCGACTTTGCATCAGGGACTCCTGCTCCCTACGAACAGTTCAGGCCTTTCCAATACAACTTCAATTGGAACATCAAGGACTACAGGTTGCATTTCAATGTGAATGACCACAACATCATCAACAGTGCCTTGGACTTCAACAACAATAAGTACATCTGCTTCCATGGTGGAAACCTTGAGATAACCTCAGTTATACCCCTTCTTGGGAATTTCGCAAAGAGTACAACCATCGATTTCAAAATATTCACGGACTCATTAAGCTTAGCTCTTGAGGTGCCTCCTTGGCATACTGCTAGCTCATATCTCAAAGGGAGCAACAAGATGGGTCATGCTGATAATTTTGAAATCACCGGTTCTTACACATTCTATCGAGGGATTGAAATCAACTACAGCAGTTTTGCTGTGATGGATGCCATTGGTGATAACATAACTCTACTGTTCTTTGGCTATTTCATAAGGTATCTTTTCACATTCCGTGAAAATTACATGGGTGATTTCAAGCACTTCAAGACCTTCGAGGAGTATACACATGGTGCCAATTTGGGTTTTCAGGATGATTCTGAGGCATCTCTCCGGTCAATGGCAAGTAATGAGGGTACGGTGAAGGAGAAAGAAGAGGAGGCAGACCCATTATACTGGAATGAACTTAAGACTGAAAATGACCTCAATGTTCAATTCACCTTCAAAGCACGAAACGGTCTCATTCTTTTACCTTGCAATCTTTATGATCATACGAGCAATATTGGTCTCACTTTCGACTACCTTGATGTCGATATTCACTTGTGCCACTTTTACATGGACTTGCAATCAGACTTCAGTCCAGTGACAGGGTACTATTTTACCAGAGATACGCCCGGGAACTACCATGGCATCATCTATGATATTGACGAGTACAAGAGAGTCGGTGAAGAACTGGGGAGCGATATCATCATCGACAATTTCCAGGTCCACACTCACAGAATGCTCGGTCTTCTTCCAAGTCTTCTTACTTATCACTGTAAGTGGGACTTCTCTTGCGCTTCCTTCATTTTTGACACACATCCGTCATGCTTAGCAGGTATCAAGCTCTTTTTCGCCAATTTCATCACCGGATTCAAGGATCTTGAAAATACTTTCATCTACGAGATTCCCTTGGTTTTTGACATGGCAAATTTTACTTTCAGATGTGACGAGCTTGTATTGAAGCTAGACACTGGGGTGCCGAATACTGCCTTGAAAGTCAAGGTCGATGACACTCTTATTGCATTTACCGATAGGGCAAACGAACGTTACAGCTCAAAGATTTGCGTCTCAATGCCTAAAATTACGGTACAAGTGATAGACTCTGAGGTGGATGCAAAGTACCATTTCTTCCTCGAGACTTCTTTGATGTTCACAGACATCTGTCTCAAGGCTTGGCCCAATGACTTTAGAAGAAGTCAACAAGCGTGGGCAAGACGGAATGATGCACCAACCCATAGAATACCCTTTTTGGTGGATGAAGAGACGAAGGATTCGGTGTATGACGATGCTTATGGATGTTTTCCAACAAGTGTGAGCCTTCCTAATGCCTCAGTTCCTCTCACAGACGATTTCTACTTTGTGAGAGAAAACAGAGGTTATGAAGACGACTTGCCTTCTGTGGATTCAACGGAAGAGTCCTTTTGTGGCTTGGAAACGAATGAAAAATTTGATCCTACGACAAACTATCATACTGAGGACTTCAGGCCGAATATGGAGCAGGAACCAGGACATAAGACGGATGCTTTCATTCTAGAGCTCGACACTATAAACGGCTTCTTAAGTCCCCTGGTGGTGAGTGCCTTCTTGGGGTTAGCTCAAGGGTTCCAAATTGATGACATCGAAATGTTACTAGATGTTTTACAGTCCAAGACAGTGGAAGACATCAAGATGTTCATCTCTCCATTGAGTATGTGTGATAATGTGCGCTTCGTGGCACCCGAAATTAACATGAGAATCACCCAGCAGCCCATGGTATCTCCTGAAAATGTGCTCTGTACAACGCCTAAAGTGCCGATCGTTACTATCAACATTCAAGAGCCTTCTGTTGCATTGACAAAGCTCACAACGAGGACAAAAGGCTCTCAGAGTGTTCTTGAAGATGAACCGATGGCATTGGCATTGCATGTTAAGCATGTACACTGTTTCATTCACGATCCACAATATTTCTCTCCAGCGGCAACTTTCCTGATTGAAGATATTGAAGCGTGGATGGCAAAAGACTCACAAGTGGGGCTTACATCATCCGTTCAGTTTCAAGAGGTCAAAATGACACTATTTCAGGACGACATTCCTTGGTTGTTTTCATTTGCTTCTGACATTGCTTCAGAGTTTGAGCAAGCAATGCAAAGAGTTCCGAAGAATGAGAATCCTGCCACTCTACAGAAACTTATTTACCTCATCGGTAACGTTGCAAAGACTAATGGAGTGGAGCACGACCCGACCGTGTTAACCAAACCGTCAAGCATTCTTCGGTCTTGTGATGATCATGTAAGATTCTACGAGGGATGGAAGTTGGTTGCGAAGTTCAGAAGCATGGTGAATAGGTTACCGAGTGAGCAGTACGAGTCTTTGACTACGGAATTGAAAAATCCAGACTGGCAAATCCCAGACACGGCAAAGCAAGAAGTTTCAGATGCTTTTGGGCTTTGGAGAAGTTGGGAACAGGTTGAAGCACAACGAACGATTTTCCTCGATCATATCTTCGGAAGTGGGAAGAAGGAACCTGATTTACCATCAAAGATGCATTTTGAAACCACGTCATTTGAGCTTGAGCTTCTTGAGCCGCAGGGTAAACGTGATTATTTCCTGGCTCAATCAGCAAAAATTATCGTTCATCTACTCACCTCGCCAGATGGTGAACCTACGAGTGTTCTTTTGATCGACTTTGACGTGCTTGATGGTATACTCTCCACAATCTGTGTTGAGACTTTGAGCGCAGTGATGAAGGTGGTGAAAGACAAACCAAAGAAAACTACAACGAACGTCGAAGGTGAACCCCAAGAAGTTGACAATTCGATGGTTCGTGTTCCCACTGCTATTTCAAAATCAACGAAGTCTGAGAAGAAGTCACATCTTTTCCTCTTCACATCGATTAAGCTTTGCCATTTGAAAATCCAGTTGCCTCATACTTTCGCAGAATTTAGCACATACGATAACTTCAATGGGCTACAAAAGATAGGGAATAGCTTCTGCCTCGCGTCAAGTGCCAAGGAATACAGTTTGTGCTTCGGTAGAGGCGACTTCAACCATCTTGATTTCACTTTCACGAACTCAAACTTACTGATAGCCAATTTTGGGAGCACGACAAGCAAGATCCACCAGTTGGATTTCAAACTAGGCGACTGTGATATCAAAGCCCTAGATTCAGATGGTGAGTTGATCAATACAGCAAAGATTTTGTTGGAGCAAGACGTTCCCTTCCTCAAGCTGAGATTGGTTTCGAGTGAAAAGTCTTCTAAAGTTGAAGAAACTCCTATCAAACCTTTCTCTTTGGGTCAGGTCCCCGACTTTCATGCCAACTTTGAGCTCGGTCACATAACATTTGATATTCAAGTGCTTTGTCCATTGATTATTCAATTCACCACCTTGAGAAGCAAGACGTCGATAAGACATCAAAATGGCAGTCTAAGCTTTTTGGCCGAGTATCAGAAGTTTCTCTTCGATTTGTTGATGAACGATTTCCCGCTTTTGAGATTTGAGGACACGCATTTGCTGACTTCTCAGAGAGTCACTCAAGTGGGTGATTCCTGGGCTGTTGACAGTAACTTGAATATTGGTTTCTTGAAGATTACGAATTTGAACATTCTTAATTCTCTTCATGAGGTGTTGAAGAATTTGGACAATATCAACAAGAGGATTGTTGATCTCAAGCTGTTATCACCACCGAAAGAAGATAGCCAAGGTATTCCAAAGCAATCATCCAAACCGGATCCGTTTGACAAAATTGCACTTAGAGCCTACGTGAAGCAGGAGAATATGAGTATCTCCACCTTCAAGGACCAATGCAGATACACTCTCGAATTGGACGGGTTATCTTTCTCGGTCTCCAATATCCATAAAGCTGCCTCGGGATTTGTTTCGAAATGTCTCATGTTTGGTGGGGTTTCTTTGCCAGTTATGCGTATAAGTGTTTTAGATCCCTCAATTCCAGTGGGCTTATCTACCATGCTTGATATCAATCTCACAGCGAAAATCTTGAATGATAACCCAGAGGACGTCGCTTCTGAACCTACTCGCTCGCTTCAGATTGAATCTGAACATAGCAGAATCTGTCTCAGTCCTGCTGTATTGTTCAAGCTTGTTGATATTACTGATCTGGTAACGAGAATTTATGGAAGCTATGACATTAATCTATCACAAGCACCGACAGAAACTGCTGAACCAGCACAAGAAACACAAACATCAGAAACAAAGGAACCACCCATCAAGTTCTCATCCGTGCATGTCTTGTTTTACAACCTTTGTATTGGCTGGCTCTTTGGATCGTCCCACAAGGACTATCCTGGTGTTATCTTGGGAGCGGAGAGAATCTTTGCAGTTACAAAACACGGTCTTGGTAAGTTGAGTTTGATGGAAGGATATCTTTCTGCGGCAAATGGAAACACCAGCTCGAGCTTCTACAGTATTCTGTCTGAACTCAATAGCTTGAACCGTGCATTCATGCCCAAGATGCAATTCAACTACTGCATCATTGATGGAAAGTCTCTTTGGGTTGACCTCAAGGGTGACGAGCTTGACGTTCGTTTCATGTCCAATTCGTTGGTGATGTTGGAAAGAACTGTTAAGTCGGGAAGCGAAGTTCAAGAATTCTTCAAATCTCGCTCAAGAACTATCCAACGCAGAAAGTCATACAAGGATCAGTTCCCACAAAAAGCGAAAAAGAAGCCAGCCACACCTTTCAAGCCTCCGTTCTCGTCCGTTCAGACCAATATTTCCTTCGCTGGTTCGAGAGTCCTTTTCTACAGGCTCCAAGAGGAAAACCTACAGGACGATCCTCCTTCCTTATCGTTGCAGTCACCATCTGTCAACTTGGCTGTATACTATAAGCATTTGAGGCAGAATGCCAAGCGTCATAATGTGAAGTTTGAGGTGTTGATGAAACTGTCAGACAATACGGTTTACTCCTCGTGTGTTCCAGTGATCATGGATTTCATTGAGGCATCTAAACTGATGCTCAGGAACAGCAAGGAGGACTCGCCTGAACTAGAAGACTTTGGTGACAATATCGAAGCTCAAGCATCTGATACCGGCTCCAACATAGGAGGCATTTTGCAAGATTTGGACTTCCACGTTGGAATCATTATCGAGAAGCAAAGATTGTCTCTAAGTTGCGAGCCCACTGCAAAAGTTGCAGCAATTGTCGAATTCGAGGGTGCTTCGATTCTGGCGGCCAACAACATCAAGAACTCATCCGCAATTGATGCAATGGCTCGTTTGGATTCTATGAGTGCTTCTTTACAACACATCTATTCTGACCAACGGAGTGGTTACATTGGTGTGAAGAGTATTATGGTATCCAATTGCATTACGTTCGAAGATACGGTGAATATAGTATCCACTGGGTCTATTTCTGATGTCACTGCTTATGTCAAGATGAAGCAATACCATGATGTCGATTTGTTCAGAGACATTTGGTACCCTAGAAGATATCAGAATGTCAGAAGGCAACTGTCCCCTAAGTTGAATCCCAAGAGGTCTCAGAGCAAGATGAAAGAGGTGTCTTCTACCTATGCCATTCCGCTCTCACTCACATTCATCTTATCCAACCTTGCGTTGGAGGTTGATTTCGGTGTCGCTTTGGGAGTGATGATGCTTGATGTAAACAAGGGTTGGATTGTGTCTCGGAAAACCTCAGATTGGTTCTATGACATGAACTTCGGATTGCAAGAGTTGCGAGTCGGGTCTCGTGGTCGTTTGGGTGGCTACGTGCTTTTGGAGAAATTCAACGCCCACTCCAGCATTGAATGGAAGTCGAAGGCTCTTCCTTTGCTTGATGTGCCGTTGATCAAATTCTCTGGTGGGTTTGAAAACCTCACACTCAAACTTGCCTTCGACGAACATCTCTTCGCTGTGGGTAATTTGGAGAAATGGCGTATTGAGGTGTACAACAGAAAGAATGGCGAGAACATTCTGAAGGACCACCTCTATGTCATAATCCAGTACCACACCACTGAGGTATTCCTCACCTCTCTTGCTGCGTCCGACTTGCACGACATCTTCAGTACCATGTCTAGAATGATGGATGAAAAGAGAACTTCCTACAGAGAAATTTTGAATGATTCCAACAAGAAGAACTTGCGGCGCCAGGATGATATTCCTATGAACAAGCTTTTGGAGGTGGTCAAGAAGCTCGAGACTAATATCGAGGTCAGAACGGGCAGCACCGCTATCCAAGTCTATCCACAGACATTCGACGACAGCCGTGTGTTATACATCAAACTTGACAAGTCTACGGCAAGTTTCTTCCAGAACGAATACTCATTGGGTGTGTCCAACGAAATCGAGCTTAAGTTCAATAACTTGACGACCTCGCTCTCGACTGCTGCCGGTATCACGAAGGATAAGGTCGAAGCATTCACGGTTCCAGAATTTGCTAGCTATGCAAGAAAGGCTAGAGGAGGTACGATTTTCCTTTCGCCGAAGTTCATGATCTCGATGAGAACCTTCCAGCCATATAACAGCAACGTGATTGAGTATCTTTTCCAGTCTTCGTTCGGAGGTACCGTTGATGTCAGGTGGAATCTTGGTTCGGTCAACTGCGTTCGTGAAATGTACGCTGCCCACAGAAGAGCATTTGCATCTCGTACAGAATATTCCACGAGCAAGGTGGGAGCGTTGAGAGACACGAAGGATATTGAGAAGACAGTGCTTGGAGCTGATGTTCCTGACAATGATGAGGTGGTTGGCGATGACTACGATGCTGAGGATGCTCGTAAGGATATTGATAGAGATATCAATGAGACATTCGAAAAGGTTGCCAAAGATTCGAAGTTCACCTACGTTCCGCTTGCCCCACCTATCATTGAGGCCCCAAGGCTTAAGGAGCTTGGAAACGCCACTCCACCTCTTGAATGGTTTGGTTTACACAGAGACAAGTTCCCTGACGCTACACATCAGTTGGCTATCGTCACACTTCAGAAGCTCATTCACGAGATCGACGATCACTACTCAAAGGCGCTTGGAACAGCGTAGTCTCTAATGATGCTAATATTGACTAATTACAAGAATGTTTGGTTGGTCTAGTGGGTCAAGTACCATCTGCCCTTGGCCTTTCTCCTTTGCAAGATCTTTCTGCCGCCCCTCGACCGTAAGCGAGCCAAGAACCCAAAAGTTCTCTTTCTTTTGAGCGTGGATGGCTGGTATGTGTTACCTCTGGACTTGAATCTTCTCTGGATGAGGTTCAGAAGAAGTGAAAGGGTAGAGGGTTGTGGAATCTGGACGGGCATTCTGGAAATTGGACTGGACGAAAGGCTCGTCGTTATGAGGGGCTTGTTCAACATGGAAAACTGGCGGGTGGCATTAAGCCCGACCCTGAGACTGTTTTGACAATGTTTCAAGCCAGCGAACATTGGGTATATGTGGAGGTCTCTAGGAAGGTGGAAAAATTCCCGGTGTTAATGCAGGCGATTTTTGATGAAGTTGGAGGCCTCACCATGCCACTACCTGCAGTACCGGCAGCGAGACTTCGCACCATGATTTTTCGAGATGAGTCTGGTGCAACTTCAAGTTCACATCCACTGGGCCCGCCACGATGTCGAGTTTCCGCCGAATGAACAAAAGCATTCCCAGTCAGGTGACCAAACCTGTATTGGCAGAAATCAAAGGTGAAAAAGCCATCGACAAAACCCGTGCTGAAGCCTTGTTGACCAAGTTCATCAGTACCAGTGAAGCCATCGCATCGGCCATACCCGGCAGCGGTGACGCTGTTGAGTTTTCCGCTACCGGATTCTCCAACTTTGCCGGAAGCAACCCCAAGCTCGGACAGTTGAAGAGAGTGCAAAGAGAGTTGCGTGGGCTTCCGCCTCTTCTGGCTGAACTTGAGACTGAGTACAAGGAAGAGCCACAGAACAAGAAGATCACTTTTGGCGACGACGGAGAGCCACAGAACAAGAAGATCAAGTTTGATAGCGAAGAGCCCGAGGAGACCGAGCAGCCTGAGCAACCAGAGGACGCTGAGGCCGATGCTGTAGCTGAGGGTGAAGAGGAGGCACAGGAATTGGCTGAAGAAGAGGAGGAACAGGAAGAAGAGGCCGCTGAGCCTGCTGAGGTTGAGACTCCAGTTAGCAAAAAGAGACTGCGTGAAGACGACGACGAGGAGGAGGAGAGCAGCAAGAAGCTGAAGACGGAGAAGCTGGAGAAGAAGGAGAAGAAGGACAAGAAGGAAAAGAAGGAGAAGAAGGACAAGAAGGAAAAGAAGGAAAAGAAAGAGAAGAAGAAGAAGTCCAAGGACGAGTAGTCGCATAGCCGGTTCATACCATGTACAATAGCATATCTAGAGATTACGAAGTGTAGGAGGCTCGGGAGGAGTGGGAGCAAAGTAATAAGGTAATTACATAGATGTAAGCAGAATCTGAGCTGGATGCAATGATGAAAATATGGTTCTTTTTTGTCCGCTTTAGTGAAGTTATAGTATGACAGCGTCTCCACAAATACTGTGAGTGCGACATTTTGCAACCATTATGTAGTGATCCATCCCTCATAAGCATCGACCAAGCAAATATAAGCTTTTACCTTCTTTCACTCTCCTTGAATTTTAGAGTTTTTCAACTCTTTAAAATCACTTCATTTTGAAGTATCATTCGCCACCCCCCCATCTTACCCCAGCCCTACTCATCAACGTTGGTGCAGATCAACATCTTCGCAGCGCGATTGACATAAACAAAGGAAACCACGTCCTACTCTGCAATGAAGAAGCAGAGAATATCCTCCAAGGCGCCTGAAGACACTTTCATCAACAACTCCGATTATGACGATCTGTCAATGAAACAAGAGCCCTCCAGCCAGCCGTTGTCTGAAGATTCCATGGAGGAAGCCAACTCCACCTTTGTTGATGCCAATGATACAAAAGCTGAGGACGAGGACGTGACGCTAGCGGAGCTCGAGGGCTCCAAGATCCAGATTGATGAAAACGATAATGGAAATGAAGATCAGAATGAGAAAAGTACGGGAGAAGAGGTTAATGAGCAGAATGGAGAGGATGGGGATGCAATAGAGGACCACGTTGAAGAGGCACCCAAAACAACCATAGAACGTCCTCCTGCAAGCCGACCTACATCAAAGTCGACATTGGAGCTCGGCAAGGCTGTCAAGCAGGACGAGATCAAGCCCAGGTTGGTGATCCGGAAACTCATCCTCACCAACTTCAAATCCTACGCTGGCGTACAGGAGATCGGGCCCTTCAACCCGCTGTTTTCGGCTGTTGTTGGACCCAACGGGTCTGGTAAGAGTAATGTCATTGACTCCATGCTTTTTGTTTTTGGTTTCAGGGCTCTGAAGATGAGACAAGGCAAGCTCTCTGAGTTGATCCATTCTTCCGAGTCCGGTCAAAAGCTCGACTTTTGCCAGGTCGACATCCACTTTTGCCACGTTATAGATGACCCAGTCGATCCATTGGCAGCTTCAGATGTTCCTGGTTCTGAAATTGTTATCAGCAGACGCGCCACTCGAAACAACGCCTCCCTGTACTATCTCAACGGCAGGTCTAGTAACTACACAGACGTGACGCAGTACTTGAGGGATCAGGGAATTGACCTTGATCACAAGCGATTCTTGATCTTGCAGGGCGAGGTCGAGTCTATCTCGCAGATGAAGGCTAAGGCTGAAAAGGAAAACGACGACGGGTTACTCGAATACCTAGAGGATATCATTGGCACAAGCAAATACAAGTCTTTGATTGAGGAAAACCTCACAAAGATGGATGAGCTCAATGAAGTGTGTCTAGAAAAGGAACACAGGTTCGAGTTGGTCGAGAACGACACGAACGTGCTTGAGGAAAAGAAGAATGATGCGTTGCAGTTTCTCGAGAAGGAGAAGCAGCTCACCAACAAAAAGTCTGTGAAATTTCAAGTGACCATCCACGAAAATCTGCAACAGCTTTCCAAGTATGAGAAGACCGCCCAGGATGTTTCAGAACAGCTCAGTGAGGAGAAGAACAAAAACATGGAGCTTAATATTGAGGTAGACGAGGCACAAAAGAGGAAAAAGGGGCTACAGAAGGACATTTCGAAGACCAACGAAAAGCTCACACAAGCCAACAAGAAGCACAAGACGTTCAACAGTAAAAACGTCTCCCTTGAAGAGAGAGTGAAGAACTTAGAGAGCAAGGTCAAGAAGATCGAGAAAACCAAACAGACTTCTGAGCGTACATTATCCACTTCCTCGCATCAACTCAAGACTCTTCGTGAGACTGAAGAGCAATCTGTGAATGATTTGACCTCTTTGAAAGAGTCGTTGGAGAAAGAAAGCGCCAAACTTTTCCAGCTTCGAGAGAAGCTCGCCGACAAAACTTCTCATTTTTCCAAAGAGATCCAAGAGCTCGAAACCCAGCTTCTTCCGGTGAACGATAAGGTCAAGGAGAAAGAGAGCGCCATTCAATTAATCAAGTCTGAGATTGAAATCTTAGAAGAGCAATCTAAGAGCACCGAACGTCAGCTTCAGCAGGCATCTCAGAGACTCCAGGAGATCAAGAGAGAAGGCAAGGAGAAAGAGGCCGAGCTAGATTCACAGGAGAGGAAGCTTGAGCATATCAAAGAGCAAATACTATTGGGCGAAGAACAATGTCGAAATTCTAGAAAGCTGCTTGAGAAGAAAAAGAACAGACTCAACTCTGCAAGGCAACAGACACAAGACGCCATCCACTCCGTTTCGAACACTCAGAACAAAAATAAGGTCTTGGTGAGTTTGACGAAACTCGCGAAGTCTGGCCGAATCACTGGTTTCTTTGGTCGTCTAGGAGACTTGGGTCAGATTGATGACAAATACGATGTTGCAATCTCAACAGCGTGCCCAGGCCTTGACTCGATGGTGGTAGACACCGTGGAGACAGCACAAGCTTGTATCGACTACCTCAGAAAAAACAAATTAGGTTATGCCAATTTCATTTGTCTCAACAAGCTCCGAAACTTTGATCTTGGTCCAATTCAGACTCCTGGAAATCCAATGAGCGTCAAGAGACTTTTTGACTTGATCATTCCAAAAGACAAACGCTTTTTGCCAGCATTCTACAGCAAACTTTACAACACCCTCGTGGCTGGCGATCTTCAAGAGGCGAAATCGGTTGCTTACGGCGCCAAAAGATACAAGGTTGTCACTTTGGATGGTAAAGTGGTTGACACTTCGGGTGCCATGTCCGGTGGAGGATCTCATTTTGCTAGAGGCGCCATGAAGCTTACATCTAATTCTAGAAATGATGATACAGAGCTCTCTGAAGAAGACATCGAAAAAATGAAATCGGAGTTGGCGTCGATGGAAGAAGAAGTCAACCTGCTACAGCATGAATGCGAGGAAATGGAGAATAATCTTCAAAAGCTCAAGGAGTTGGCCCCAGAGACGGAATTTTCTATCAAAAGGATTCAGCTTGATATTCAGTCATTAATTTCAGAGAAGAAGGAAGTTTCATCCAACTGCAAAAAGCTCCTTGCTCAGAAAGAGAGTGAGGATGGTTCATCCGAACTCGAGGGCCCAATTCAAGAGAAGACCAAAGAGCTCGAATCGCTCACCGCAGAGAATGAAAAGCTCCGACAGCTGATGGTGGAAACCGAGACAAAGATTTCGGCTCTTCAAACAAAAATCATGGATGTTGGCGGTGTCGAATTGAAAATCCAGGACTCCAAGGTTGGATCTTTGAAGGAGAAGATTGAGCTCAATGAAGCGAAAAGCTCACAAAATGCTATGGCGCTTAGAAAGCTCGAGCATGATTCTAAAAGACACACAAAGATTGTCGAGGAGAGTGTAGCTGAACTTGAATCAGCTCAAACTGAGATCGAAAAAGTCAAAGAAGATCTTTCGGTGAGTATGAAGGCGATTCGGGAGATTGACGATCAAATTGCAGCTTTCATGAATGAACGGACTGAGTACGAATCAGAGCTCGAGAAAGTAACTGAAGAGGTTGAGGACCTTAATGCAAAGATCAACGAGTTTAAATCAGTGGAGATTGAGCTTGAAAACAAACTTGAGAAGCTTAACGGCGTTGTTCGTAAATGCCAATCCGCAGTCGAAATTGCCAACAAGGAGATCAAGAACCTCATCGTCCGTGATTGTGGCCCATATATTGATTGGATGCCAGAGGACGAGAGGTCCAAGTACGAGAGTTCAGAGATTGAGCAGCTCTCAGAAGAGGCCATCGATGATATCAACATTGCAAACATTGAAGAAGAGATTGAGGGTCTTGAGCAATACATGAATGATGTCAAGGTCGACATTGAAGTCCTTAAGGAGTATGGTGAGAAGAAGAAGGAGCTCGAAATCCGTCGTACTGACTTGAATGAGACTGTTGAACAGCGTGATGGAGTCAAAGGATACTGTGAGGAGCTCAAGAGGAAACGACTTGATGAATTTATGGAGGGCTTCAACACTATTTCATTGTCCTTGAAGGAGATGTACCAAATGATTACAATGGGAGGTAATGCTGAGCTTGACTTGGTGGACAGTTTGGACCCATTCTCAGAGGGTATCATGTTCAGTGTTATGCCACCAAAAAAATCGTGGAGAAATATATCCAACCTCTCTGGTGGTGAGAAGACTTTGAGTTCGCTTGCACTTGTTTTTGCTCTTCACAAATACAAGCCTACGCCGTTGTATGTTATGGACGAGATTGACGCAGCTTTGGACTTCAGAAATGTCTCTATTGTTGCCAACTACATCAAGGATCGGACGAAGAACGCTCAATTTGTTGTCATCTCCTTGCGTAACAATATGTTTGAATTGGCGCAACAGCTTGTGGGAATCTACAAGGTGGACAACCGTACAAGAAGCATCTCTCTTCAGAACAAGGACTTCTTGAATGAAAGGGCCGTGAAGACATAAATGCTAATCTATTATTGCTATGCTGAGTGTTTCCAAGGAACGTTGTCGTCCGTTCCAAAGCCATCTTCACCTCTACGTTTGAGGATGAAGTGCTGGTCTAACCAGTCGATGAGATCTATAAGGTTTGGTATCTCATTCATCTCCTTCACGTACAGCCTAGGGATCATGGCGCTGAACATTTCCGAAAGATGATGCTGAGTGATGCGATATGGCAAACCATAGCTGAGAGCAAGATCAAAGAAGATCTCCACTGCAGACCAAGGTGCCGTTTTGTGTTTTGCAAAGATTGCAGGGTTGGCTAATGCACCACGAACTGCCATTACTCCGTCAACTCCTGTGTATTCTGCGATTCTTTCAAAGTCTTCATGGGTGAAGCAGTCACCATTAGCGACAACGGGCACTTTGACGGTGTCCTTCACGAGTTTGATTGCATCCAAGTTTGCAGGCTGAGATGAACGAGTCGATTTAGTCCGTCCATGAACCGTGATGAAGTCCACGCCAGCGCTTTCCACCTTTTTCACGAATCTCTCGGTTTCGCTTAAGTCGCTATGAATTCTGATTTTGGTCTCGATGCATACCTTGTCGCCGTATTTATCCTTGACTGCTTTGACCATTTCGGCTACAAGATCAGGCTCAGACATCAAAGCTGCTCCGATACCTTCACGAACTTGTTCACGGATTGGGCAACCGCAGTTGAGGCCGATTCCATCAACGTATGGGTGCATCATCTCGACAAACTTGAGAAGATCGTTGACGTTGTTGCAACCAACTTGGACTATAACGGGTGTATCTTTGAGATTTGTGGAGAAGTCACTGATTCGAGCTATGTCGTTTCTGACAAACTCTCTTGCTAGGATCATAGGGGTATACACGATGTCGGCGTTGTAATGTCTAACGAGTTCTCTGAACGGTAGTTTGGAATACCGGACCATTGGTCCTACTATGTGAGCTGGACGGCCATGAGTTTCTTTGATGGTTTGCAAGATTCGTAGAGGGTTATTCTTTGGATCCCTCGGCGTTAGCTGGCCATGAGATGATCCGATGCTTGTCATGTCGTTGTACTTATTGTTCCATCAGTGAACCAAGATGCAAAAGACTTTCGATGGTTCGCACGTGACCCGGCACGTGAGTTGACTTTAGTGAAATAATCAATACAAGCCAGGGTTTGGCAGAAATTCAGTTACTTTCGATATAGATTTATCACTTAATCCATATAAAGTCTATAATCAAGGTGCTGAGGGCTCTTGTTTAAAAAATTTTCTATGTGGAGTAGCATATGGAGCATGGACCATCTTTACTCGATCCAATCTACAGTTGCAGTTCTATCATATCGCCGTTAACCTCATTGAAAAGCTATATAGTACATGTTTTTCTATAATACAAGATTCGTGCCGACCGTTACTCTTCCTCAGAAGATTCTGAAGAAGCATCGTCATCAGAAGACTCCTGGGCAGGGATACTGTTGAGGTCGAACGTGGAGGCTGGTAAGTGAGAGCCTCCGTTTGATCTTTCAGCATCATCAAACAACTGGAGTTGTGATTTCAACTGCTCGAGCTGGTCAATGTTACCGGAAGAGTATGTGGACTTCTTAGCCTTGGTCATGGCGTTAGAAGCAGCTTTTTTGCCGAACAAGAAGTCGTAAAGCTTCAAGACAGTGCGGTCCTCGAGCTGGTCCATGTCAAGCTCAACTTCCTCCTCGTCACTGATGACAACGTCATCCTTAATGATCTTGATCAAAGCCTGCAACTTCTTGTCGTTCAAGGTAGGAACAACTTCACTGACCTGCTTCTTCATTTCGTAAGTAACGATAGGCTGGTCGTCAGCACGACCGTCAGCGATAGAGTTGGACCTAGCCTTCTTAGTCTTCTTGGTCTTCTTCTTCTTTCTGCGAGAGGCCTTCAACTTTTCGAGCTCAGTTCTCTTCAACTCTTCGAGCTCAGCCTTCATTCTCTTCAACTGGTTCTCCATGAAAGAAATTGCAGGGATACTTGACAACATTGCCTCATTGACCTCACCCTCATCATCCTCGTAATCATCACTGTCATACTCGCCATCAGAGTTGACGGGCGATGGAGCGGGAACAGGCTTGGCGGCCCATTTCTTGTCGAAGTAGCTCTCAAGACGACGTCCCATGGTGTTCACATCCGTGCCATCTGGATTGAACAAGTAACAGTTTGAGAAAACTAGTCTGACATCTCTTTCGACATCATCAGCATTCTCGTACTTGTTGTTAGCGAGATTGGACTGGATTGTGCCAAGGTCCATAGGGGTCTTCACAACTTCATGGTAATGAGGAATGTTCAATGCAACGGGATCAACAGGTTGAAGGAAGGGGAAGTTAATATTGTAGAGTTTTTTGGATGTCAACTCCTTGATAACCTGGTTACAGAAACGCAACTCAGCGGCGTACTTCTTCTTTCTTGGTCTCACATCGTATGGCAATTCCTTGGACTTTGGAGGATGAATGGTTCTCTTGGGTCTGTGGGCAGCCACCGACTCGGTTTTTGGGTCGTCACTCACAATAACGTTGCGTCTTCTGGAAGCAGCACCAGTGTTGTTAGAGTGGCCGTTGGCCGCAAGCACCTTGGGGGGAATGTTGAGCATGTGCTTCTCAAACTGAGCCTGGATGTTCTTTGCCATGCGAGAGATACCGGAAGATTCACCATTGAATTTAATACAGTTGTCCACCATAAGATTGAAATCATCGACAATTTGCTGTGGATCATCGTATGCGTTGACCGAAAGCTTACGTTCAATAGTAGAAAGATCCATGGGCCTCGTGATGAAATTGTAGTAGAATGGAATGTTCAACTTGATAATATCAACAGGGTGGACAAAAGGACCGGCATCTTTCAATCTTTTGATAGCCTTAATTGTGTTATGCGCAAACTTATTTTGATGCTTGGGGATAGGGTTAGCGGGAAGTTTGGTCATGTCGGGCTCTGGAGGGGGCTTTGGAGCGGGCTCCATCTTGGAAGTGTCAGCCTGGTAACTAGCCTGTTCACCCTCCGTCTTCAACTTTTTCGAAGCTTCATCCTGTCCAGCATCGTCGTCTAACTTATGTTTCTCTGGCGAGGGCGAAGGGTTGGGAGGGGACAATGGCTTTTCAGGTGCTGGTGTCTCCTCGACATTTGAATTTGCATGTGAAGCATCCTCCTTCTGAAACACATCAGCCGAAGGGGTCTGAACTGGTGTTGTAGTTTCAGGAGCAGTCAGTGGAGGAGCTGGGGTTGTGGCGGCAGGGTCCACAGCCACATCCTGTTGTTCTGTGCCAATTGGATCTGACATTATGGAGGTACTGTCGTCACGTGGTGATAACAGTTGTGTGAGGCACGGGTGCGGGACTCCAATAAAAAAAAAGAAAAGGGCAATAAAAAAAGGGTAACCACAAAAATGGGATTTTTGCCGACTAACCAATCACAAACCGCGAAAGTAGGGTTAAATGCAGAGCCTCGACTGTGTTCAGGAGCGAGAAAAAAAAAACTTTTCAAAAAATTGCGGATTTTTGGCCCTTGCGACCTGCTGGGAAATCACGTTTATTTATATATCTCCCGCTTTTTGCTGGCGCGACAATAGACAGCTGTGCGCTTCTCACTGGTTTTTGGTATATACACGTAAGGTACTGCACGAACGCTGGACGAAAGTACGAAAATAAAAAAAAAAACCTGGTGAGTGGTTTGAGACATCCCGAGAAGATTGGTGGACTCACTGATAAATCCACCTTTATTTTACAGATTTGTTGGAAATGGCACGCTGAACGAAGCCTTAGACTGCCACGCCCGTAGCATATGCCAGTTGCCACCGAATGATTCACTAAGCACTTGTAATCACGTGACGTCCCGCTTTTCATCCATCGTGCAAAAAGGATCTCTTTAAGGATTGCTAGCCATCCGCAACCTGCACGCCACGGCATGCCCCTAGTCTTCCGGCCCAGCCAGACATGAATAGGTCACTAATTAAATTTGATGGCAAGGGCGAAGCTTAAATCTTCCCAAGAATCGCTGGGTTTTGCCATCTATCTCTATATTCCAAAATTTGGTGATAGTTGCAACACTTACGTGAAACAGATTCCACAAGCCGACTAAAGATGAATGGAAAGCAAGTCGTTCGACGAAAATCCCTTGTTACAGGTTGGACATCTTCTAAGACGAGCAGCTAATCTCTCCTGGACGCATCCGTCGCAAAAGACATGGCCACAAGCAGTGATTGCAGTATTCTTCCAGTTCTTCAGACAAACAGAACACTTGGTGATGGACCTCAAAGCCTCTAGCTGTTTCTCGTCTTCCTCTAAAATCGACGAAGTGTTGTTCTGCTTGTACTTTTGGAGAAGACTCTCTGTGGCCCGAAGCTTGGCATCTAGTTTGCTGAATGCCACGGTTTTGCTGTTGACTTCACTCGACAAGTCTCCATTCTGCTTCTTGAGCTGGGCAATATCTTGTCTAGCGTCACTGAGCTCCTTCTTGATCGATTCTCGTGTCTTCCCGAGCATCTTAAGGTTGCCATGCAATTGTGTGTTCTCTTGAGTAGCCATCTCTTTGATAACCTTATAGTCGTTGATCGACTTGTTCAAGATTTCGATCTTGCTGACATATGTCTTCTCAACCTCAGTGAGCTTATTAACGAGCTCTTGGGATTTTGCGACCTGGGATTTGAGGACCTTGTTCTCGGCGGAAAGGGAGTCTTTCACTCTCATACTGGCGAAATACTTTTGGTCCGCTTTATTCTTTTCGATTGTAAGCTTCTTCACAATACCTTCGTTGTCGACCAGCTCCTTTTGCTTCTCCAAGGTGAGACTTCTTGTTTGTTGGAAGGCAACCTCGATCTCCTTGACTTCTGTGCTCAATATTTGCAACCTCTTGACAAGCTCGTCCTTTTCGAGACTTTGCAACTTAGAGTCTTCCTCGCCCTTGTATTCTTCCTGTCTTGTCTGTTCCAACTTCGATAACCTCTCGTTGAGCACTCTATTCAACTCATTTAGCTCAGCGTTGGTCTTCTTGTTATCCATTTCAGAATTGAGTATGGTTTGCTTCGCCAACAACTCATCTCTGACAGCTCTGATACGAGCAAGATCATTTTCACTTCTTGAAAGGGTCTCCTTGAGACGGCCGTTCTCTTCTTCCAATTCGCGGTTGATTACTTTCGAGTAAGCGCCATCTTTCTCTTCCAAAAGCTTTACTTTGGTGACAAGCTCTTGTTGAGATAGAGTGACCTGCGAGAGCGATTCTTTGAGCGTGTTGTTTTGGGAGACTAGTTCAACAAACTTAGGGGAGTTTGAGAGATCCTCTTCGGTAAGGTTACTCAAACGGGCTCGCAACTCTTCCGCGGAAGCCTCTGCACCAGACAATCTCGTAGACATCTTGTCAAGAGCATTCTTAGAAGCACCTAATGCAGCCTTGAGCTCCTCTGCTTCAATTCGAAGCTTCTCAAGCTCTTCCTTGTCTGCAGATGATATAGTTACCGTGTCACTGTTGTCTTCGACTTTACCATTCTCCAAAGCACCATTTTTGTTGTGACCATTTGTGCTTTCCTCTTCTTGTTGTTTTGCAAGACTGTTACTTTGGATTCGTTGTAGAGTCGCCAGATCTTCCCTATCCTTGATCTTCTGTAAGGCAGCTATTTGATTCTGAAGCTCGGAGAGCTTCTCTTGAAGATCATGTTTTGACTCCTGAGCTGCGGCAAGATCACCTTCTAGTTTCACGACATCCTGAAGGTCCCCAGAATCAGATACAGCAGGCTTAAGGATGCCTGCTAGCTTGTTGGCTCTAGCATCTAGCTTCTCTTTGAGTTCAGAAGTAGATGCCGTCAAATCTAGTGACTCAGCCTCTCCAGCATCACAAGACTTCAATATCTGAGAGTACCAGGTCTCTAGTAACTGGTGAACAGCTATAAAGGTTTGGTATCGCCTCTCGTACTTAGAAAGGTCTAGTTGAAGCTGTTCCGCTTGGAGCTTATAGAAGCGCATCTGGCGCCATATAGCCTCCTTCTTGAAATAAACAACATCTTGTTGCGTGAGAGGACCATCCTCGCTGAGCTCTTGAAGGGGCTTTTTGGATTTGGCGAAGATATCGTCTTCAACCTCACTGAATGGTCTCTTCTTGTCTTCGGAGTCCATCACAACTAGTAAGGGTACCACACGTAGAACAGGAAATGAGATTATTAGTATACGACGTCACGTTCGTGTCTGTCGGGAATGCAAAGACCGTGAGGTGGATGAAGTTGTACTTGAAGTTTGATATGATTTTTTTCTCCTTGACTGGTGCGTATAGAAAGCTGGACACGACCGGTGTATAAGCTCGAAGCAGAGCCAGCAGAGGTGGATTGACGACAGAATCGTGATACTATCATGGGAAAATATTTCTGATGGGATTCAACGGTTTGATGTTTTGGAGGGCTATTGGGTGCGTGATTGCAAGTGGATGGAGTTATGGAGGTGTTTCAGCGAGTGTTGCGTAGCTCGGGATCGGCAAATTAAGCCATCATTAGAAGGTGGTAGGTCTGTAAGGATAGCGACAACAGAACTGTGTCGAGTTCTTCTTTTTAAGTGTGCTTGAACGGAAGGACTAGATTTGGCGTTCTGGGATTACTTAGTGGAGGAGTCGTTGTGGAAGTGGAACGTAGGATTTACATGCCGAAATACCGATAACCGAATGAAGGACGAGATGCTTGGGTCACATCATACCAAGGAGGGATCTGGGACGAGTTAGTTGTCTGCTATTGATGGGTAGCACATGGACGTTGACTGCTTGATGAAATAGACTCTCTGAGGTGGAACATTGGGCCAAATCGGACGAATCATTTGCAATTCACCAAGTACTTTGAACAAAATAAGCTTCTATTCTTGGAGATGGTTCAATGAAGGATGAAGGATTTTGGATAACATTGGATAACAGGGGAACTTACTTGCTTGGAGATCATCATATCTTACCACAAGGGAGGACTTCGTATCTGGGATATCACATTTCTGAGACTTAAGGATAGGCCTTTCATAGCTTGACTTGTCTTCCGGGAAATCAGGCTAATTCTTAAGGAAAACGAGGATAGTCATTCGTTCAAAGGGGTGCTGATACTTCCCCTTACTAATGAAACACCATGATAGGTCGGGTCGAATTCGAAAAGTAGATGTCAAAAAATAAACTCATCTTGTCAAAACCTTAAAGCAACTCATTCAAATCGACATAGTCTAAGTCGCTCAAGAAATCCACCGTTTCAGCAACTTTGCCGTCGGCGTATGGCCCCACTATAATAGACCAATCGGCGATCGAGGTTTCATGAAATTTTCACTTCATCATTTGCCACCACATTCAACCAACTTAAACACATTTCTGACAATTCATCGCTAAATGTTGCTCCGTCAAAGTAGAGTGTTCCTTCTAAAAGTAGCAGTAGTGGAGGACCTACACATCGCGAGATCGGTGCACTACTGAACCACGAGTCTTCCAAGATACTACAGCCAATTCCGCCATGCAGGGATTCCAGTTGCTAGTATTCTGCTGCATTTGGCTCCAGGCCTGGGCAGCCAAGGACTATTTATTCAAAAACTGTGACCAGCTGGGTTTTTGTTCCAGAAACAGGCACTACAGGCACCAGGTGGAGGCCTCAGGAAGCCATATTCCGTACTTTGTGGATCCCCAATCTATCAAGGTGGAGGACAAGGTCACGGGCACAATTCTCAAGAAGCTAGAGCTGAACGAGCTTATCTGGCTTCCTTTCGAGTTGTCGTTGCTTAAAGGAGACAATATCAGATTCAAGATCGACGAGGACCGTTCTGACGTTCAAGTCAAGGGGGTCAACCCAAAGAGGTATGACGAGACCGCTCAGGCTATTTTCGATGGTCCAGAAGAGCAAAAGATTGAATCCTTGGAGAAGGTCGAAGTGACCAAGGAAAAGGTCACTGTGGTTTACGGAAACCAGGACCAGTACAAGGCTGTGTTGGATCTCAACCAGGTTGCCTTGACGGTTTACTACAACGACGAGGCCCAGGTGTCCTTCAATTCAAAACAGCTTTTGAACTTTGAGCACTACAGACCGCAAAAGGAAAATGAAAAGCACGTTCACAGCCAGTTGGAGCTGACTTTCGATATGTGGAAAGACTCTTTTGAAGATGCTAAACACGATACACGCAAGTTTGGTCCGGAGTCTGTTGCCGCCGATTTGGTCTTTAATGGCTTTGAGCATGTCTATGGTATTCCAGAACATGCTGATTCGTTGAGCTTGAAGGATACTACCGAGACCCAATGGCCGTACAGACTCTACAACGTGGACATTTTCGAGTACTACGCCGAGTCGAGGATGCCCATGTACGGCTCCATTCCCATCATGATTGCCTCCAAGCCTGATGTTTCCGTTGGTGTTTTGTGGTTGAATAGTGCAGACACCTATGTGGATGTCAGAAAGGGCAAGGATGTCACCACACACTGGATTTCCGAGGCTGGTGTTTTGGACTTGGTTATTCTGATTGGCGAAAAGCCCGCTTCCATCAACAACAATCTTGGTCTTTTGAGCGGTTTCGTCGGTTTGCCTCAGCTTTTTGCTTTGGGCTACCACCAATGTCGCTGGAACTACAACGATGAAGATGACGTTTTGGATATCAACAAAAAGTTCGACGAGCACGAAATCCCTTACGACACGATCTGGCTTGATGTTGATTACACAGACAAGAGACAATACTTCACGTGGGAGCCAGATGCTTTCCCTGATCCAATCAGGATGTTGCGCAAGTTGGACCACACGGGACGTAATTTGGTGATTCTTATCGATCCACATTTAAAGCTTGGCTACGAGGTGAGTGAATATGTCGACAAGGCCGGTATCGGCCACAAGGATGCCCTGAACAACACGTACAAGCACCACTGCTGGCCTGGTGAGTCTGTATGGATCGACTCCCTCAATCCTTCAGCTCAAGGTTACTGGGATAAACTCCATGAGATGTCTACCGAAAATAAAGTTTTGGGAGAAGCCGAAAACATCCACTTCTGGAACGATATGAGTGAACCATCTGTGTTCGATGGTCCAGAGACTAGCGCCCACAAGGATAACCTCCACTACGGAAACTGGGAACACCGTTCCTTGCATAATCTCGTCGGCAAGAGTTTCCATGAGCTCACCTACAATGCTCTTCTCAAGAGATACGAGGACAAAACCAGACAGCGTCCATTCATCTTGACCAGATCGTACTTTGCAGGCTCCCAAAGAACTGCTGCTATGTGGACTGGTGATAACATGGCCAAGTGGGAGTACCTCAAGACGTCGATCCCAATGGTGTTGACTTCCAATGTCGTGAACATGCCATTTGCTGGAGCTGACGTTGGAGGATTCTTTGGTGACCCTTCAAAGGAATTGCTCACTAGATGGTACCAAACAGGTATTTGGTACCCATTCTTCCGTGCACACGCCCATCTTGACAGCAGAAGAAGAGAGCCTTGGGTTCCTGGAGAGCCATTTACTGGTCACATCAAGGACGCATTGAGATTGAGATATGCCTTGCTTCCTGCCTTCTACACGGCCTTCTACGAGTCCAGCACCAATGGATCTCCTGTGATTAGGCCTCTTTTCTACGCCAATCCTGAGAACCCAGACGTCTATGGCATCGACGATCAGTTCTTTTTGGGTAACACCGGTTTGATGGTCAAGCCAGTCACGGAACAGAACGCTCGTTCCGTCCAAATTTACATTCCCGATAACGAAGTTTACTACGAGTACACCAATAGTGTTCCTGGAAAGGCTATCAAAGATTCTTTGGGCTCAGTGAAGAAAGCAGTCAGTCTTGGTGACATTCCTATGTACATAAAGGGTGGCTCTATTCTTCCAAGAAAGGACAGGTACCGTCGTTCTTCTAAGCTTATGCACAACGATCCATACCATTTGGTTGTGGCTTTGGATAAAGACGGCAATGCCGAAGGTTTGTTGTACTTGGATGACGAAGAATCATTCAGGTACAGAGATGGCGACTTCGGTATCGCTGCATTCGAGGCCAAAGAGGACACCATCAGCGGAAACTTTGTCTCAGGAAACCCTGAGTTCGCTGACCAGCTCGAGCACATTTTCGTTGAGAAAATCACCGTTTTGGGAGCTGACGATGTCACCGGTGCCGAGATCAGCCAGGATGGCAAGACAGGCCTGGCTTCCGTTAAAAAGCACGATGGATACGTTGAGATTGTGGGCGCTAAGCTCCGCATCAACAAGAGCTGGTCTGTGAAGTTGCAGCATTCCAGCGCTCACGATGAGTTGTAATCTTCCTGCTGAGACATGGATTCCATCTGCTGAGACAACTGGGTATCGGGTTTATACGACTTGAGCACAGCTGGATCGACCAGGGCACGCCGGGTCAACTCTATTTGGCGAACCACCTTGATCCACAAGTGTGCTGTTTGGCAATTTGGACAATTCCCTTTTGTGGGAATCAACTCGCCTGAACCCTGAAGAAACCTTTGCAAAATACACCGAGGATGAAAAAGCAGCTCACACGAGCATGCAAAAACGCCGCCAGCGACGTCCACCACCTCTTCACACACAAAACAAGAAGCATTTTCGATATCTAGTAGCTGTTCGACTCTGCTATTCTCAGCCGAGGTCAATTGATGTAGGGAGCCGTGGCCCGTGGACGTGAATGCCTCGTCAAATGACAATCTCACCACCTTCGCTCCGCAATCTATCTTGAAGCGATTCTGGTTCCATGTCTCGTGGACCAGGTCGTTGAAGATCCACACCTCTAGACTCAATCTTTTGAAAGCCGGGGCTTCCACCAAAAGCCGTATATTCCCCATCCGGTGGTGCACTGCAGCCGCTGATCTGGCGTTTTTGGAGATCTTCAGCAGAATGTGGCGAGAGTGAAAAGGGTGTTGAAGCGCCAGTTCAAACTGAAGAGCAGCCACTTTCGAGGGAAACCCACAAACACACGCCACCATCACCCACGGACGGAAACCGCTCTTCTTAGTACGAAAAGCCCCTCCTCTGGCGATATAGCCGTTGTGTTGGCGTAGTCTTCTGGCTGGATCAGGCGTCAGACCAACGTAGAAGGAGGCCGGTTTGGGTAGCGATTGAAGGAGGTATACGCAGTAGAACTGGGGCATCCTCCGGGGAGATTAAACTGATGAAATTGATGAATTTGACTGGAATGTTTTCATGTATCTGCGTGGTGGAGTATTCCACCTGTGAACATCTTGTAGTTGGTTCGCGATGATGATACACCATAGTACGGTAGCCATCAACGGCAACAACCACCAGACAAGAGATCAAGAAAAAAAAAAAAAAAAAAAAAAGTCGAATCCACCAATTTGACCATTTTGACCGACCACCAAATCAAAAACCTTCCCCTGATTGGCTACTTTTTTCATGAAACCACCACCACCCACAATGCCTCTACCCCAGCGTAGCCAAGTTAAGGTGGCTGTGTAGGGCGGGTCCATATCCAGCCTGTTTGCAGCCAAACCGTACATGAACAACCAGATGCCCAGGCTGGCATTATCTCCGTCCCATTGTGCCGGCCGGCCCAAAATTCCTATTCTTACATGAGTGTTCCATTGCTTCTAACCCTTGACGATGCTAGGTTGACTGTGAAAACCGTTAGCTGTTGGGCAGGGTGAGACATTTGAAGTATGTGCCTCGCAGGAAACCACAAGCTCTGATTTTCGCTGCAACACAATGTCCCCATATCTCGAGCGAAATTGATCAACGGGCCCTTTCCGGCACCTGAAACCTTGAAGGCTGTTTTGAGCCAAGCCCGAGCATCGAAGTTTCTGAAAATAGCCTGATAGCTGTGAAAACCTGGTGGTGAGGCTACCGCTGAATGGCTATTTCGGGTTAACCGATTTTTCACGAACCGTGCGGAGCCTAAGCCATGAGACATCGCAGAGACATCTGTAGTTAGTGCCAGTGGAAAATATACCTGCCACGGTGTTGCAGCGTCTTTTCCATGTCGTTTCCGTTTCCCTCCAGACCCCTATCTCTCGTTTTTTCGTAACATACCCTACGCTGGAAATTCTTGCTCGATCCGCTGATTTTTCAGCAAAGCCTCCTTGGCCTGACAAACGCCGTTCGCTGATCAGAGCATCAACTTCAATTCAGCCCTTCCTCTATCGCCACAACAGCCCAATTGCTTCTCTAAAGTTAGACTTTTTGTGAAAGTGGCCCAAAGTTCGCAAGTATCCTGAGCCTCGCCGGTTGATTGCGGACCGGGTTATACCAGCAACAAGCCGTCAAAAAACAGAAACCTCGACAATCCCGTAGGAACGAATGTATAATAATTTATGGTTTATAACCAACGACAAAGACATCTCTAGCCTTTTTCCTCCCCCCCTTCAGGCCGTTTTTGGTGGCCTTGAATAACTGCTCCCACAGGGTCCTGCAGCATAGCTCGAGGCGATAGTAGGTAACAAAAAGTTTCCACCAGACCCGAGAAACCAGCTGCTGTTGGGCAATTTCCGTCGGATCCCTTGTTTGCTGCTATATACGGCCGTTTCCCCCCGTCTGAGGACGCCTTCACTTCACCACAACCCATTTTGCCAAATACAAGTTCCCCCAGATGTCCACCAAAAAAGAAGAGCCCTCACTGGGGCTGAACGACTTTGTCAAGAAGCTTTTCCAGATGCTCTCCGAGGACAAGTACATGAGCGTCGTCCGCTGGACCGCCAGCGGGAACAGCTTCGTCGTCTTGGACACCAACGAGTTCACCAAAGAGATCCTACCGCGGCACTTCAAGCACTCCAACTTTGCTTCCTTTGTGCGCCAGTTGAACAAGTACGATTTCCACAAGGTCAAGATCCTGAATGAAGAGAAACAGCACTACGAGTACGGCGACGACGCCTGGGAGTTCCAGCACCCCGAGTTCCGCAAGGACGACCCGAACGCTTTGGAGAACATCAGAAGAAAAGCCCCCACCAAGAAGGAACCCGCCTACGAGGCCAACCCACACTACGACCAGCAGATTGGCCTGATAAGACTGGAGTTGGCCCAGGCCCGTGAAGAACTCAAGGGCATGACCAAGAAATACTCGGCTCTTTTGGACAATGTCGTCACGCTAAGAACATTCAATGAGCGCCAGGCCCGTCTGATGGGCATGTTGATCAACGCTTTGGGCGAGGCCGGGATAAAATTGCCTCCCTTGGACCTCCCCAACCCAAGTGCCTTGAACTTGCTGCCGGGCCAGCCTTCGCCGCAACAACCGGAGCGAACAGTGGTGAAACAGGAACCAGGACATCTGCGATCGGGTTCCGGCTCGGTGCCTGAGTACGACTACAACTCGCTGGTTCGGGGCCAGAGCAACAGAGGCTCTCATTCCAGCCACCCCAGCCTCAACCACGTGAGCCACACTAGACATCCTTCTTCCACGCTGCCCTTGGGAGGAGACATTGTGGGTCCTGTTTCCACAGCGACCATCCCCAATCCGAAGTTCCACGTGCTTTTGGTCGAGGACGACAACGTTTGTATTCAGTTGTGCCGCAAGTTCTTGATGAAGTACGGGTGCCAGGTGACGGTGGTGACGGACGGCCTCAATGCCATCTCCACGGTGGAACAGACCAAGTACGATCTTGTGCTCATGGACATTGTGATGCCCAATCTTGATGGCGCCACAGCTACCAACATCATCCGTTCGTTCGACACGAGAACCCCGATCATCGCCATGACCGCCAACATCCAGGACGCAGATTTGGTCAATTACTTGCAAAACGGCATGTCGGACATTTTGGCCAAGCCCTTCTCCAAAGACGATTTGTATGCTATCTTGACAAAACACTTGATGTCAGCGTCCAAGGCAGCAGAGTACGAAAACAACAGTACAGAAATGCGTACGCTACCGTTGGACGGTGCCACCCCGGCGATGGACCAGCTGCTAGGCATGGACCTGTCTGTGAACATGGGCCAGCAGATGCCACAGCAAAACATTCCTGAGCAGATGGGCCAGCCTATGATGGACTCCATGGAAGCTGTTGAACAGCCGCCGAAAAAGCAAAGGAAACACTAGCCTTGCCCTTTTCTATTCTTGTGATATACTTTAATGCTATTAATTATGCGTCGTTTGTCGTAGCCTACAGTTACTTACTTATGGAGAGCTCTTCGAGAGCTGATTCCACTTCCTTTAGCTTGAATACGTTCAAGGCCATGTCGCTAAACAGGTCCTTCCATGGTTGACTGGAGTCTCCATCGATTCTAGTGATTTGCACTTGGTCAAAGTACATATCCCTGATTGGGTACTCGAGCTCGGGCTCTTTGTAGACGAATTTTTGATTTTTCTTCTTTCTTCGGCTCACCGTGCTGAAACCGTCATCTTTTTTGGGAACTTGGTCCTCAGTCATGTGTACGATGGTCGCTAGAGTCGGTAGTGTTTCAAGAAACTTAGCTTTACCGAGTGTTCCCGCTGTGACAGTAAGGTCATTTCCCAAAATCCAGCGTGGCTCTATGCTCTTTATAAAATCATTAGTGAATGTTCTGGGAGCATGGGGCATGTAGTATAGCGTTTTAGCTACCACAGCGCTCTGAGGTTCTTCCTTCTCTTCAACGGAGAAGTTCAAGCTCTCCAATAGCTTTTTTTCATCTTCAGTAAAGGCAGGATCCCAGCACGAAACGTCTTTGATATCGAACTTCTCGACTAATAGAATCAAGAAAGCTAACTGGTAGAGAGCTTGAAACTCTGCAGTAGGCGATCCAAGAGCCAAGCAGCGCAATCTCGTGAAATTGACTGGAATTAGGAGATCAACTGTCTTCTTGAAAACGCCGGAGTCATTTATAGTGGCTTTTCGGCCTTCAAGTTTTGTATTGAGTGGGGTACCATGATCAGCCATGAGGTACTGCGAGGGTGTAGTTTGGAAGTGTTGATGCGCTCACGTGGAGTAGGTGAAGAGGTGCAAGATTTTGATGCAATTGGCTATTAATTGACGAAGCAGGCTTGAAAAGATGAAGGTTTATAGAAATTGGGTTATGTTTATTATATTTTTGAGATTGTGACTGTGGTGAATGACTTAGCATATGGTATCGCTTATTTCGCATGAAGAGCTATTGCACCATTTTTGCTGTTAATGGGAATTTAGATTCTCAAACATAGCTTGTTTATGCAAAAAAGGCACAAAAAAACAAGTAGGCTATTTCATCAGAAGCTTTTAAAGCAGGCTTGGGACTCTTGTAATGGTTGCAAAATCCTTCTTTCCTGCAGACGTCTTGCATTGACAGGCTCCCAGTGAACAAAGAAGCAAGAACTTTCTACTTATGGAGAGCCGTTTTGGTTCGATTTCATTTCATAAGTGATTCACTAGACGTACTGACAATTAAGCTAGTTTTCAAAAACAAGACACTAGCACTGAACCACACTACGACGGCAAAACCGACAACCAAAACACCTCAATTGAAAAGTTAATTCCATAATTTCAGCTAGAAGACTACAATTGACGGCCACGGAGCTTCCGCGGATTGTTCGTCAACTTCAGGCACTCGTGAAGCACAACAGGCTATTCTGGAATGGCCCACATTTCGCAGCCATCCTAACGCGATGCAAAACGACAAACAACAGAATGTTTCAAGACGGTCCTACTAGCTAATTAGAGCTAACATATTTTATTCATCTTCCCCAAAACCAGCCGTTTGTTGACATGGTGCTGAACCCGGGGGAAACCGGTGTCCACGTGGACACGCTCACGTGCGTCCGATGAGCTGTCCTCCAAGGACCCACCCAAACGGCCAATTACCCTGAAATTTGGCCACCTTTTCAAACTCCCTCTTCTTCTTCATATTCCGTCTCTTTTAAATAAAGTACACCCCTCCCCATACCCCCAACCTGGACTCACCAGCTCAACGGCCTGCACCGAAAATTTTAGTGCGATACCACTATCAGTACCCCATCGCCAATATCCAGCAACCAGTCCTGAAGGTTTCCTCCACAGCAGCTCAGTTTGGGCATTCACACCACCTGTATAGAGCGACTTGTGCCCCCCTAGTCCACGTTGTCGTCGCCATTCGTACCCCCCACGTTAGCCCTGTCCAATAGCATCATGCGGAAGTGTAAAGTGTTTGTCGGTCTGTCCCACCCAGAATTGGGCAAACTCGTTTGTGACCGTTTGGGTGTCGAACCTGCTCCATGCACTTTGAAGAAGTTTTCCAACGGTGAGACTTCCGTGCAAATCGGTGTTTCCGTGAGAGACGAGGATGTCTACATCATCCAGAGTGGCTCTCCTCAGATTAACGACCATATCATGGAGCTTTTGATCTTAATTTCAGCCTGCCGTGGTGGTTCTGCCCTGAAGATCACTGCCGTGATTCCTCAATTCCCTTACTCGAAGCAGCTGAAGATGAAGAAGCACCGTGGTGCCATCACCGCCAGAATGTTGGCCAACCTCATCATTATGGCTGGTGCTGACCATGTGGTTCTGATGGACTTGCACGCTTCTCAGATGCAAGGCTTCTTCACCAAACCAGTCGACAACTTGTACGGTGCTCCTACGTTAGCCCGCTGGATCCGCCACAACATCCCTGACTGGGAGAACGCTGTGGTTGTGTCCAAGAATCCTGGTGGCACGAAAAGAGTCACTGCTTTGGCTGACTCTCTCAAAATCAACTTTGCCATGATCCACACGGATAGACGCCGTACCCAGGACAACTTCAGCAAGACCAAGAGACATTTGGCCCATTCGCAGGAAGACAACATTGTCAGTGAAATGCAGACCGCCAGAGTCGTCAAGGGTCATGTTGTGGATGATGACTACGAGCAAGATAACGGTCCTGTTGCTGAGAAGCCAGCCGCGATTCTGAATAGCGATGCCTTGGGCGGTACCTTTGATGCTACGAATTCTGACGATGAAGACGAGCCCACTGCCATTGCTCAGGAAAAGTTGATCACTCTTGTGGGAGACGTCAACAACAAGGTGGCTATCATCTTGGATGACATGATTGACAAGCCCAACTCGTTTATTGCCGCTGCCGAGCACTTGCGTTTGAACTGTGGCGCCAGAGCCGTCTACGTCGTGGGTACCCACGGTTTGTTCAGTGATAGCTGTCTTGAAGAGTTGAACGACTCCAAGTGTATCGACAAGATTGTGGTCACCAACACGTATAGAGTGAGCGAGGAGAGACAGAAGGCGAACGAGAAGTTGGTGGTGATTGATGTTTCGCCGATTTTCGCCGAGTGCATCAGAAGAGACCACTTTGGCGAGTCGATCTCTGTGTTGTTCGACTCGTTAGCTGCCATTGAGTAGAGAATTGCATTTGACGATGGTCGCCAGGCCAGGTACAGTTAGCTTAATAGCACGGTGTAAAGTCACCAAAAATATCCACTCAAAAGAATATTTATAAACCAGATAAATTAGTGGGAGGCTGCCTTATAGGTTGAAGAAGCCTTAATCTGTAAAACAGAGTTTCAGGGATTTTGAAAAAGTGCATCGTATAGGACATTATATGTTTCAAGCGATGACAATCAGGCGATATTTCAGTCTGTGCGATGGCCCGTTGATTCTATTCAATAAACGACGAAATTTCCCCCAGTCAAAAGATTTTACTAAATTAACAAATAATCCACACACAGCAAAATCGATGAAACTCTAAAACCCGACCTGCGTTCATAATCCACAGTATGAGCCAATTTGTGATGCCCACCTCGTGGCTGCAAACTGCACCTAGACCAGCCTTCCATAGATAAGCACCCCAGGTTCCCCTACCGTAATTCCCAAAAAATACCAAATTTTCCGAAATCCTCTCATCCAAGTCATTTTCATTAACTCAGCAAACCCTCCCACCAAAATAACCAAATTCCACTCTATCGGCCTGACCAGGCGGGCACCCTGCACGAACCCCAGATAAGTCTCAATCTTCACCCAGATCTTCTTCATCAAAATGGATACCTCCCAACTGATTCCAATCCCCAAGCACGGGGACGGGAAAAACCAGTCGATGCTGCCGCTTCTGCTCAGCTCGGGCGACGGGAAGGAGGTTACGGAAAAAGCCATGGCTCTGATCGCTCCCATGTTGGAAGGTTTCACCCCAAAGACCAGTGCTGAAGAGTCCAAAGATGGGGTTGCTAGTCAGATGGCCACGGCGCTGACTTCGCCTAGAAGAACGTCGTTGGCGGCTATTGGTGAATCTGTTTCGCTTACTTCAGACAATTTGTCGTTGAACAACGCTATTGCTCAGCTTCTGCCTGACCATGGAGACTCTGTGAATGCAGCTCCAGGTGAAAGTTCCAAACCGTACTCCAGAACAAACTCTGCGTCGTCCTGGGACTTGAACTTGCCAAAGCTCAACAAGACGGTGCTGAACCTGTCGAACACGCTGAGAAGATCCGCTTCAAACGCTAACGCTACTCCACCCAACGTGAACAAAATTGGCAAGATTGGCGTGTGTGCCATGGACTCCAAGGTCATGCTGAAGCCTTGCAGAAAGATCTTGAACAGACTTATTGAGAACGGCGAGTTTGATACCATCGTTTTCGGCGACAAGGTCATCTTGGATGAGGCTGTGGAAAACTGGCCCACCTGTGACTTCCTCATCAGTTTCTTCTCCACGGGCTTCCCGCTTGATAAGGCCATCAGCTACGCCAACCTCAGAAAGCCCTACATCATCAACGACTTGACGTTGCAGAAAACCTTGTGGGATAGGCGTTTGGTGTTGAACATCTTGAACCACGCCAATGTCGCAACGCCTGAAAGACTAGAAATCAGCAGAGACGGCGGACCACGCATCGACAAGCTTTTAGAAGACAAGCTTGTGGAGGTGGGCATTCCTCGTGACCATTTGCACAGATTGACCCACCAGGACGAGCCCGAATGGTCTATGCCTGACGAAGACACACTTGTGGTGAACGGAAAGACCATGAAGAAGCCTTATGTGGAGAAGCCCGTGGACGGTGAAGACCACAATGTTTACATCTACTACCCCAAGAGTACCGGCGGTGGAGGACGTCGTCTTTTCAGAAAGATCGGAAACAAGTCGTCTGAGTTTGATCCAGAGTTGAGCACCCCACGTACGGAGGGTTCGTTTATCTATGAGAAATTCATGGATACCGACAACTTCGAGGATGTGAAGGCATACACTGTGGGTCAGGAATTCTGCCACGCTGAAACGAGAAAATCGCCTGTCGTTGATGGTATTGTCAGACGTAATACCCACGGTAAAGAGATTCGTTTCGTGACCGAGTTGAGCGACCATGAAAAGACCATGGCAAGAAATGTGAGCAGAGTGTTCAAGCAAACGATTTGTGGATTCGATTTGTTGCGTGTCAATGGCGAGTCCTACGTCATTGATGTCAATGGATTCTCGTTTGTCAAAGACAATAACGAATACTACGACTCTTGTGCCTCGATCTTGAGAAACATGTTCATCGAGGCCAAGAAGTCCAGAGACTTTATCAAGAACAAGATCCCTCGCACTAGCCAGATCAACCAGTCTGAGTTTGAGGAGAAACAGCAGAAATGGGTTTTCAAGGGTATGGTTTCTGTCATTAGACACGCCGACAGAACGCCGAAACAGAAGTTCAAGTACTCTTTCAGATCACCTTTATTCATCTCCTTGCTTAAAGGTCACAAAGAGGAAGTCATCATCAGAGCTGTGCCTGATTTGCAAGTTGTGTTGGAGACTGTCAAGATAGCCGAAGAAAAGGAACTCGAGGACTTGAAGAAGCTTAAACAGTTGAGAATGGCATTGGAGAAGAAGATGGAGTTCCCCGGTACCAAGATCCAATTGAAGCCTTCCTTGAACTCTGAAAACCCAGACATAGTCGAGAAGGTGCAATTCATCTTGAAATGGGGTGGTGAGCCAACTCACTCGGCCAGGTTCCAAGCCACTGATGTTGGTGAACAATTGAGACAATACATTAAGTTGCTCAACAGGGAAGCACTCAACGACGTCAAGGTTTACACATCTTCCGAGAGAAGAGTCATTGCAAGCGCCCATCTTGCAACCAGCTCAATGTTAGGATTGCCAACTTTGCCTGATGATTTCTTGATTATCAGAAAGGACCTTTTGGACGACTCTAACGCTGCCAAGGACTTGATGGATAAAGTCAAAAAGAAGTTGAAGCCCTTGTTGAGACAGGGTGCTGAAGCGCCTCCACAGTTCACATGGCCACCCAAGATGCCCCAGCCTTTCGTCGTTATCAAGAGAGTCTGCGAGTTGATGAACTACCACAAGAACATTATGGAGTATAACTTCAAGAACTACGATGTCAGCAAATTCCAGGAGAATTGGTGCTGCGGAGAAGACCCATACTTGTTCAAGGAGAGGTGGGATAAGTTGTTCCAAGAGTTCATTACAGTGGAGAAGACTCACCCATCGAAGATTTCCGAGTTGTACGATACCATGAAGTACGATGCCTTGCACAATCGTCAATTCTTGGAAAAGATCTTTGCATTTGATCCTAATGACGAGAACTTGCTCAAGACTTTGGGTGAGAGGTGTGGTGACACCATCAAGTCATCTGGTCTTGTGAGTGAATACCCCATCAATATTTTGGCCATGAATAACTTCAAGATTCCACATGAAGCCAATTCGAATGTCAGCTCCGCATCCGGATCTACATCGAACCTTCAGAACATCACAAACAATAAGGAAGCCTCAGCAGGTTCTCTTGGTTGGGTCTTGAAGGGTGCCAATGCAACCAAGGGCGCAAGTCTGATCAACGACACAAACACTCACGGCAAATCCAGCTGCAACAGCAGCGTAAGCAGCAATGGAAAAGCCCCAGAGAACCCATTCGACCACCCAACTTTTGCTCGTCTCAGAGAATTGTACAGATTATCCAAGGTGTTGTTCGATTTCATCTGTCCTCAGGAATACGGTATTAAGGACGAAGAGAAGCTTGATATTGGTTTGTTAACGTCTTTGCCATTGGCCAAGCAGATCTTGTCGGACATCAAAGACATGAAGAGCCATGACTCTGCAGCGGTGGTGAACTACTTCACAAAGGAGTCCCACATATACACTTTGCTCAATGTCATTTACGGAGCGCAACTTCCAATGAAGATCGCCAGAAACGCCTTACCTGAACTTGACTACATGTCTCAGATTGTCTTTGAGATATACGAGTCCGGTGACTCCAACAGCCCCTCAGGCAAGAAGCATTCTATCAGAATGTCGTTGTCTCCAGGATGTCACACTCAGGATCCTTTGGACGTTCATTTGGATGACGATCACTACATTGGTTGTATTCCAAAGATCGGCTTAACGAGACATTTGGATATGGACTTGGTGATTCAAAGATTGAAGTCTAGATTCTCGAGAGTGTCGTTGCCAAAGCAGTTCACTCCTGTGAACATCTCGAGTCCTCTCTTCACTGGAGAGTAATGCTACACAAGTATCCTCTATACTAAGTTTATTTATCCTATATGCTTTCCGACAGAAACAGATACAGCAGTACCACGTGCTGCTCCATTTTAGAAAGCCCAAGAGCCCAAATATATATATCAAATTAAATCAAAGTTGTAAGCTTAAGCCTTCTCATACGACTCCCAGTTGTCGATGATGCTCTTAAGCTTCTCAGACTTGGTCAACTGGTAAACCTCCTCGAAGTACTCCTTGGTAATCTCGAAAGGCTTAGCAGTCAAGTTTGGAATGTACTTGTTGATCAAGTCGTTTGGCTTGACAGAAGATTTTGGAATCTTCTTGCACAAGAATCTCTGGAATGGCTTCACACCAGACATCAAGTAAGACGAGTGGAAAGGCACGGAAATACCCTTCAATGGGATCACAGCGAAACCTCTCTGCAAATCAATTGGCTGAGGCTTGGCAAGCGATTGGGCGGAAACCTCGTCGATGATCTCCTTCAAGTGGCCCTTGACATCCTCCAAGGACATTTGCTCCTGCAACTTCACAATGTCGATCTTGTTCAACTTGATCACGTTCAAGACGTTGGTCAAGGTGTCCAAAGCTCTCAAGTCACCGGCAGTAACGTACTGGGTGTTTTCGACGTTGTAGTTCACAATCTCCAACAACCAGCCGGTCTTAGCACCAACCTCATCAACAACGAATCTCAAGGCAGCATCGTTGAAAGTAGGACTGACTCTGGTTGGGTTGACAGCACACATACCGTAGTTGGATCTTCCCAATTCGTCTCTAGGGACAGCGACTTGCATGGTCATACCTCTGTAGAAAACGACATCCACAAGAGACTCAATTGGCATGACATTGGCCAAGGAAGAAAGGGCAGAATATTCACCGAGCGAGTGACCGGCAAACATAACGTCCGATGGCACCAAACCCTTGGATTTGATGTCCTCGTAGGAAGCCTTCTCCATCAAGGTCAAAGCAGGCTGGGTGAACTGGGTGGAGGACAACAAACCAGTTGGCGAAAGGAAAGTGTAAGAAGTGGTGGTGTGGTCGATTTCCTTGAAAATCTTCTCCGACTTGATCTCACCGTCCTCACCAATCGTCTCGAACATCATGGAGATGTAGTTGTCTCTGATCTTTCTACCCTTTGCACCGCCAAAGTGAACGGTCAACTCGTTAGGGTTGTTCTTCACAATGTCGAGAATGGAGAAACCGTAGTTGTCAACAAAGTGACGGTCAGCACGGTCCCAAACCTCACGAGCAACCTCAGAAGAGTTGTACAAGTCCATACCCATACCTTGTTCCTGAGAACCCTGACCAGTGAAGACATAGGTGGTGACAGGCTGCTCAATCTCAGCCTCACCCATCAACACTGGAGTGTCGGTTTCAACGTTTCTGGTCTCAACCTTGATGATCTTACGACCGTTGATCATACCAATGTGCTCCAAGGAAGTCTGAAGAATGTCGTTTGGCAATACCATGCCGACGAAATCAGCCTTGAAAGCTCTGACTCTGGAAGCGACACTGTTGGCAGCCCACTGCTCAACCAAAGATCTGATCGATCCGGAAGAGTACATACCGTGGGTGATGGTGCCTGGCAACTTGGCGTAAGAAGCGAAAACACGAGAAACGTGAATAGGGTTGTAATCGCCAGAAACCTTAGCGTAAGGCTCGTTGGTAGAGGGAGCCTTGGAGGTCAACTCCTCACCAGAAGAAAGTGGGATAGCATTCTCGAACTTCACAGCCTGCTCAATGGTGTTACCGTTTCTGGAAAAGTAGTCAATCACTGGGTTACCGAAAGAGACACCAGCCTCGTAGTCGATGGAACCAACCTGGATAACCTCCTTGGTAGGCAACTCCAAGAAAACACCACCGACGGTCTTGATAGAGGAGTAAATACCAGCGGCCTTGAACTTGTAAGTAGATTCACATCTGAAAGTCAAGATCTGGTTAAGCAACTCCACGTCCTTCTCCAAGTGGAACCATTCCTTGGATCTCAAAATAGCCAAATCCTTGGCAGACTTGAAGGCAATCTGGAATGGGTCCTCGGTGACCTTTTGGAAAGTGTTCTCGAAGTCCTCGTACTCACCACGGTACAAGAATTGGGAGGTGACCTCCATGACAGGACGGCCCTCTCTGGTGATGGTGCCCACGACTTCGACCATTTTACCAGAAGGCTGGTTCAAAACGGCCTTGATGAGAGCATCAGAAGAAACAACATCGTCCTTCTTCAATGGCTCGGCACCAGGAATCATACGGTAGCCGTTGGACATGTGCACCAATTTCAACAAGTCACCATCCACAGTCTTTGGGAAAATGGCCTTCATGATAGCCTTCCAGCCGACCACAATGGCGAAATCCATAGGAGCCAAGGTAGGCTTGTTTGGTCTAGGAATGAAGGCATCACAGGTGTTACCAATGGCGTGGGTAAACTCGGAAATATCCTTACCACTGATGGTAACCTTGTCACCTGGAATGACTTGGTCCACGTTGATATCCAAATCAACAGGAACATCGGAACCGAACCACAACTTCCAGTAGAAAGCCTTGATTCTGTCGTTTCTGCCCTCCATCACCTCAGAGATTGGAGCAAAGCCGTCCTCTGGAACGTACTTGTAAAGGAAAGGCAATTCGACAGGCTTGTTGTCGGCAGTTCTGTGTTCGATCAAAGACATCTGGATCAAGCCCTCAGAGTTCAACTTGATCTCAGCAACCTTCTTAGCGTCACCCTCGACGGCCTCGAAAACAGAAAGGTTGGCTTTTTCAGAACCAGCGTTGGAGATCACCACCTCGGTGTTGGAAGCAGGTCCCAAAATGTCCTTGACAGAGTTGGCAACATGGTTGATTCCCTGGACAACTCTCTCAGAGCTGATGAAAGCGTACAACCAGCTCAATTGAGAGCCAGCCAACAACTTGAGCCATTCAGACTGGTCTGGAACAGAAGAGCCAATCTTGTAAGTGGTCTTGTCACCAGACTTCTCGATGGTCACACCAGAAACGGATTCAGGAACAGCTGGAGCCTGGCCACCAAAGTACTCGACAACAGGAATCTTGGAAAAGTCACCTTCGTAGTCGTCCTTGACCAATCTGTTGATGTGACCCTCGTGAATGCCATCCAAAATATCCTTGATTGGCTCGTCAACCTTGTTGGTGAACTGAGCAGCAACTGGACCGTGAAGAATACAGGTTCTCTGGACATCCTCGTCGACAACAGACTCGAGGTCCTCCGACTGCCAAAGAGAGTCCTTCTTGAAGAAAAACTCAAATCTCTCGTCCAAAACAGGCACAAATGGAGCAGGCTTCTGGGCGGCTCTGGCACACAACATCAAGAAGTAGTCACAGTCCTCCTCAGAGATCAACTGGGTCTTGGCCAAAGAGAAGGAGTCGAAGAACTTGTCCACGAAAGCTTGAGGGGTCTTCTCCAACTGGCCAAAGTTCTGGATCAAGGACTGCTTCTCGGAAGCAGAGGTGAATCTCTCCTCGACTCTTCTGAGGTAGTCACCCATGAAGTTTCTCAAGGAAACGTCGATCCAGCGCTCGGACTTCTTCACGAACATCAACTCGATCATTCTGTTGGCAACTTCCTGGTAAGTCATGTCCTCCAAGTCACAAACGCCCTGGGCGTTACGGCCGAACCAGGGCTTCTGGAAGTCCTTGTTCAATCTGCCAATGATGTAGTCCTTCTTCTTGGTCAAGGCCTCAGAAAGCTTGTTCTTGGGCAAGTTGAAAATGGTCTCGTCCAACTCCTTCCAGAGCATCACACCTCTAGTAGCGAGCTTGTGGATAGGCTCACCCATCTCGGACCTGACAGTGATGATACCTCCAGTGGGCTTCTTGTAAGTGCTTTCCCACTTGCCGTCAGCAATACCGGTACATTCAGCAATGGCCTGCTTGGCAGCCAAAGAGGTGTGTGCTTCCTTAGCAGTCATGACTCTAGAACCGAACAAGACACCGTCAAATGGCATTGGTGGGTAGTTGAACTCGTTGGACCAAGAACCAGTCAAGTATGGGTAAGTCTCTTCGTCAGAACCAAAACCAGAGCCGGCAACCAAAACGATGTTGGAGCACTTTCTGATCTTAGCGTACATCTGCAAAACAGGCTGGTGGAAGTCCTCGTAAGAGTGGTGACCACCACCTCTACCACCGGTCCACTGAAGCACAATAGGGAAGTTAGGGTGGGCCTTGGCAATAGCGATGGTCTGGTTGATGGAATCAATGGAACCTGGCTTCAAGCCCAAGTGGGTCAAGCCCAATTCCTCAATGTACTCTGTGGCAACCTCCAAGGAAGGAACACCGGCACCAATGGTCAAGGACTGGATAGGGAAACCCTTTGCTCTCAATTCCTTGATCAAGGGAATACCCCACTGCAACATTCTAGGGTTGACGTAGATCAAGTTGATACCGATACCGGAACCTGGGGTAACTCTGCTGGCGATTTCTCTCAAAGCTCTTTCCATGCCTCTTGGCTCGAAGTAGCCACCTCCAGCCAATTCAATGTGGTAACCGGCGTTGATGGTAGCGGAAACAATGTCGGTGTTGACGGTGGTAGGAGTCATACCAGGCACCATCAATGGAGCTCTTCCAAGAAGTCTGGAAAACTTGGTGTCGACGAAAACCTTGCCGGCCTTGGTTTTCACCAATTTAGGTCTGTACTCGTCCAACCAGTTGGGAGCCCATTTGATGGAGCTCTGGGTTCTGTTGAAAATCTCCTGTTTGAAACCGTACTCATCGTCCTGGTTGGTGTCAATGGCACCAGAAATAATCACACGGGCTCCCGTACCTTCCTTATTTCTGTGGGTCAAAACACCCAAACCGGAAACGCCTCCAGGGCCGAAATCCAACAAGTGGGTGCTGTCGAAGTTGGTAGCGGTTTCCCAGTGGACAGGCAACTCGGTAATGCACTTGGTGAGTCTGTCGACAACATCGCCCTTGGAGTCCTGGAAGTTCTCACCAGAGTAGGTATCGTAGACGGGGATCTTGAGGTCAGAAGCAGAGAACTCCAAGCCATCGTTTTGCACATCAGCCAAAATCATATCGGTAGCTGGCTCAAGAAGGTGGGAGTGGAAAGGAGCAAAGATGGGCAAGAAACGGTTGGAAAACTTCATCTTACGGTCGGAAAATGGCACACGGGCCTGGTCCAAACCAGATGGAGCCTTGTTGTTTCTCAAGGTCAAGTTCAAACCGTAAAGCGACTCTGGAGGACCAGAAACAACCATATTTCTGCCACCGTTTACCAAGGAGATGGCAACGTGTTTCTCGGATGGCAAGTGGGCGTTGGTCTGTTTGATAAAGTTCTCAACTTCGGAAAGAGACAAGTCTCTCACAGACAACATAGGAGATGGTCTACCTTCACCGTTCTCCAAGGAGTCCTGCAACATCGTAGGAGGCAAGGAAGTTCTAGGGTAGGTCATGAGACATCTGGCACCGATGAAGAAAAGCAAGGAAACAGCCTTGATGGAGTTTTCAGTGAAAGACTCCCAGTCATCAGAACTGGCAATGGCAACGGCAGTAACCAAACCTTGAGAGTGACCGGTAGCACCGACCAAGGCGTCTCTGAACTCGCCAGGCGTGATACCCAATGTCTTACATGTCACAGCATAGTGGCACAACTGGATCACACAGATCAATGGGCACGAAACAGGTACACTCAACAAGTACTCCTGGTCGGGTGTCTGGTCAGGCAGCTTCAACCACTTCAAGATGTCAAAGCCCTGGGTGTAGATTTTGTCGACGTTGGAGGTGGATTTCACCAACAGAGTCAACTTGGAGGCAATTTTCTGGAGCAATTCGGCAAGAAGCCCGTGGTACATGTAATTGAGCTCTCTCAACTCCTCAAAGTAGTCGTCTGTGTTACCCTGACCACCGAAAATGGCAACGGTCTTGGCCAAGCGGCGGGCAGAGCTTTGCACCAAGTCAGACAGCTGTCTTGGAATGGTGGTGTTTGAAGAAAGGACCGCATCGAAGTAGTGCTTGATGACTTCCTTGGTTTTGGCAGCTGTGGTGGGGTAGGTCTCGTCAGCAAGCAACTGGGCGGCAAAGCTGTGGATATCGGAATTAGGGAAGAATCTGGACTGGAATTCCAGCAAGACGGCTGTCAAGATCTCGTTGAACTCACCTTCGACAGCAGGGTCCACCAAAGAGGCGGTGAAGCCGACAAACTTGGCAAAAAGCTCGGCAGGAGAAGCGGGTTCTTCGTCAGAAGCGAAACCCTCTGTTGGAACGGGCAAAGTCTTCACAAACTGCTCCTTCAACTGGGAGTACTTGAAGAAGAGCTCTGTGGGGACCAAGATGGTGTGTTCTATGGACCCGTGGGATAGGGCTAGCTGGCGGTGTGTTGTGCTCATTCTAGCTTGTGGATGACTCTTTTTTCGGAAATGGGATATATATTCTCGGTGGTACGCGAGATGATAAGAAGAAAAGAGGATCCGTTTTGTTTAAGAATGGCTTCAGAGACTAAATTTTGGGTCCCTTGGTTTTTGCAACTCTCAACAATGTCTGTGCAGAACCCGCATATAGTTGGTTAGTTTGTTGGGAGTCTTACCGAGCGAACTTGCAGAGGTGGTGTGCTTGTGTGCAGGACGGTTTCATAAAAAGGGTCGAGTTCTTGCAGCCAACGGGCTGGAAGGCAGAGGTAAGCTTAGGGAGACGCGTAGATGCGCTGGAACTTTTGTTCCTTGGGGCGCTGTACGTGATAGACGGGCAAAAAGAGGAAACACCCGTACACCACGGACGTTGGGCTGCAGCTAGCTCCGAGCGCCGAAACCACTACCGTGTGGTTTACTAAGGCAGGCGAGGCCAATTTAGCAGATCCAAAGCATAAAGCATTTATTAGGATAGTGACAGTAATACATGTAACTTTTCCGGCGATTGGAGCTTTTTGTGGTGGTTTAGCAGGGGGTCTCGGCGGCAATCTTGCAGGTCCGACTCCGAAGGATCTCTCAGTGCAACAACGTGGTCACCAGCTACAAAACGCAAAGTTCACCTTCTACAACAATCAAAGAAAGACAAAGTAGCGATTTCTCCAGAAAATAGAGCCATTTTGGGTCAGGAGCCCGTGGGTGGTACGGTGGAAGAAATGGGTCTTTGCAGGCTGCAGGAATTTGCACCCAAGCCGAGGAGCAGACCCACCCCAGGATTTGAAAAGCCAGATTCATCTAGCGAACAAAGTGGCGGTACATTAGAGGATTATGATTCTGTACATCATGATTATATCTTCAAAAAGATGATTTTTTCGTTACAACATCCATATCAGTGATGGGGATGCCTGCCCATCGTGCAGGCGTTGGGAAGACCGTTGGATCTGACGTAAAGACACAAAAACGTTTATTCAAATCCCCCTATTGTTTTTTCAGTATTTCCCAGAATTTTTCCTCGCAACATACCTTCAAATTCCCACGCCCGCCAAAACGCCAACCATTTCCAGCTTTTTCCTCTTTGTTGGCTCACAGCCTCTGGAAATTGGCGCGTTTGGGCGAGGCCGTTCCGCACCCAAAAAGCCATCGCGGCGAACAAAGGCGGGCCTTGGTCTTATCTGGCAGCTCATTGTTGCGATTTTCTTTGTGCTTTGTTTTCCATCTGAAACCGATCTGAAGCGATGAAAAACCGATAGGACGGAGATTTGGGAAAATCAGGAAATTTAGGTAAAAGCTAATTTCGTAAATGGGGTGGTGGTTTGGGTTTTGTGGGGTCGGCTGTTCTAGGCTCGTGGTGGCTGCAAAATAGGGACCTCATGGCCATGCACTTTGGGGAATCTCCAGGAGTTAAAATAAAGTAAGGGGTGCCTTTTGTCCGGTGGCCTTGTCGTCATTTTGCGTTTACGGTAGGATCTTATCGGCTTTGGGATGTAGAAGTGGTCTGGTTTGGAGTGGTTCTAATGCAATTAAAAGCACTTGCCTTGATAAGCTTTTTTTCTTTTTCTTTTTTTTTTTTTTTTTCTATACTTATATCAAGTTATTGGATTACACATTGATGGTCAAACCCTCAATCATCGGTGGGGCATATCTTATCTATGTACTGGAATAGCCCGTCTCGGCTGTGATAATGCATATTTGGGCTCAGACCAAATCACTCAAATCAGACCCATTGATTCGATTGGCCAGTAGCCCATTCAATTGGCCACTACCTCTTGTTCGGCTCGACTTACTTGCCGGGCAATCCCAACACGCTATTCACCTGCTTGGGAAACTCCCTCACCACAATCTCACATTTCACCTCCTTGCAAAGATCCTTCTTATTATAGTAAGGCACTCTTTGCAACAACTCAAGACCCGTGCTCCGCTCAAGCGCCTCCACAGGCACCTGGAACGCCGTCAAGGGCTGCTCATTGGCGATAGGCTCGTTGGGCAACACGAACGCACCCACAGAGATCTTATCACTGCCATTGGCTTCTCCGACCACAAGCTTAAAAAAATGAGTGGGAACAGCGATGTTTGGTGGCGAGCCAATCACCTCGTATGTCACTCTGAACTTGTCATCGCTGCACTTCTTGGGCAAGTACAATGGACCCGTCATGACACGGACGTTATCGTAGCGGCCCGTGAGTCTCCTGACGAAATCTTCAAAATGCGCCCAGTAGTCACGGTTGAAGCCCTCTCCGACCTGAGGACTCATGTTGGTGAGCAAGAAGGTCTCGTCCATGGCCTGCTGCAGAAACTTAGCATCAGCCGCTGGCGCCTGGTGGCCTCTGTCGTAGCCTGAACGGAAGTAGTCTCGGAGACGAGCACGGAACTTGAGCGGTATGCTCTCGTCCTCCTTGAAAACCAGCTTCTTTCTGTCGACTCCGTCTGCTCTTCTGACCGAATCCTTGGTGATGTGCTCCAAGATCCAGTAGGGGTTTCTCGTCAGTCTGTCGTAGCACGAGATGAACTCGCTGTTTTTCTGGAGGTCGTGGATCGGGCCGGGGAAGCCGTATTTGTAGAAACCGTCAGGTTGCACAGATACTGGCGAAAGAGCTGGAGATCCAACAGGAGCAGGCAAATTGGGGCTGGTTTTGGAAGGCGGTTCCTGGGTCGTAGGCGTAGGCTGGCTCAGGCGGCCCCAGAAGAAAGAGGCCACGCCCACGGTGCCGAGACCTAGAGTGTGAGGAAGAAACTTGGACATGATGAGGAGGAAGTGAGGAAGAAGTTCGCGAATGAGCAGAGGTGTATTAGGTGGGAGGGGGTGGATTTAGATTGGGAGGATGTTATTGAGAGTTGTGATTTGAGATTTGTTGATGGAGGTGTTGATTGTTGAAGATGTTTTTTTTCTTTGGCTTTTATGGAGTTTGTGTGGGTTCTGGTGGACTCGTGGTGGTGAAGAATGGCTGCAAACCCGGTAGCGCATAGTGGTCCAGGTGCTGATGAGGAACGTGTAAGGGAGGTTTGCGATGAATAATGACAAAGCTAATTGATGTTTGATGTTTTCTCTTTCATGATTTTCGCTGAAGACAGCAGATTTTACGTTTTTGCTGGGTCTGCAATGAATGCTCTTATCTTGGAGGGTAACCCAGGCTGCAACACCGCATTGGTGAGTAGTCCTAGTCAAAGCTGGCCATTGACGTCTGAGAAAAGACCCGTCTTAAAGGAAGCTGAAAGTCACTTAAAACAAGAATCCAGTTCATTGAGCCTTGGAAGAAAAACACTGTTAGGCCTGGTACCGACTTACTTCGTTTAGTCTCAGTACATGCCTGGTTCTCAACGCTTATGGTGCCCACTGTGCCCACCAACAATATGTAACAGCTGCTCGACTCCGATCTTTAAAGCCATAGGCACTTGATCTAAAAATCGTTCTACCTCAATTAGATCTCCGCTTACATTGTAAAACACTGCCCTTCCCCAATTGAGACATCTCTTCAAACGCTTTGCAACCCTACGTATCCCACACCACCTTAACCTACACCACCTACACCACCTACACCACAGCTACCTTACAAGCCGCCTAGCCACCTAACAAACCACCTCAAACATCTAATCGCCCCTCCCCCAATCAAATCACTGGAAATCACCTCCCGCTCCTGGCCTGGCCAAAACCCCTTTTGCAGCCGTTTGTGGGGCGGCAATTCCACCTCAATGGGACCCAAAACCCACCAAAACGTCCTCATCCTCATCCTCACTCACCCTCACCAATTCCGTCGCGAAAGGTGCCGTGACCTCGAAACCTCCATTGGTTATCCCCTACCGCCCCACTCGGCCCCACATTAATACTCCGAGCCGAGCCTCGAAGCCTAGATGGGAAAAACGAAATTTCTGAAAAAAACATTAAAATATCACCTCAATTGACCTTCAATCTATCAGACGCTACCTCCCCTGGTCCCCAATGTCGCTGCCTCGCACGACAAAATGGCTGCAACATCGCCATGTCTCCCCTCCACCTACTAACCATAACTCCAGGTTTTCCTACACCATGGAAATTTCCTTCCCCACAAAACCCCAGTATCGCCTCCTCGATCGCCTCCTTGATCCCTGAACCCTGGAAATTGTGCCCCCACTCCGAGATCTTGGCGGCTTATCGCACAATGCCTGGCCCAATGCTGCGATAACGATAACGGAAGTGCCGCCGTGCCTCGGGGTATATAAAACACGCCGTGCCGCCTCTTCGCTTCCTCAAACATGACCTGGCACGATTTGGCCAAAAGAGCCACCGACGTTTACGACAATTCGTTGAAAAAGACCTTGCAGTTGTTCCCTCTTGACGATGAGGCACTCAAGGCGTTTGAGCTGCTTCCCTCAGCTAGAGGGAAAACCGTTGAGGATTATGGTTCACCTGCAAAGGTGCCCATTGACGTTTTCAGAGAGAAAATGCCAAAATCGTCCCTTGCTATCACGGAAAAGGACCCCCACGAGCTTCTTCAGGACCTCAAACTGGGTAAGGTCACCTGTGTTCAGGTGTTGACGGCCTACTTCCATGCTGCTATTTTCGCCTCGAAACTCGTCAATTGCATCTACGAGTTTTTGCCCGAAGAGGCCATGGAATTGGCCAAAAAGCTCGATCTGGGCGACAAAAACTTACCCTTGTACGGTCTTCCTCTCTCGCTCAAGGAGATGATTCCTTTCAAAGGAAGGGCAGTCACCCACGGCTCCCTCTGCTACTTGGACAGAGTGGTGGACTACAATGCCGATATTGTGAATATTTTGATCAACGCCGGCGCTGTGCCGTTCGTTCGTACCACCAATCCACAGTCTTTGATGATGCTCGAGTGTGAATCCTGGACTCACGGCAGAACGGTCAATCCGTACAACTCGCTGTTGACCTGTGGTGGCAGTACAGGCGGAGAAGGTGCCATTCAAGGTATTGGAGCGGCCGCTTTTGGCTTGGGTTCCGACATTGGCGGTAGTATCCGTTGTCCTAGTGCTTTTAACGGTATCTACGGTCTCAGATCCACCGTGGGCAGACTCCCCAGCAGCGACTACTTTTCATGTCAGCTCGGCCTGGAGTCGATTCTTTCTGTAACTGGCCCCATGACCCGTTCCTTGGCGCTTTTGGACCTTGTCATGAAGACCATCACAGATCTGTCTCCTTGGCTTGTGGACCCATCGTTGTACCCTCTTCCATGGAAGGCGCCCAAGAAGGAGAAACTTAAAATTGGAATTTTGTATGACGACGGCTTGGTAGCTCCACAGCCTCCGGTGGCTCGTGCTTTGAAGATGGTAGCAGAACAGCTCTCTAAAATGAGCAACGTCGAGGTTGTTCCTTTCAAACCGTACAAGCACGACAAGGCGTGGGAAATCATCACTTCGCTTTATTTTGAAGACGGCGGTGCCGACACAAGATCCACCATGGAGCGTTCGGGTGAACCCATGCTTCCTCAAACAGAGTGGATCCTCACTGGCAAGCACGTCAAGCCTTTGGAGCCCAAGGGCATTTGGCTGTGGAACATTGAAAAAGTCAAATACCGTAAGGAGTACCTTGCCCACTGGTTGAGCCAAGGAGCCCCCGATGCGGTAATTGCACCAGTGTTCCCTGGTCCAGCCTGTAAGCCCAGGACATCGAGGTATTGGGGCTACACGGCCCAATGGAACCTTCTTGACTACCCTGGCATGGTCTTCCCTGTGACTACTGTTGATCCCAAGCTCGATGCTCCAGTCAAGGACTACAAACCTAGAAACGAGATGGATGAGTTTGTGTGGAAGCAGTACGATTCTGCGGAGAGCTTTGCCAATGCACCTGTGGCACTTTGTGCTGTGGGGCTTCGTAACAGCGATGAGACTGTTGTTGAGGTAGCCAAGATTTTGGAGAAGAAGTAGGTGTAGTGGTGGACCAAGTCAGCCATTTGAAATGTATGCTTCATGATCGTTTAGTGTAGTGTAAAAGGTGGGAGTCAGGGTTCGTTTGCCTGGGCTGATATTGATTTTCGAAATCATACTTTTTCTTTGTCGATAAGTAACGATTTTTATGAATTCAAATATTCCCCACTGGCTAAATGCCATTGAATTGTAGTATATCTCATGGCCTTTCAAGTGCTTATTCAAGAGGTGAGAAGTGCTCATGTAATTCGAACACCACAACGTCGCCAACCATCACACATAGATTACGTTTTTTTTTTTTCTTTTATTTTTTCATCAAAACCTCCTGTTTTCAAAACCCTCCCGTCCGCTCTGCCTTGGCGGACCAGGTGGGAATGTCTCAGACTGGCGATCTTCCGTCATTGGGGCTGTGCTACAAATAAGTACACCCAAAAACTAACCAGAACCTCTCCAATTCACCCAATCCCCAGCAAATCACCTCCAAAACAACGTCCCCAAAATCCATTAAATAAACCTCTCGCCGTGCCTCGGTCCATTGTATTCGATGTTATTACCCGATCGGGGTGGATATCTCTCGCACGAAAAATCTGGGGAAGTATCAAAACCAACAACTACCGTTTTCTTCCACCATGCCTCCGGAGTATATCGAGCTCCAGCAGCTCCCCAACGATGAAACAAAACCGCAGTTCACAACCAGCCTCACGCAAGACGAAGTGGCCACCATTTTGCTGCGTTTGGGTCTACCGTCTATCTTCGACTCTTACGAAGAACTACCCCGACTGGCTCGTTACATGATAGAAAAAATCGAGAATTTGGCCATAGAGGATGCTGTTGTTATTTTGAGAGACGTCTTGGCAGAACACAGGGGCGATGTGAACTTCCCTCTGGCCGATTACCACTTGATAGAGCGTCTTTTGAGTCAGCTACCGTCAGACCAGCTGGACCTGGTGGACAAGAAAAGCAGAGATAGCGACTCGGACCAGGAAACGAAAACGGACCAATGGGCGCTAGAAGTGAGGCTTGAAGCGGGCTTGGTGGCCTTCCACTCGCCGTATCCCGAGGTCAGAGCTGTAGTGGATCCATTTGATGATCCGTCTATTCCCGTCGAGACGCTACGAGTGTACGTGATTGGCTTGTCGTGGACGCTTATGGGCTCTTTGATCAACAACTTCTTTGTGCACAGACTCCCCAGTATCGTTCTTTCGACCAGCACGGTGCAGCTTCTACTTTTACCAAGCGGCAGGCTCTGGGAGAAGGCGTTTGGAATGAACAAAAAGATAAGATTTTTTGGGAAAGAGATCAATCTCAACCCTGGGCCGTGGAACTACAAGGAGATGATGCTTGCGACGATCATCTACTCGTGTTCAGCAGGAACACCGTATGCCATTTACAACTTCTTCGTCATGAAGCTTGATCGCTTCTACGGACTCGACTGGGTCACCTGGGAATACCAAGTCATGTTTGCATTGTCAACCCAGTTTCTCGGCTTCGCCTTTGCTTTCCTTATGCTCAAGGTTTGTGTGTACCCTAAGAAAGCCATGTGGCCCACGCTTTTGCCCACAATCGCTTTAAACAGAGCTCTTATGAAGGATGATCCAAAGACCAACATAAACGGATGGACGATATCACGGTACTCGTTTTTCTTTGTTGCATTCATTGCCAGTTTCTGCTACAACTGGATCCCCTCTTATTTATTCAAGGCCCTCTCCACCTTCAATTGGCCTACGTGGTTTCTGCCAAACCTGATCCACCTCAACAACGTCACAGGTACAAATCAAGGATTGGGTCTCAATCCGCTTCCTACTCTTGACTGGAATATCATAGACATGGCGGGGTGCTTGACCATTCCTTTCTACACCTACGCCAACCAGTATCTCGGTTTGAGTCTTGGATTCCTCACGATTTTATTGGTCTACTACACCAACAACAAGTGGACATCGTACTTCCCCATCAACTCCAATCGTTTGTTCAGCAACACAGGTGAGGTCTACGATGTCAAGAAGATTCTTGACGAAAACAAGGCCTTCAATCACGACAAGTACTTGGAGTACGGTCCGCCATACTTCTCAGCCGCCAATTTGGTCATTTACGGAGCCTATTTCTGCTTATACCCCTTCGCTATCTTGTACCATGCCGTTACCGAATGGACGTCCATGAAACAGAGTTTTGCCAACATTTGGTTCACTGTCAAGGACTCATTCAACAAGGACCGGGACTCAAACTACCACCGCTTTGCTGATGACCCACATTGTCTGATGATGTCTCACTACAAGGAGGTGCCCAGTTGGTGGTTTTTGACCATTTTGATTGTGAGTGTCACGTTTGCGTTGATTTGTGTTATATTCTATCCCGTCGAGACCCCTGTGTGGGGAATCTTTTTCACCATCGGCATCAACTTTATATTCCTTATTCCCATCACAGCGATTGCCTCGGTGACTGGTTTCGCCTTTGGCTTGAACGTGTTGGTTGAGCTCATTGTTGGTTATGCGATTCCAAACTCTGGTATTGCCCTTATTACCCTCAAGGCATACGGTTACAACATCGACTCGCAAGCTTCCAACTACATCACAGATCAGAAGTTGGCACACTACACGAAAGTGCCGCCCAGAGCGATCTTCCGTGGCCAGATTATTCTGACTTTCCTCAGTGTGTTTGTTGCGTTAACTATCGCCAATTGGCAGATGAGCAATATTCCTGACATTTGTGAATTGCACCAGAAGAACAAGCTCAGGTGCCCCGGTGCCAATACCTATTTCTTCTCCAGCATCCAGTACGGAGAGATTGGTCCTGCCAAGGTCTTTGGCGGCATATACCCTATTTTGAAGTGGTGTTTCTTGCTAGGAGCGGTGATGGTTGTACCTATGGCGCTCTTCAAAAAGCACGGGCCTTCTAGAATCACCAGATCCTTCCAGCCAACGATTATCTTGGGAGGCTTCTTGAGTTACGCCCCATACAACATGCTGTACTTCACCGGCGGGCTCTACATGTCGTACCTCTTCATGTACCGCATCAAGCGGAACTACACCCTTTGGTGGGAGAAGTACAACTATATCTTGACCAGTGCGCTCTCGGCAGGTGTGGCATTCAGTGCTTTACTCATTTTCTTCACCGTCCAGTACGACAAGGATGATCTCAACTGGTGGGGCAACAATGTGAGCAGTATGGGCATTGAAGGATCCAACAAGCACCATGCCTGGCTCAAGGCCTCGGACGCTCCCGAGGGATACATTGGTTTGAGAAAGGGCCAGTTCCCTTAAGTCACCACCTCTAGAATATGACTTTCGCCGTCAGGATCACATATAGAATCGTTACAATAGATACCACGGCCACGGCAATAAACGCCGAGACGTTCGACATTGGGTAGTAGCCTTCAGTTAGCATATTTTCAGCATAGTAGAACCGCACAAAGCCTGTGATGAGGGTGATGATTCCAAGCACAATGCAGACCACAGCAAACGGCTTACCCAAGCTCAAGGTGCTGCTATTCCCGTATTCTATGATGACAGTGTATGAGCCAATGTCCACCTGACACTCCTGTTCAGTGAAACGTAGGAGCTGTGCCAAGGCAATGCCTATTGATACACATACAATGGATGTGCGTAGCCATGCCAAAAACGTTCTTTCGTTTGCGAGCTGGAGTTAGTGGGGACAGTGTGGAATAATTGAGCAACATACATTGTCTCTAGCGACGGTTTTGACGTTTTTTAGTCTTTTAGATCGGAGAGAGTACCCACTCATGAGTATGGGGTATTATATGCGCGTGGGATAAGAGCCTGCAGTAGTCAACCAAGGGAGACTGGTATTTCACCATTCTGTTATTTCACCATTAAGTAAGTGAAGATTCAATTAATGATTCAATGGCTTTCGAGGCAATTAAGAATAGAACAAAATCCACCAATTCACTGAAAAAACTCATGCCACTTTTGTAGGTGGGCCGCACGCCGCTGCATTTGGCTGCAAAACTACACTCCATCACACTGCTCGTCAATTCATAGCTAACTACAAAATCAAAGCGGCACCAGCCACCAAGGCAGCAGCACCCATGGCCACGGGCCTGGCACCGGCATTCTCCTCGGGAATGTCAAAACTCTTGGTGATGTTGGCACAGGCAATTCTGGTGGTGTTGTGCAAGTGGACAACCACCGACAAGTCAGCAAAGAAGGCCTCGTTGTTCTCGTTCAACGAGAGGTATGGGTCAATGTAGGATGTCTGGAAAGACTGGGCCTCGATCTCGCCGTGTCTGCCAGAAAGGTCACCAACCTCCAACTCGGCAGGAGTAGCAGCCTTCTCGTGACCGTTGTATGGGTTAAAGTGGGCCTTGGTACCGGTGCAGTTACCATCAGCAGGAACAGGCAACTCGTGGATGTGGTACATGAAAGGACCACCGTAGTCGGGCAAACCAGAGATGTCGACATCCACAAGGACAGAGCCGTTCTTGGAGGAAAAGTTGACGTAACCATTCACACCCTTTTCGAAAGTGGCTCTGTAGGAGGCTCCAACAGGGGAGTCGTGAGACTCAGGAGCCGGGTCGGCAGCGACAACAGAGAGCAAAGCAGCAGCACAAGCGAGTGGTTTCCACATTACGGATAAAGAAGATGGAGAAGAAGGTAGAGCAAACCAGGGGTATTTATACGTGACAGCCTTGACGTTTCTTGGCTGCAGAATGACAGGGGCCGGAACAAGATCGGTTTTGGAAGTTATTGGAGTGTCCCAGAGGGGCAGGCCTGGTGCATACGGCAAGAATGTGCACTACAATCGGTGCCGGGCACCACCTATGGAGAAAAAAAAAAAGCCAAGGACACAGAGTTTCATCTTTTGACACCTCCCCAATCCAATTCTTCTCTTCGCCATCTGTTGATGGTGTAGGTGCCTCGTTCCCACCGTTTGGGCGAGTTCGGTAGCATAATTTGCTCGGGGCACAAGCACAAGATCTGTGGGTGCGAAAACAAGCCTCCTCCACCAGCCAATCGCCTCCACACTGTACAATAGCCATAAAGGCTTTGGAGCAAGCGAACCAAACAGGAAGACAACGGGAGGCCCAATTCGGGCGAGGGGCCTAAAACGGAGAGGATCTGCTTTTTATTTTTTTTCTTGTACATGGGCTGCCATGTGGGTCGACGTGGGTCAGTGTTCCACTGATCTTTCTGATTATTTGCACCCAGTGCGGGCCAGCATGTGCTACGATGGAAGAATAAGCGGAAACGGCTGCCATTGGTTGAGGGTGCCTAAGCCGTGGTTTCTGCGCCAATGGCAGGCGGCTTGGTCCAAGCCTCGGGTTGCCCGCTGGATATCCCGATTATCGCCCAGATCTCCGTGCTTCAGCTATTTATAGGTGGAGGGACCTAGTAGGGTAGGGAAGTAGTGGTGGAAGTCGAGAGGGAAAGTAGTCGTGAAAGTAGGGAAGTAAGTATTTAGTGGCTTGTAGTTTGGCTGTCTATTGGGAGGTCCCAATGGGGTGGGGTGTGGCCTCGATTGGTCAATGCTTTTCAGGTGCACGTATGGTGATTGTTGGTTACGGTTTTGTGTCATTTTGTTGTTCGTCTGTTTTACGACTTTTTCCACGACACGGTTATGTCCGGTGGCTCAATAACATTCTCGGTTTTGTTGTAGACGAATGATTAAGCGAGGAACTTAGTGGTGCTGAAGTTTGTTCAGCCTGAATAATTTTAATATTCCAAGACCTATTCGCTTACGAACTCTCAGTAACCACATATTGCTCCATTTTTATTAACCATTCAATTTTGGCATCAGTAATTGGACCATAAAATTGTCAATTTCCAACCTCATCGACTCTACAACTTAAATAGTCTTGAGGCCAGTGAATTGATCGCATAACCAGAGATGGCTCCTCTACGACGAGGCTGTCAGTTCCACTCATCCCAGCTTCCGATTAGACAAGATTGACTTCCCAGATGTCGAATAAAATTGACTTTCCAATTCTTGAATCTTGTTGAATCTTATTCCCCAATTTCTTCACCACATCAATCAGTAGTACCACCTCTGCTACGCGCATCTACCCCAGATTGCTGATATACATGGCACAGACGGGTATGCGTTAGACTCGCAGACCTAGATCTGAGGTCTCACAAAAGATAGATTGCTTGCTAAATTCAAAAACCTGCCAAGACTCAGAAACCCGAAGCAACCGTTTCCAATCCTGTCTAAACTCTAACTAGCTATGCTAAGCTTTTGGCTACACTACCGTCTCCCCACGTGAAAAGTACCAAAACCGTCAAAACCAGCATTAATCATTTGGATGATTTCCTGGACCTTGATACTCCTTGATTTCTCCAATTTTTTTTAATCCCAAAGCACTCTGTTGCCCACTCCACCCAGGTCCATCAACATTTTGCAGCCATTCCTCGGTTCGCACGTTTTCGTCATACAGCCAGCCGTGCTACTACATCACCTTCTTCTTCAAAAACCACCCAAAATGCATATTCCCTTGTTGGGCAGACTTTCCCTCTTGGAGTGGCCCCTCGTGGTCGTCTCCTTGCTACTTTCGTGGCTCGAGTACATCTCAACACTCATTACACGCTTGCTTCCTTCCACGGTGATCAATATCATCACCTACTCCCTTCAGGTGGTCTACAGCTTCACAGCGTCCCCTATTCGGTTTATTTCTTCGGGCGGCGAGATCCTGAAGGAGGATGGTATGCCAGACATCAAATACAGATACTTGTCTGGCGGAGAGGGCGATATCGATAAGGAGAAGTACGATAGAATGACCGTGCTCCTCAACGCCAAGGACATCCTGGAGATGTGCTCGGTGTTTGGGTACGAGGTGGAGCTGAGAATGATCAGAACTAAAGATGACTATTTGCTTACAGTCCAGAGAATCCTGAGGCCCAACGCTGGTCCTAGAAACGGTAAGGTGGTCTACATGCACCATGGCCTCCTCATGTGCTCCGAGATCTGGGTGACCATGCTTGATAAAGACGCCAACTTGCCATATGTGCTTTACGAGCTTGGTTACGACGTCTGGTTGGGCAACAACCGTGGTAACAAGTACTCGCACAAGCACTTGAGCCATAGACTCAACCTGGAGAAGTTCTGGGATTTTGCCTTGGACGAGTTTGCCTTTTACGACATCCCAGACACCATCAACTATATTCTTGCTGCCACTAAGAAGGAGAGTTTGATCTACGTGGGCTTTTCTCAGGGCACTGCTCAGGCTTTCGCTAGTGTTTCTGTGAACCCAGACTTGAACGAAAAGATTGAGAGAATTGTTGCCATCTCGCCAGCCACTACCCCACATGGTCTTTACTCTAGATTCCTCGATATCTTGCTTAAGTCCAGCCCCGTCTTCGTGTACCTTCTCTTCTCCAGAAGAGTGCTCATGCCAAGCGTCCAGTTGTGGAACAGAATTATGTATCCACCCTTCTTTGACACCTCCATTGACGTTGCAAACTACACCTTGTTCAACTGGAAAGCGCTCAATATCGACAAGGTGCAGAAACTCAGCTCGTACGCTCACTTGTACTCCACCACTTCTGTCAAGACAGTGGTGCATTGGTTCCAGATCATTTCCGCCAAGAAGTTCCAGATGTACCACGACGAGTCCAACTTTTCTTCTCTCAACCCAATTGAATACCCATTGAAGAACATCGAGGTTCCAATCCACTTGATCTACGGTGATTCGGACCTGTTGGTGGACATTGAAGTGATGGAGAACCAGTTGCCCAAAAAATATACCACCTCTCACCCCGTTGCGGGCCACGAGCACTTGGATAACTTGTGGGGAAGAGACGCTGCCAGAATTGTTTTTCCGTTGGTTTTAAAGTCTCTTGGTGAAGAAGTTGCCAATGGTAAGAAGTAGAGGCCCAAGATAATATTCGCATTTATTTAATAGTAATAGCTTAACAGCACGATTATGGAAACTTTGATGCAACTCAAAAAAATCAGAAACGACAAATACTATGAATCAAACTACTTGTAGTACAAAACTTGGCATTAGCTTTATTACAATTGGGCCGGAATTGGCTGTTTCTCTTTTGGGCTCTTTTGCTGGGCTTCCAAGGAAATGGCTGCAAAACGGTCGTGCGATTGTGAAACACCAGCAACAGAAGGATTCAGCAACAAGTGAACCAAAGATGATTTGATAATAGTCATTTTTCTAATTAAAGGAAACTTCGTATAATATCCATGGAAAGTCAGTGGTCACTAAGGGTGTAGTATGTACCAACATATGACCGTTCCTACATATTAGCATTTGCAACTAGATACCCTGCAATTCTCAACTGGCAGCCAAACCGTCTAATTTTGCACCTTTCCATCAGCACCATAGCCCAGCATTTTGCCTAAAAAGCTTGATTTAAGCATCATAGTTTTCCAGGGAACCAACCACCTGGCGATTTATTAGCTTGCTTGCTTATTCCTTGGCCTTAATTAATTACCACATAATGGCTGCGGCAGCACATCCTTCAGAAGTAAGTCCTCCTCAAGAAACACATTAATTCTGATACTAACCCATGAAGAGCCCTCGCCATTCACCAGAAAAGGTCAAGCAAGAAAGTATGTTTTTCAATTAACTTTTTATAAAACGCTACTAACGTCAGTGCTCTCACACAAACTAAGTGAAAGTGTTCCAAGAACCATGCATGAAGGCAACAGCCCACAGCTAGATAGTAAGCCTAGTAACATAGACAAGGATAGTCAGAGAAAACCCCAGGCTGATACCGAAGATGCTGAATATACCGACATTGTGTGGACGAAAAGCTTAAGTATTCACGAATGCTCACAGGAGATCTCAAAGAGCTTGGATGTGCTTCTTCGAGGCAAGCCAGCTGATACAGAGAAAGAGATGTATGAAGGTTTACTAGAAAGTGCCACAGAGGCTGTTCCGGAGCCCCTGAAGGCTTTGACACAGTGTTATCCTCAGAACTACCTATCGGAGATCCTCATAACGAATTACACCGACCTTGTCAAGTTCTGCCTGCTGTACTTAAACTTGACGCTCTCGCTGAAAGTGACTAAGTTCGTGGTCAATCTATTTTACAGTTTGGAGTGTTGGGAGATTTACCATCTACTACAGATGATACCCAACCTAGACTACTTCCTCAGGCTTGTGGATATTGATGTCACGGATACGCCGTTTGGACACGTTGTGTCACCCCCAGATAACTACATGGGATTTAATCTAAGGCAGGGCTTCCAATATCCATTTCCCTTCCCCTTCTACAACTTCTCCTACCACACCATGAACCCAGACGTGACGAATCAGAAGTACCAACGGCTTCGCATTGATAATTACATTGACATTCGTTTGAACAAGGCACAGCCAAAGAAAAAGAAGAAGACGAGGGCACCGAAAAAGAGCTCAGTATCACAGGAGGCATCACCTCAGCGTCTCTTGAGGCAAGATTCCGCCATTTCTGAAAACTCACAAGAATTCACATTTCAAAAGGTCACACCCAGAGACATCGCTTTTGACATCCAGACCGTTGGCGAATTGGAGGATGACGATGATGGGTACACGACAGATGAGGCCGAGAGGATTTTGCAAGATGAGAACAGAGCCGTGCCCATGGGACAGCAAGGCTTGGTTTTCGTGCCATCCATATTTCAACACTTGGTTCTGCCAGGCGTCCTCACGTCAGGGCCTGCCACCAGACTCTCTAGTTTGCACGAAATTCAGGAGCCTCCGTTGGCGAATATTCAAAGACCAGAGCTACCGGCACATCCACCACATCAAAATCCTCAGCTGGTCATCAGGTCGCCTCGGGAGGAAATAAAGAGGGAGGGTTCCAGTTTGGCCCAGCCACCCTCTTTCATTTCTCAGGCGCCAATACCGGCATCTTTGCAGTACCCTCCACAGTATAAGGATCCTTCAAGACTGCCGTACTACGGCACATCCTCCAGGATGGGTTCTCATCCACTGCCTCAATTCCCTGCCTATGCTTCTGCCTTACCACCACCAGCTACACTCGTATCTCCACAGCTCAAAACAAGAGAGGAGGGCCACCAGGATCATAGCCCACAGCTACAACGGTACGGATACCAAGGCTATCCCGCATTCCAGCCTTATGGTCAACCCTTCTATGGCGACCGAAGACTCTTTATGCAGATGCCTATCCAGGGATATGTTCCCATGGGAGTGCCTCCTCAAAAGCTTCCAGGCCAGGGAATTCCTCAAAATATGCATAGTCCACAGTATCAGCAGCAGTTTATCGGCTCCATGCCCATGCCACCGCTTGGGTACCAGTATCCCGTTGCCGAAGCTGCACAGCCACACGGATCGCCGCCGATGCACGCCGTCCAATCAAATCCCACTCCTCCGCCTCCAGGATCCATACATCTGCCTCATTTGAGAGACGAGGACAAGTCCAAGAAATAGTTAAAAAGTGGCGCTTGAGAAATGGTTGCAAAAAATCGGGGTGCGCTTCCTGCAGAACTAACGCCAGACAGGTCAGAAATGCACCTTGAATAGCGAGAATGGCTGCAAAAACGTCGTGCGAAAGCCCAATGTCGGACCACCCGGCCTTCTCCAAATAGTTACCAAACTAATCTCCAAAATACATAACGAAAAACGGCATTAAGATATTCTGTAGCTTTTCCGTAAATTCCGTAATAATATTTTCCTAAAATGGCGGCGCCCGGCTCTGTTGATGGTCGTGCGCACTACACAAACCTACCTGCTGTTAACCGCAAATCCTTATTTTGCAGTCACTCGAACCACTAACTTTGGACTCGAAGTTGCCATATTTTTCCAGGTCAATCTAGTGCTTTTGGCTTGAATTACACTTGGAAGCTACCCCATTTGGCAAAAAGGCAAAACACAACCACCTTGCTTCATCGGTATAATCCAGTGACTCCACACCATCAGGTCATAGACAAATTACCATTGCACGGAGGAGATTCACAAAAAATCCTTACCGAAGAGGGTGATATCCGGCTGTCAAAATCATCAATAACCACACAGCATGAGTGAAGTGCTACGGAGTCCCTCAGACATCGCCAGCTACGAGTCCTCCTTCACTTACCCTCCATCGGAAGAGCACAACACAATGACTTCTACGCTTGACTCAGGCATCAATGAAAAGGGGGACTCGATTCATGATCATATGTCCCCTCAGGAAACGTCCGATGCTTCACCACGTCGAATGCAGCCGATCATTCCTTCATCACAACCTGAGGGAAACCAGTCACCCACTGCTACAAGTGCTATTTCCCCATCGAATGAAACACATGCAGTTGCAAAACGACCCTGGGAGTCGACCAGCGTCTCTCTCACAATTCCAAATGTCAAGGAAGCTTTATCTACAAAAGCGTCATCATACACAGCTGCCCTTACAGAACTAGGCAGTGCTAGCATGTCAGAGATGGTCCAGGCCCTTTGCCACATTGAGCCCCAGAGCACTACTGAGTACGCTGAGCTCATGTGTAAAATTGCATATTTGGTCCACGAGGGCGTTCTTGAGGAGACGTATATCCAGGCACTAGAAAAGAGACTTTATGCTTTGGAGGACTTATTGTCCAGCTACATCGCCGAGGACCCTGCTCTGTCAGAACTATACATAGTTGTGGAATGCTGTTTCGATATATTCTTGAATATCGCCATGGACAGCACCAGAGATGGCCTTTCTGCAAACATCATCCGCTTCCTTTCCAGCATCTTGGTCAACCTCAACTATTGGGAAGTGTACAACCTCATACGGCTTAATCCTGCTGTCTACCTGTTTCTAACGCTCATAAAGTTTGATTTAAATGCATGCTACACGAGGTTTGTTCAGAGCTATTCCAATTTCCGCTACAAACAGACCCAGCTTTCACCCGCTACAATTGAGAAATTCACCGCTTTACGAGAACAGCAAAAGAGAGAGCGTGATGAGCGCTTCGCAGAGGCTGTCAGCAACGACGATGAATATTTCAACAAGGATCTGACCGAGGAGCATGATAAGTTCATCTCCGATAGACTCGCATCTGAAGGCAAGGGTAAGGATAAAAAGAAGGCTAAGGCCGATTCAAAACTTTCAGCGCATAGAGTGATAAAGAAGCCGGAGATCAAGCCCGGTAGTGCACGTCTGCTGAACTACGACCCTGATGTGATTCATGAATGTCAATTACCTTCGGCTGAGGAGCCTGGAAAGATGTGTCTCAGAAGATTCTCCAGAAAGTACGAGCTCATAAGGCACCAGGACACCGTTCACCTGAAAAAGAAGAAATTGTTCAAGTGCTTTGTCTGTGTCAAACAGGACCCTGTTATGGGGCCCAGGATATTTACTCGTCATGATACATTGGCGAAACACATCAGAGTGAACCATCGCATATCAGGCAAGGAAGCCAAGGCCGAGGTCGCCTACTCCAAGAAGCATGCAGAAATTGTCGATGAAGGAGATATTACTGTCCATGTGGGGCGTCGGAAGACCAAGGTTGATTTTGAGCTTCGAGCCCATATGAACAAGGGAGGTCGTGAAGCTCCGGATGGAAGTATCATCTTTGATGACGATGAAATGCTTTCTGGCGAAGAAGGCGAGCCAATGATTGACGTTGTGTAATATGGGAAACAGAAAATAGATCAGATTTCTTTGATTTCTTTGATTATGGTACATAAAATAATTTTACAGCTAGGCTAGCTACAACCTTGCAGCAGCTCTTTCGTATGCCTGTTGTTCGAGAATGGCCTTCTTGATCTCCTCGTCCTCGATGTCGTCGAAAATCTCCTTGGGAATAGACGCAAGGCCGGTAACCTTGCGGCGAATATCTGGGTTGTAGAACGCAAGCGAGCTCTTGAAGTCACCGTTCGAGCTCAACTTCTTGTAAACAGCTCTCTTGGGCTGACTTCCTTCAGGGTAAAAGTTGAAGCCACTGTATGGGTCCTTGATACCTCTTAGCCAGACCTGGTTTCTCTGTTCCGTCAACGTAGAGTTGAAATCTAGCGTTTGTTTGCACACCTGGTACATCCATGTGGGGTCAGCCTGATAATTGATCAAAGCGGAACCTGTGATTTGGTTTTGGTAGTTCTCAGCACCGTAACTTGCGGCTCTATTAGAAGTGTTGGCCTCCTCAGGGTCGGCATACTCGCCAGACACATCGCCTCTATCGATAGCTTGCTGCTCCCAGAAATCGTCAATGACCTTCTTACCGCCAACAACCATTCTAGCGCCAAACTCTCTGTAAATAGAACGAGCTGTAACGAGGTTGACAGATCTACCCTTGTAGGAGGTGGGGATCAAGTGACGGTCAATCAAGTCCATCTTCTCCTCATGCGTGCAGACTTTCTTGAACAACGACAAGTGGGTTTTGAACAACAAGTAGGAGTCTCTGAAACCGACAAGACGGGCTGGCTCGGTGGAGACCATATAAAGACGCTCTCCCTTACCTAATAGAGTGAATGTCTTGACTCTGTACTTTCTGTCACCCTGCAAGCGACCCAACGCATCAACTTTCTCGCACCCCTTAGGGTCTTCCTCGTCAAGAACAATCTCGTCATTCTGAACGTTGATTTCGTTACCCTTGTCGTCGTAGATGATATCATCTGGTCTAGGAATCTTGGGCTTTCTACCTCTCTTCTTGCCCTTCTTCTTTGGAGGCTCGCCTTCAGCAGGAGTTTCTTCAGGTTTCTTTTCACCCTCTTCTTCAGCCTTGACTTCCTTCTCTCCATCCTCGTTGTCCAACTCGTCACTAGCAGACTTTCTCTTTCTACCTCTGGGGCGGCCGGGCTTGACAACCTCGTCATCTTCATCATCAACATCAATATCATCGTCATCGTTGATGTCGGCATCCTCGTCGTCATCCTTGACCCCAGATTCATCGTACTCTCCATTTTCATCACCTTCCTTGTATTCCTCGTCATCAGCCTCAGGCATAAGGTCTAAACCGGCCAAATTGACACGCTCCTTTCTCAGCTGTCTAGGAGATCTGGCCGTACCATTTTCGTCATCCAGCGGAGGGGCAGACATATTAATTAGGAATGGCTGATTTTGACAGGATTATGGACCGTGTTGAGAGGTTTTGTTTCTCAAATTTCGGCACGTGACCAAAAATGCGTCTTTTGGCTGCAAATGCTTTCGGCTACTCTATCGCATTCTTCTATTCGATTTGATTTATATACAAGTGGTGCAATTACTTCTCGTCATCCTTCTTCTCCTCTGGTGGCTTCTCATTCTGGTAAGCGGGCTTACCGTCAAGGTATTTGTCGAAGGCGTCGTTATTTTCAGGGAACGGTCTCTTGCCTAGGAGACGGATCATGTCCTCTCTGGTGATGAACTCTTTCTTGAGCAATTCCTGTGCCACTAGTTCGACAGCATCACTCTTTTCAGACAACAACTGCTTACAGCGGCTGTAGCAGTCCAGAACGATTCTTCTGATTTCTTGATCGATGACATCGTTGGTCTCGTCACTGAAGGGCTTGGTCAAGTTGTCCTGACTCTGGGTGTCAGCGTAATTAACCATACCTACCTTGTCAGACATACCGAACCTCAACACCATGGACTGGGCAATCTGGGTGACCTTCTTGAAGTCATCGTGAGCGCCACTGGTGACGGATGCAAAGTTGAGTTCTTCTGAGACTCTTCCACCCAAGGTCATTATCATTCTGTCGTAAAGTTGAAGGGTAGACATGAGATGCTGGTCAGGAGGCAAGTATTGTGCGTAACCCAATGCTCCTTGGCCTCTAGGAATAATAGAGACCTTGAGCAAGGGGTGGGCATATTTCAAGAACCAGCCACACACAGCGTGTCCGGCTTCGTGGTATGCCACAATGCGCTTTTCATGAGGATCCAAGAGCTTGCTCTTCTTCTCAACACCTCCAATAACTCTCTCAATAGCCAATTCAAAGTGTCTCAAAGTGACAGCCTTAGCGTTGTATCTGGCGGCAATCAAAGCTGCCTCGTTACAGACGTTAGCAATGTCAGCACCAGAAAAACCAGGAGTCAAAGCAGCGAGACGGCCAGAGAGATGCTTGTCGATGTTCTCAACAACCTTGATTTTTTGCAAATGCACATCGAAAATCTCGATTCTGCCTTGCAATTCAGGGTTGTCAATAGTGATGTGTCTGTCGAATCTTCCTGGTCTCATCAAAGCCTTATCCAAAATGTCAGGTCTGTTGGTACCGGCAAGAACAACCACATGACTGGAGCTGTCGAAACCGTCCATTTCCACCAACAACTGGTTCAAAGTACTTTCACGCTCGTCATTGGCGCCACTGGCGTTACCCTTGGATCTGTTCTTACCAATAGCATCGATTTCATCGACGAAAACAATGGAAGGAGCATTCTCACGAGCGGTCTTGAACAAGTCACGCACACGGGAGGCACCGACACCAACGAACATTTCAACGAATTCAGAACCAGACACAGAGTAGAATGGAACACCAGCCTCACCAGCGGTAGCACGAGCAATCAAAGTCTTACCGGTACCTGGAGGACCGGAAAGAATAGCACCTCTGGGAATCTTGGCACCCAATTTCTCATACTTGGTGGGGTTTTGCAAGAACTTGACAAACTCCATGACTTCTTGTTTGGCCTCGCTCATACCAGCGACATCCTTGAATCTGATTTTGATATCCTTCTCCTGGTTGAATTTCTTGGCCTGGGACTTGCCGAAGCTCAAAGGACCACCAGCACCGAGGTTGGCCTTCTTTGTCATGTAATAGATGGCACCAAGGAATAAAAGCGTGGGGAGGAAGTTGACCAAGATCTTAGCGATGCTACCCTCGGTGGAGTAGACCACGGGCACTCTCAATGAGTCAGGAATCTTGTATTCATCCTGGACAGACTTCAACTGGCGCTCAAAAGACTCGACAGAGCCAATGTTGAAGTAGAAATCGCCACCATGGCCTCCACGGAGCTGCTTACCATTTTCATTGAGTTCAACAACCGCAGTCTTGTTGTTGATAACGTGGATCTTAGAAACAAAGTTCTTTCTCAAGAACTCACCGCAGAACTCCTGGAAGGAGATTTCGCCTTCGTTGGCGCCATCGGAAAGGTAGAAGTAGGCAAAAATACCAACCATAAGAATCAATGAAAGCAGGTAGCTCACTTGTCCAAGCGTCTGCTTCATCTTGTCATCCATAACCGAGTCCTTGTCCTTGCTCTTCTTGTTTTCAGGTTGAGTATCCCAAGATTCAGACGACTCGCTCTGGGCGTCTTTCTTGAGCCAGCTAGACTCCGAAGCCGGTGGGTCGTAGTTCATAATAGGACTGACGAGAGGGAACAAAAATGGTTTGTCATCACAGGGAATAGAAGCCCAGAAAGAAAAGGTCTGGAACCAGTTCAATGCAGAGTTGGCGGGCACATTCCATTTTTTCATAGCATCCTCAATAACGGCGGGGTCGTTCGTGGAAAGATCGAGCTCTAGGAAGCTCTTGAAAATCTTGGAAATCTCTTCGTCCGTGAAAGTTAACTCCTCCATAAAAACTCTCTTGTTAGCGAGTCTGAAGTAGAACGTAAGTGCAGACTCGATCTCCTCTTTGGTGAATCTGGGCAGCTGGAAGGGCAAATCCAACGCTTTTATTCTGTTTTCATATCCATGCATAATCAGCTTGCCCTCACGAAGCTGGATGGCAAGAGAGGCCGATAAGGCAAATGCCGTGTGGAAAAGCATTCTGTATCTCTCAGACATAGACTCAGACAGAGCCTCAGGAAGAAGCACAATGTCCTTCTTGGAAGGGTCCTTCTTATGCTCAGCATCTAGCTGGTCTAGCCATTTGGCAGCCAAGTCATCGAGCTCCTTGATTCTGGGTTTCTCCTGCTCCTCTCTTAACTTGGTGAGCATGCTATCTGGAGAAAAAGGCAAACCAAAGAAACTTAGTTGTCTGCTGCTCAGGACTGATATTGATTTTACAGCCGTCTGCAACACAGGCCTTTTTAGTATAGGCCATGCCGCACGAGCAAGAAACATGTTGTGGATGGTTTGGAAAAGACAGTGATAAGTGAGTTTGTAAGGCCGGTATGATCTAGTTTTCGAAGGCGGTAGACTGCCCAATGCGGAAGGCAGTGCGACTTGCCGCTGGGTTCCACACAAAGAGCGACTCTAGCTATATGGTTTATGAAAAAATATAATCAATGAAAAATTGATAGAATGGTGATTGTTTTTTTCTTGTAGCCGAGAGAGCTTTGGTATTGACCTCTACGTCTTGTGGTATCACCGCACTACGTGGAGTGCTCCCACTAGGTCCGTAATCTTCGTATACTGCAATAAATAATTCTGAAAGGCCTGGGTAAATGCTATTTTGTTCGTGCTGAAAGAACTCCCCGCTCAGTAGTCAAACTGGTCGCCCCAAACGTCAAGATCCTTGATGCTTCTGTAATTATCGCCAAGGACATACTTTTTCCTTGTAACGACATAATGATAGAGTCTCTCGTCAAACTCACGGAGAGGGCCAAACCGTGTTCTGTAATACACAGCATAGTCCCGCCATATGCTGTACTCAAAGAGCCAAAACTTGTAATGCACGCATATACACAGATAGACGAACAATAGCCTTAGCGCAAAGGGTTCCTGTGAGCGAACGTACTTGACGAATTCGTGGTCAATTAAAAGTAACCATCTGAAAAGCATGACGGGGTAGTTGAATTTGAATGTGAGGCCACAGACCTTCTCCAACGTCTTGACGCAGTCTCTGTATGTATTGATCATGTTGCTTCTTGCCAGGTCGATTTCGAAGAAACTGAAATCCAGGAGGTAGTCGTTAAGCTGGTTCTTTAAATCCTCGACTATTTTGATTTTGGTTCTGGGAGAAAGAGCGAGCTCGTCGTTGTGATACAACTCTCCAATGTCCGAGGCTTGAAGGGGACCAATGTAGGATAAGATCATGCTTTTGAGACCAGACGCCACATCAAGCAAATCGGCTCTGCGTTCGCCATCCTCTGGAAAATGCACTAGTGGCACCAACTTCCAGGGGTGGAGGCCCAAGAAGCCAAAAAGAAGGGAGTTCCCGATTGTGGCGCCAATGATATACGGAAGCTTCTCCACTTGTGATAGTTCGGGTGATTGTAGTTTTAGCATCGCTTGCTGAATGTCATTCATGGACTCGGCAAGAAGCTCCGAGGCCTTCCTGAATAGGTTGATCTCACCACCTTCTAGTAAGGTCTCGTCAGCGAACAATTGTTGTACGTCGAATTGGTCACAAACTTGTTCTAGCTCCATCAGCACCTCTTCCTCCGTCATGCCATCACGAATGACATGCTGGAAGCCCATTGTGGGCATAAGGCTTAGACAGCCCGTTGCAAGTATAGCCAGCTTTATCAGGAGACAGTCGTTGAAGTACTGTGGCACGACATTCTCCCAGACGGAAACCTGTCTTTTGTTGACATTGTAGGTGAAATGCGGTAGGCATATATCGTTGAAGAATCGTAGCACTCGTAGTTCAAAACGCAGAAGCTGTAGCTGGTTTGCCGCTGAACCTAGAAGGATCTGAAATGTGAAATGCCTGGATTCAGAAAACGCGTCGTCCTCGAAGGGAGTGTTGATTGCAGAGGACACAGCCAGAGGCAGCGAGTAGTAATCGGAAACATCGTCAGAAAGCGGTCCTTTGGATACCTGGAAGATGTCAGGATACACACAACGTCGTCCCGTATGGGAGCAGTATTCACACTTCGGTAGGGCTTCATTGCACTGGAGTTAGCATTGAATGGATAGGCAATTCAATCAACATACCTTTATCTTGAGCTTTTTGCAGCTGAGACAGCCTTTTCGTGATAGACCCTTTTTGGGCCTTGTAGTTGGCATAATGGATGATTAACTCCACTGTGAAGTCCATGAAGGCTTCGATGGCGGCGATGTACAGGGCTTCAAATACGGAGACGGATTTGCCCAAATAGGGTTTGACGGGGGTGCATTCAAGGAGTTTAAGGAAAAAGGGGAGTTTTGGAAGAAGAAAAGGAATATTTAGAGGTGCGTAAGGGTGCGTTTGACATCTGCAGAGGTGGGACTTGAGATATTGAGATGGACCCTTAAAATGCACGTCCACCGTTGATAATTGGCCAATTGAGTGATAAAGGGAAAGACAAAGGGAAAGATAGAATGATCAGTCATAAATATTGTATTGATATGACCGATCTGAGGGTACTGTAGTATGAAGAGGTAGAGGTCAAGGGACTTTGGCTGAGTGGTTGCAAAAGGGTATCCAAAGAGAAGACCATAAGCCAGTCAGAATGTTGTTTGAAAACTCTTACTAATTAACTAGAGATCAACTGAAGTTTGCAAATTTCCAAATTCTAGCTTCATAAGCAAAAGCGATGCTCTAGAGGCACTGTAGGTTCTAGACATGCCCCTACATCCAGTGCCACACCCGTTCCAACTTTGCCCCACGACTAAATGAGCTTATACTCTTTGAAATGAGGTTTCGTCAAATAAATTTAGAATAAAGAATTCTAAGTATGAAAAAACAATCAACGCTGAAGCGGATCAGCTCAAGATGTACGCACCCAGATCGACTGTGACGCAGAGGTTGCAGCCATATAGCAGCTATGCAGAAAGTTAATGTTCGTTGCAGCCGTTATCCATCAAAAAGGCAGCAACTCTTCCAATCGCAGCCGTTCTTTCAATTCCTCCAAAATACAACCTTCCATTGTTTCAGATACCTACTGGATTCGGTATTGATCCGGTGATCGTTTCCCCTCCTCAGGCACATGCATACCGTCTAGATGAAAGAACGCTTTTCTCCGACCATCGAAGATGCCAAGCCGATCTGGAAAGTATAAAGGAGGGAGGAATCCCCATGGAAAGCATCTACCAAAATGTTGAAATCTACCTAGTCCGTGTCGATCCCCCGCTCTGGTGCATCCAAACGTCGTACCGATTAACAAGAGCCGAACCCCAGGAGGGCATTCTTAGATGACTAAACGACAGCAACAAGCATTTATGAAAAAGCTAACTTATATATCCTTCAAAATTCATCCATATTCTTGATGTCCTGGGGACGGTCTCCCTCTGGATCTCACCCCACACCACCGTTAGATCTGCTGCATTGTTACATAATTACCAGACAATGCCGATGCCCAACCGATGAGCATCCAGTTACAGTCACCGATTACCAATTCCAAACAAAATCCCTCTTTTCCGCATATTCGCCCAGATTCAGGCGAATCCACACCGTCCAAATCGGGCCTGTTTGCGCAACTGGATCATGCAAAATTGTGACATCGGTATCTAGATACCGATAGGCGAAAAATTTCAGACCCCAGCAGGACCAGCAGGGAATCACACAATTTGCCACGGAAACCCACGGAATGGCACGACCAGCACCTTTCCATCCCAAATCTTCAAAAAATCATAAAAAATCGGTTTTGTCCCCCCTTCTTCCTAACCCATCGGCCCCTCGGTTGCGGAGCAACTCGGCTGTGCGTTCCGGCCTGAACCGCACCGACCAGGTTAGTTCCGACGGAGAAGCTAATATATAAATACAAAATCAGGCGTTTCGTGGTCTTGGTACGGCCCCGCATCACGGCTCCTTTTTTCAAGAAATTCGACATCGCCCCTCAACAACTTTTCTGGGGTTGGCTGCGAAATAACCTCGGCTGCGCATCAAGCAAATTACCCTCTATCAACTACACCTTCTTATGCAAAAACCCCAGCGCAAGGTCTTATCGCTGGACGACCACTCGCCAGAGCCCGAGGTGCTCTCTCCGGACGACGATCTGGACATTGACGAGTATGTTCCAGAATCGGGCCACAACATCTCCAGACGGTACACCCACGAGGACGCAACCTCCTTAGTGGGAGGCCAATCCGTGGAGGGTGAGGAGGCCGATAAGGCATACCTGGGCCAGGCCAAGGTTTTCTCGTTCTCGCTTCCCTTTGGCGGAGGCATCTCGTCGTTGACGTCCAGCATCAAGCTTCCTTTTGGCAATACGAAAGAAGCAGACCCCGAGGTGGAACACATCAGGCTCCGGTTGAAGCGCCAGGAGTCCGTGCTGACGGCGGACGAGGCCAAGTTCTTCTCACACCACAAGGGAACAGACGACGTGCGTTTTCGTGCCGTCAAGGCCTCGATCAAGGAGAACATCTCGGAGTTCTTGCCGGACTTCATCCACGCCAAACAGAAGAAGGAGAAGCCGTATGACGCCGTATTCAACAACATTGACGGTCCGATCGTGATAATGGGCGGCTACCGAGGCCTGATCTTGCGTGACGCCAAGACCCGCAAGCGTGTTTGGATCCCCTTGAAGGCTGGCTTCAATCTCCGGAAGATCGACCTTCTTTTGGGTCCGCTGCTTCAGGATGAGCTCAAGGCAACCGACTTGATCTTCCCCGATGGCGTGCTTAAAAATGTCGGTCCCATTGACATTTGCAAGCGCTTGATCAAGCGTTTGGACAGTAACCCCAAGACGGTGGTCAAGGAGTTTGGCTACGACTGGCGTCTTGATCTCAACCATACCAGTGACCAGCTTGTGGATTTCTTGAAGAAGCTCAGACGCGAGACCGGCAAGCCCTCGATCGTCATTGCCCACTCAATGGGTGGTCTTGTCACCCACGGAGCATTGAACAAGAACCCCGAGTTGTTCCGAGGCATCATCGATGTGGGTGTGCCGAGCGAATGTCTCAACATTTTGGGTCCGATCCGTTACGGTGACCTGATTCTCCTCTCGGACAAGATCTTGACCTTCGAGACCAACTTCATGATGCGTTCTTCGTTTGTCTTCTTGCCATTGTCTGGTCGCGTGTTTGCCAACAAGGACACTGGCGAATGGTACGATTTGGACTACTTTGATCCTGAGACCTGGGTCAAGTTCAACTTGAACCCATTGGTTTCGGAGTCCAGGCGAATCCAAGAGCAGGAAGGCACCAAGTCACAAGGATCCATCGACACATTGGTCCAGAGCCCCATTGGATCACCAAAACTGGGCAGCACGCTACGACCACCATCCGAGAGCGACTCTTCCTCCTCGCTCAGTTTCGGCAAAATCAAGCTTGCTAGACCCAGAAGCATCAATCGCAAGAACAAGCCACCAACACTCACCAATACGCAAATGCAGCGTAAGCATAAATCGTCGCCCGTCAGCCCAGCATCGCCCACACCTTCCAACGAGGACATTTTCCAGGACTTCAATTTCTCCTTCACCTTTTCTGAAGCATACGATTACTTGAAGAGGGTGCTCAAGTCCGCTAAGGAGTACGTCTTGAGCCTTGACTACAGAGAGGAGTACAAAAACCGCTATCCTCCAATGGCGGTGGTATACGGTAACACGATCCCGTCGTTGCGTGGATCGCACGTCAGAAGTCTTCAGGACATCAAGGACGGTAACTACTACGACTTCTTCTACGGTCGTGGAGACGGTGTGGTGCACCAGCGTTGGTTGATGCCCGAGGACAAGGGATTCAAGTTCTGGAATCCTGAAACAAAGGAGGGCCACATTGTTGGAAAATTCGAATCAGACGCTGGTCATGTCAATTTGATGGCAGACCATAAGGCCATGGGTCTCGCTCTCGATGCTATTTTGAGAGCAGAGGAGAACTGGCAGCGTGACTGGTCTCACGACCAAGCCGTGATGTAGGTGTGACGCTGGCGATCCACCAAACATGCATTCAACTACACTATTGAGTTTCGTGTATGGCGTTGTCTATATGCCACGGCGGTATTTCTGTACTGTCTGCCGTGAAACCATTGATGCTGTGTCATAATCATTGATCCTGTCAGGTCTGGTATTTCAATCATCTTGAGGGGCCTCCAGGGCCTCCTCGTCCGAGGCTTCCTCGTACACCACGGTGATCCACAAGCTGCACGATGCACACGAAACCATGATCTGAAAGCCTCCCAGCCCATCGGGAGTGCCGTTTTCCAAGTCCTCCTCATAGAGTTGCATGGCACCTTCAGAGGTGCACCGAGGACAGGCTCTAGACCACAATAGACCCTCTGCTGTCTCCAGCTCGTCAAACAGCTCCAATGTATATACATCAAGCCCTGCACCAGTGATAGAAAAACCCTGTTTCTTGTAGCTCTCCTGGAGCTCTTCCCAGTATGCTTTGGCCCGTTCAGGTACACTAAGCACCTCGTATGCTTTTTTGATAAGGTCGATGGAAACGACACCTTCGCCGCCTTTATCGGGATGGCTTTCTAGTAGTCTTTTTCTATAGGCCGCTTTGACATCCTCCACAGAAGCGTCTGGAGAGACATCCAATACCTCATAGTAGGATTTCATCAAAGTGTGCGATGTGCGATGAGATGCGAAAAAGATCACCATCTACTACTACCATGGGCAAGTCGGACAAATCCACCGATTTGAAGGTCACGTCGGTGGCCACAGACCCCAGTCTAGTTGTGGGTGCTTTCTTCAACGGTTTGGAAATCCCCACGGATACCTCCTTCGATCTTTACAAACACCCGGTTGAAGACAACTACCTTCTCCACGGAGAAAACAGCACCTTGGAGTACAACGGTCTCACGCTGGACAACCAGGACAACAACGACTACGTGGTTGCGCTTTACGACGCCAAGCTGAAGCTGGTGGAGCTTTACAAGGCTCCTCTTGTTCAAACCAGAGTTACATCGCTAGACAGCAGGGTGCACAAGGGCCCCAAGATCAAGAGCAGAGGATCCAAGTATGTGGACCAGAGATTGGCGTTGGGCCAGGAGTTCGGTACCAAAAAAGCCAAGGCTGCTATTGCCTCGTTGGCCAGAAACAGAATCGACTTGGAGAAGTTGCAGGATCTGGAGATGGACATTGTGGATACCGTGAGAGAACTGACAGCAGACTTGCCTCTGGTGCAGCTGATCCAGGCGGCTCCCGAGAGTTCCGTGGTGCCTCCAGTCAACGCCGACGCCACCAACGTGGAGGACATTTACGCTTTGGACGGCATTGTGCCTCCTCTGGAGCTTTCTTCCATCAGAGTGTCTGCGTTTTTGGAAGAGTCCGACCCCGCTGCTCGTTTGGAGCTCATGCCTTACAAATCCGCCTTTGTTTCCAGACACTTGGACAAGCTTGTGCTGTCGCTGAACGAGAGGAAGTTGCAAATGTTGTACTATGTCTCGTTGCTCATGGGTGTGTACCAGAACAGAAGAAAGAGAGACAAGGCATCGCTTATGGAGGCGTTGGGCAACAAGCCCCTGGAGCTTCTTGTGGACGGCGTCTTGAAGCGTTTCACCGCTCACAGAAGAGGCGATCTCGGCAAGGCCAAGGACCGTTCTTTCATTTTCGACACCCACAACGAGGACAAGTTGTTCTGCTACATGCTTGCGCTCATGTTCCACATCGAGGGCTTCTTCCTCGAGTTGACGCCATTGTCCAAGGACCTCAACCTAAAACCCTCCAAGCTTGCCATTTTGTTCAAGGCTTTGGGTGCCAGAATCCGTCCTGCTACTGTTGGCATGGCCGAGGCTCTTGGTATTCCAAAGAAGGAGGCCTCCACATACAAGATCGCCGAATTGAAGGTGCCCTTCACCCCGCCAGAGATGGTCTCTCACCGCAGAAGGTGATAAATAGCATGTTATACACACTAAAAGGTAGATTTTTCAAGCGTATAAGTTTTGTGGGATATCACGTGACACGTCACGTGCGCGAATTTTCGCTAGGTCTTTATCTCTGTTGATCTTTGAATTCCATCCATCTACTATTATGGCGGACTTAGCAGATGCTCTCACGAAGCTAGCTGACAATGAACAGGCTATGGGCGACGCCGAGAAAGACGTGGAGATCTTCAGAATCCAGCGCATGCAAAGCATATACAAAAAACGGGCAGACATCACCAAGACCATACCCCAGTTCTGGTACATCGTTTTAGCTCAAAACGATGACTTTGGCGAGTACATCAGACCCGAGGACTTGAAGTACCTTGAAACCATCACCGATATTTATGTGGATCATCCAATTGCCGATGCAAAACACTACAGAGATTTCACCATCACTTTTTCATTTGGTGAGGGCAGTGTTCCCAAGCAAGATGTAACGAAGAAGTTTACGACTGTGGACGAGGACGGTGAAGCTAAAATCTACTCAGAACCAGCTGAAGTCCAATGGCCAGAGGAATTCAAAAACATTTCCCCAGCGCTAATCAGAAAGAACAAGGAGAGTGAAAACTACACCTCTGACGAAAAGAAGAGATACAGACAAGGCATGAAATCGCTTTTTGCGTGGTTCGAGTGGACAGGCAAGAAGCCCAGTAAGGAGTTCAGAAGCGGAGAAGATTTGGCCCGTTTGATCGTGGACGACTTGGTTCCCAATGCCGTGCATTACTACTCTGAAGCCATGAACAATGATGGAGAGTCTGAAGTGGATGACAGCTCCGAAGGTGAGGAGCTAGATCTCAGTGATGACGAGCCCGAGAAGAAGAAACAGAAGAAGGAGTAGGGTTGGTGTGATAGTCAATAAAGCATGGAACTGGCGGAGAGTTGTAGTGGCATTGTGAGGATCATGATTGGTGAGGGTATAAGAAAGTGCCGATGTATGTTTGGACCGAGGATAAGGGCCACTTAACTCCGTCTCATGAAAAGAAGGAAGATGGAAAAGGGGATTCTTTGCAATGTGATAAGTTCAATCTGATAAGTCAATATCTCGTATGGAGCGCCAGATTGTGTGATCATTAGATAGATAGAGCACATCTCTGTATAGTAGTGTAGTTGACATAGATCTTCTTTTCGCCTCAAGCTGATTTTGACACCATGGAAGCCCTTTTCTTCAATTCTGTCAATTTCCACATCCTGCTAATATACATTTCCTCATGCGCTTAAACTAACTCCAGATAAAATTCACCTCGCTTACCTAGTGCGTATGAGCATTTTGCAGCCACATCAAGGCAACCACCGAATCCACTATAAACTGCAATTTTCACAATTGACCATCTCCCTCCTTCCAAATATTCATCCAAATCTCCCCCAAATCCATCAGTCACATTCACCTTCCCCTGGTCCGACTCGTACCACTTCCACAAGAATGGCGCGGTTTTTCAACACCAACTACTATGCTTCGGCTTATTCGTGGTCTAGCCACCGCTGCCAAACCAAAACTTCAGGATATCGTCATTGTGGGAGGCGGACCGGCGGGTCTTTCGCTTCTCCTGGCTTTGAAAAATACCCCTTCAACCAGCCACCTCGGATGTACCCTAGTAGAGGGTCTGAGTCTAGACGGGGTAAGAAAGTTTGCCCAGGATCCTCCAGAGAACTACACCAACAGGGTGGTTTCGCTTACGCCCAAGTCTGTGGATTTCATGAACAACAACCTGGGCAGCTGGGACTACATCCAGACCGACAGAGTCAAGTTCTACGACAACATGATTGTGTACGATAGCCAGGACTCAGAAGCCCGTATCGAGTTCGACACCTCGGTGGTTCCCGGAGCCGGTGCCATTGCTGCCATGACGGAGGTTTTGAATATCCAGGGCTCCTTGTTGGAGAAGATCGAGGCATTGAACGAGGAATTGGAGCCTGAGCATAGAGCCAATATCGTGGAGAAGGCTCGTGTGGTCGACATTAAGCAGGGAGAAGGTGACTTGGACTGGCCTGTGGTGACGTTGGATAATGGCGAAAGCTACCAGACTCGTCTTTTAGTCGGTGCCGATGGTCAAAACTCGCCTGTCAGGAAGTACGCTCGTATCGAGTCTCGTGGATGGCCTTATAACCGCTTTGGTGTCGTGGGAACTTTGAAATTGCAGTATGAGGATTGGAGATCTGTGGCATGGCAGAGGTTCTTGACTACTGGTCCATTGGCCATTCTTCCATTGACTGGCGATAACGCTACGTTCGTGTGGTCCAGTACTCCCGAATTGGCAGACACCTTGTTGAAGGTGGACGAGACGATTTTTCCCCACTTGATCAACGCCGCTTTGGTGCTCGAGGAGGTCGATCTCAATTACATCTACAAAGCCTTGAAGGCCAATCCGAACGACCAGCTGATGATCGAGGAGATTCAGTGGAGACTCTCGAGAATCCCCGAGGAGGAGCTCGAAGAGAAGTACCCCGTGCCAATTGCCGAAATCGTCTCGGGATCTCGTGCTAGATTCCCCTTGAAGCTTCTCCATGCTGATACTTACACAGCTCCAAGAGTGGCTTTGGTGGGAGACGCTGCTCATACTGTACACCCATTGGCAGGACAGGGTCTCAACATGGGCCAGACCGACGTGGCTGCTTTGGTCGAGACTATCGAAACTGGAATTGCTCGTGGTCAAGATATCGGCTCCACTCTCACCTTGGACTACTATACGGCCAAGGCGTGGCCCTCAAACCACGTTTTGATGGGTGTCTGTGACAAGCTTCACAAGATATTCTCTACAGACTTTACGCCCATTGTTATGTTGAGAGGCTTTGGCTTCAAGCTGATCAACATGTTTGGGTCTATCAAGGACATGATGATAAAAGCCGTCAGTGGCAATCCATAAGATAGGGACCGGATCTGATTGATGAAAAAAGACATGCATTTACGAAACAACGAGGTCTTCATGTCGTTGCAGCTTCTTTGAAACTTTTTCGGAATCTTGATTGAAATATATCGACATAATTTTACGGACGCTCATGCATGAGATGTGGAAGCACCTCGCAAAGTCCTGTCAAATGGGCATTTAATGTATATACCTGCAGCTGCACCATGTAGAAGTCGAATTTGAAGTAGATCTTCGGTTTCCAAGCTATCCATACTTCAAAAGGATGGGAATATTGTTCGAAGATGTACTACAAAAGCCATGATTCCATTCATTCTTATTGATGGAATCGCCTTCTTGGTGAATGTGCTTTTCTATATACATATTTCTATTTATGCAAATAACATCGACAAATTTAAATCGCCGTTATCACCTCCCAAAGCTCTATCAAGATCTTATCACACGACAGTAGCCGTTAAGTATTGGTGTACGGGTGCAACTTATCACCTAGATCGCTTCTCCAGGTTTAAGCAACCATATAGTACCATGTTCAGGCAGCCATTGAGGGCAGGGGCAGGCCTCTTGTTTATACACCCTCTTCCATATGTTAGCAGCATCAAAAGCCTTTGGAACAATAAGTCCGAAGATGACAAAATAGACGCTAACGACAAATATGATATCAAACTCATCAAAGACAAGTTCAGCAAGCTTCGAGACCATTACGGCGTACCTAAGCACCCTATAGTTTTGTGTCACGGGCTTCTGGGCTTCGACACGCTAAACTTGTTTGAGCTTCCCCAGTTTGCAGACACCGATCTCGAGATGATAGCTGAAAATGTCCAAGGAAGCGGTATTCTGGTGAATTATTGGCATGGAATCGAGGATGCGCTTACCAAGGCTGGAGCTCTGGTGATCACAGCACGCGTCCCACCTTTTGGAACAATAGATCAGCGGGCCGAGCGTTTGGATGCCTTGTTAAGGGAGAAATGCGAGGATCATGAAGACAAGACACATGGGGAAAGACTCAAGATCAACATCGTAGGTCACTCCATGGGTGGTCTTGACGCCAGATACCTTATTCTGAAACTCCAAACCGACAAGTCACCCTACGAAGTGGTTAGTTTGACCACAATCGGTACACCTCATCATGGTTCCGAATGTGCCGATTTCGTCATGGATATCGTCAACGCAGACAAGACACTCCAAAAAATCTGCCCCCGAGCCATACCACAATTGACAACGCTGTTCTTGAAGGAGTTCAACAAAGACGTCACCAATAACAGCAATGTCTCGTATTTCTCCTATGGTGCCCTGATGCCACCCCATGGAGTCTGCGTGTTTCGTGCCACATATGAGATCATCAAGCACGAAATCCAAAAACGTGGTGGAACCCACTGGGAAAACGATGGCATGGTCAGCGTTGAGCTGTCCAAGTGGGGAGAGTACTTGGGCACCTTGTCAGACGTTGACCACCTCGACCTAATCAATTGGACCAACCGCATCAAGTCAACAGTCGACCAACTCGTCTTTGACAAATCACCTTCGTTCAACCCCATTGCATTATACTTAGACATTGCAGAAAATCTCAGCAAACGTGGGTTTTGATTACGGGTTGGCTGTGATGACCTTCTCGAAGCTGAATTCGTCAAGCCCCCACTTATTGTTGAATCTGCCAAAACCACTCTGGCCAACGCCTCCATGGGGAATTGTCGCTTCATCATGCACAGTTGATCCATTGACGTGAACGGCGCCAGTGTCGATTTTCTTGGCCACTGCAATTGCATTCAACACATCTTTAGACCAAATGGATGCCTTGAGCCCGAATCTCAAGTCATTCACTGCATTCACAACATTGTCTATCGTGTCGTATTTGATGACAGAAAAGACAGGACCGAAGGTCTCTTCCAGAAAAATGTTCATAGATTTATTCACATCAGTCAAGATCAAAGGCAGAACAAAAGCGTCAGACAGCTGCTTGGGGTCGCCAAAAGCAACCTTGGCACCCTTTTCAAGCGCCTGGCTCACTAACCCACGGACTTTATCCGCACCTTCAACGTCTCTAAGGGGAGTTTTCTCAGCACAATGTTGCTGAGCCTTTCTCACCAAAATCTTCAAAAATGCATCATAGACAGAGCTGTGGACGAAACAGTTATCAAGACACATGCAAATTTGGCCGTTATGAAGCCATGCACTGAAAAGCAGAGATTCTGCCGCTTTTTCAAGATCGGCATTTGGAGTGATGATCAGCACGTTCTTTCCACCAAGCTCCAACAACATAGGTTTCAAGGCGCCTCCTGCAATTTGAGAGAGCTTGGCTCCAAGGGTCGACGAACCGGTAAATGTGATCTTCTTGATCTTGCTGTGTTCAATGAGTCTCTTTGTCGCTTCAGGCTGGTCCTTTGGTGCAAATTGTGCCACCTGCAAGGCGTCCTTATCAACACCAGCCTCATGGAAGTCTCGAGCAAAAAGATAAGATGTAATTGGGGCCTTTTCCAGCGCTTTGGCAACTACAGAGCATCCAGCAGCCAATGGAGCAGCTATAGCACGAGCCCAAAGCACAGTAGGAGCGTTCCATGGAGCGATTGAAAGCACAGGTCCCACGGGGCTCTTTATGGACATGGCCAATTGACTCATTTTGCTTTTCAAAACCTCGCCGTCTGGTCGAGAAATAGGCAGAGCATGTTCCACAATGTTCTGGTAGGCCATTTGTGTGATGATTTCAGCAAAAGGCCGGGCTGCTCCGATAGCCATGTGGGCCTCGACATAGTGTTCTTTGTTCTTTTGCACTAGACTAGCAGCTGCTCGAAGAATTTCACTTCTTTCGTCGAATGGTCGACTCGACCATTTTGAGTAACCTTTATAAGCGTCCTCACAGATGTCGTCTATAACGTCTAGATTCTCGATGGTCTCGTAGTTGCATACGAGTTCTTTTGTGGGTGAAAGCGAAGGTATGCTTTTGAAGGAGGCTCTTGTGGAGCTTATTAGCGAAGGGATGGTCGGGAACTTTGGCATTTAATGAAAGTAGTATGTGCGATGAGCTGCGAAATGTGGAGTCAACCTCTGGTGATGGCTGAGTAGGTAATACAGGTTCGGGCAACGAAGGAAGGGATTTTTTTTTTTCTGTTTACAACTAGAAACGATGATTTCGATGATTCGGAGGAATCGGGGAGTTGAAAAAAGCTTTGCAGCTGGGATGCTGAAGTTGAGCTTTGAACCGGAGTTTTTTCGGAGGTTTTGCAACCACGAGGACTCCATTGTTATGTAATGAGCAGGGGAGAGGAAATTACAGTAATAAAAATGACTTCCGTCAAAAGCTCTGACAGAAACTACCATGCAATTTGAAAAACGAATTTAGAATGATCTATCTACTTGTCGTGGTCAAGTGCGGTCAATGGTTGCAAAATGAGACAGATTGTTACGGCGCCAAGACAGCAAGAGAATACAAAATACGATCGAATGAGGATGTCAGGGGTGAATATATAAGGAAGTTGTTCATCATAGTGGGAGGGTTTTATATATTTGTGAGGTCTACTGGACTAATTCAGGTGAGTCTTGATTGCCCGGTTCACTCACCGCACTAGTGTAGTGACTGTTAGGGATTATCAGCCTAGAAGGCACAGTAACGAAAAACAACTCTTCTGATTACTTAAAGATCGCTTATTATGATGTAATGGGTTCAAAAGGTAGCCAACGACGAGTTTAGAGAATCATGAACCGAGAAGGTACCCAGTGACCGGTCCTGTTCTTGCCCGATTGGATTATTCATATATAGTAGACCAATTTGCTCGTCAACTTCGTCCATGCAAAGTGTCACCAAAACGGCTTTCTATGATCGGATAAACCGGTAACTTACAAATGATCCTTATTCTCCGGCCTAGAGCACGGCCTCAAGCTCACAGCTAAACACACTACGATACCAAGTCTTCGTTATGATGTATTAGCGCTAATACATATAGAATCTATACATACAATAGCGAGATTTCAATCGTACAAACGACCAATATTTCCCCGTTGCAGCACCTCTGCCCTAAGCAGAAGCACCACTGCAAAACACTTAGTAGCCGAAAGAAGCCAACTTCTTGGCAACCTCGGTCTCAGAGGCCTGGGCCTGGGCAGCAGCCAACTTCTTGGAAGCAGCAACCTTTCTGGCGTGGTACTCAGCAGATCTCACCTTTCTCTTCTCCTCCAACTTGTCAACAACGGACTCGTACTTCCAGCCGACAGCAGAAGAAAGCTTACCGACGGTGGTGTACTTTCTGCCCTGCTTCAATCTGAGGACTCTCAAAGCCTGAGGAACGACAACTCTCTTCTTCTTGTCGTATGGAGGAGGAATACCCTCGAAGACCTTCAATCTCTCCAAGGCAGCCTTACCTCTGGCGGTCTTGTGAGGAATCATACCTCTGATGGCCTTGTACAACACTCTGGATGGGGCTCTGAAGTGGAAAGGACCCTTGGTCTTGTTGTATCTGGTAGCCTTTCTCAAGTAGTCGTGGAACTTCAACTTGTTTCTGAAGAACTCACCGGAGATGTTGAGGGCCTCACATCTGACCACAACGATCTTCTGACCGTTCAACAACTGCTTGGCGACAATGGAGGCCAAACGACCCAACAAGTGACCCTTACCGTCAATGACAACAACTGGCTGGAAATCGGACATTGGTATATACTTTTCCTGGTTATGGGAGGATGGAAGAAGAGGTTTTTTTTTTGGTGAGGGTATGAAAATTTTACTCGCTGCAAGGCTCCTGCAGGCTTCCCCAGCTAGTGCGACAGTATGTACTGGGCCCCAGCGTGGTGTGTGCAGGCAGAAGGAGCATTGTGAGGGTATTACACAGTCACGTGTGCTAGGGCTCAGCCCTAAGCACCCGGAAGCACCCACCACGTTCTCGATGGTGCAGCATCAAGGGCTCCCACCGCTCATGACTTTTTTGATTTGAGAGCTTAAAATACCTAAATGTTTAAATTGTGTGTCTCTTTTGGCCTTTGTAAGTGATGGTTGCACGGTATGCTTGAGGTCCAGTGGCTGCGAAAAAGGCAGCCTGGGAAGTACTTCAAGGTAATGGATGAAATGGATGAAACGATGCTTAGGAATTTTCTATTAGTGTTTTGTTCAAATTTTAAGGCCTGAATTGTGAAGTGACTTGTTAATCAGACGATTCAAGAAATGGTTCATCGAACTCCAACAGACAGCATACATCCATATACTACGAATAGAATGAGACACTGACCATAGTAAGGAATCGATGTATGGAATACTAGCTATTCAAACTACTCTAGAGCCCTTCCTCCTTTTAATAGTTTGCTCATCCTTAATCAATCACCACATCCAGATCGTACTACTCCACTCAAACCCCACATCGCTTTACACCTTCCCTATCAGTTTTAATTGCACATTGCATTTTAGATCAACTAAATACTATTTTACACCTTAAGCTCACCGGCTCTGATCAAGTGGTTAAGGATGGCGACAATGGCCTTCAAAGAAGACTCACTAACGTCCGAGTCAATACCGCATCCCCATCTGGTGGTCTGCTTACCAGCAGAGTTGATGTAGGAAAGCTCAATGTAGGTGGCGGCCTTGACGGAAGAACCGGCACCAAGAGAGTGCTCTGTGTAGTTCTTCACCTCGAAGAAAGTACCGAACTGCTTGGCAACAGCATCAACAAATGCAGAAATAGGACCGTTACCCTCACCGGAAATAGTAACAGGCTTACCGTTGATAACCAAGTCAGCCTTGATCTCACGGGTGTTGTTCTCGCCCTTGCCTCTGGTGGTCTCGTAGTCGTCAAGCTTGATGAAGGACTCACCAGTGTAGATGTAGTGTTTCTTAAAGAGATCGTTAATTTCCTCAATCTTCAACTCTCTGCCACCCTTGTCAGCCTCGTTCTGCACCACAGTAGAGAACTCGACCTGCAAGGTTCTTGGCAAGTCCAAGCCCATGGATCTCAAGATCACCCAGGCAGCACCACCCTTACCAGACTGCGAGTTGACTCTGATAACAGCCTCGTAAGTTCTGCCAATGTCCTGTGGGTCCAAAGGCAAGTAAGGAATCTTCCACATTGGGTCGTCTGGGTTCTTCTCGGATCTCTGGAAGCCCTTCTTGATGGCATCCTGGTGAGAACCAGAGAAAGCACAAACGACAAGGGAACCGGAGTATGGGGCTCTTGGGTGGATAGGGATCTTGTTGCACTTCTCAGAGATGGCAATCAATTCCTCAATGTCAGAGAAGTCCAATTCGGGAGAAACACCGTTGGTGTACAAGTTCAAAGCAAGAGTAACCAAGTCAACGTTACCGGTTCTCTCACCGTTACCGAACATACAACCTTCGATTCTGTCAGCACCAGCCTGGACACCCAACTCGGCAGCAGCAACACCGCAGCCTCTGTCGTTGTGAGGATGGACGGAAACACAGACCTTCTCACGTTCACTGATGTTTCTGCAGAAGTACTCGATCTGGTCAGCGTAAACGTTAGGGGAAGCAACTTCGACGGTGGCAGGCAAGTTGAAAATCAATGGGTTCTCGGCAGTAGGTTCCCAGGCGGCCTTGACAGCCTCACAAATCTCTAAGGCATACTCGGTGGGAGTGTCAGAGAAGCACTCTGGCGAGAATTCAAGGGTCCACTCGGTTTCCTGTCTCAGGGGGTCGTCCTTGGTCAAGGATCTGACCAACTTGGCGGTCTCCACGGCCTTTTCAATAGCCTGTTCTTTGCTCATGTTGAACACAATGTCTCTGAAGACGTCAGAGGTGGCCAAGTAGATGTGGATGATGGCCTTTTTGGCACCAACAACAGACTCGACCGTTCTGCGGACAAGGTGCTCTCTGGATTGAGTCAAAACTTGAATAGAAACGTCATCTGGGGCGTTTTCCACCGCGTACCTGGTGAAGTCAAAGTCTGTCTGGGAAGCAGAGGGGAAGGAAACCTCGATCTCCTTGAAACCAACCTCGATCAACTTCTGGAAGTACTCCTTCTTCTCGGCAATCGACATCGGGTCGGGAAGAGACTGGTTACCGTCTCTCAAGTCTGTGGAAAGCCATCTTGGAGCCTTGGTGATTTGCTTATCTGGCCAGGTTCTGTCAGTAAGCTTGACGCCTTTGAACATGGTGTATTTCAGGGAGGGATCCCTAAGCATATTCTTGTAAGGCATTATGTTGTAAGTCGGTTTCTGTAGTAACACCCTGGACTGTTTGAACATGGTGAAGAAAAAAAACTGGCGATGATGTAGAAGCGACTATATGCTATGGGTGCAAAGTAAAAATTCGTCAGGCTTTTCGCGCAACCGGCCCGGTCTGGGGTAATTGACAGGGGACTTTTGGGTTAGGGAAGGAGAATTCCGAAGAAAAAAAGGAACTTTCTGGATGCTGGTTTTTGTGGTGCTGATGCTGGGTTTCTTATAAACTGGCCAGTTTGACGTTTTTCTGTGACTCATGGCCCCACCTTGCAGAGGGGTAGCTCTGACTCAGAGGTTGCGAAATACAGGAGCTGCAACGAACCATGGAAATGGCTTCAACGTGGGCCTTTTTCGGAGAAAAAAAGTGCGTAGGGGATGGAATTTTCCCTAGAATTTGAATATAATGACCATTTTCATTGTAGTTTGACCCTCTTTGTTCCTCAACCTTGGAGCCCATTCTAGCCAGTCAATGTGGGCCGATTTGACATTTCGCAGCTTCCCCATACTTACGGCCCGGTTCCGCACCGCCAATACCCTGCAAGCAAGTTTCCACAGTAGACGCCTTCCTTCCGCCTGGGTATTCTCGGTTAGTAGATTTTAGCGGTCGTGCGTGGCTTTGTGATCTGGATTTTCAGGGTTCAGGTGGTTTTTGGTTTTGAGTGCTGTGATGTGGATTTGGCTTTTGTGATGTGGGGTGGGGTTTCTTAGCGTGAAAAATTGTGCAGCCAGGGCATCTTCCATCACCGGTACTATTTCAGGGACATTTACAAGGAAAAAGAGGGTAGTTCTTCGAATACGTCTATTTTCTAAGCAAAGTTCGTTTACCGGAAACCAAATTTCTTACCGATAAATGAGGTATAGGATATATTACCGATTCTGTCGTTTTCTTCAGTTGAGGGAATGTGAACGTAAGAGTTTGATTACAGGGCTCTGAACACTGCAAGGGTTTGGAACGTTTCTCGTCGTTTCGACGTGGTAAAGAATGTGAATTTTCAATTTCTGTTAAGCTGGTTTCTGCAGAACTCATGCCATCTTTCATTCCTCCTGGTACTGATATTCGAAAAGCCAGCGATATCAAAAAGCATCACACAAACTACAAAAGTATCAGATTTATGTAGCGCTGGCAGCAACTGCTCTATAACGTCGAGTATACCTTTTGAAACCTCCTGATACCTCATTGCAATCATATTCTCGACCCTGTGAACCGCAGCACTCCACATTCTGATACCAATATTGGCCCCATCATTTTTCGTGAAATTTAGACTACATTCCTAATTTTCCTCGTAATCAAGAAAACTCCTGTAAAGCACTGCTTCCTAACTTGACTTTCCTCCTCGGGTCCATCCGATATGGCATCCCCTATAATCCTTAATGTCGTGAGACTGGAGCAATGGTTGCAAATGAGCCGCACCATCTTCAACCCCATCCTCTGTATCTTGAAAAAAATAAATTTCAATACATCTTCAAAAGCCCATTTCTCCACCACCACAGATCAAATAAAAAGAGACCCTTTTTCCCTCCTCCCTCTGTGTACTTTTAGTCTACCCCGGGTCGATGAGCAGCCCCAGTGTGCAGCACCTCATCAGCGAAAAAAGCACCCTGCTTGAGAATTTCTCTTCTCATCTCCACCACATTTTTTACAACAATGGCTAAATCTTCTACCAAGGCCGCTAAGGTCACCAAGGCCACGAAAAAGCAGGAATCCTCCAGCGACTCTTCCTCGTCCTCGAGCGACTCCTCGTCCTCCAGCTCCTCTGAGTCCGATTCCTCCTCGGACTCGTCAGACTCTGAATCTGAGGATGAGAAGCCTGTTGCCAAGAAGGAGTCCTCCCTGAGCAGCTCCAGCTCCTCTGAGTCCAGCTCTTCTGAGTCCGACTCTGATTCCTCCAGCTCCGACTCGGACTCTGATTCTGATTCTGACGATGAGGAAGAGAAGAAGCCCGAGCCTAAGAAGGAGGCCAAGAAGGAGGCCAAGAAGGAGACCAAGAAGGAAGAGAAGAAGGAGGAGAAGAAGGAGTCCAGCTCCTCTTCTTCCGATTCCGACTCCGACTCTGATTCATCCTCTTCTTCCTCCTCGTCTGATTCCGATTCCGATTCCGACTCAAGCTCCTCTTCCTCGTCTAGCGATTCCGACTCCGACTCGGATTCTGATTCTGAGACTGAGGACCAGGAGGAGCCTGTCAAGAGAAAGGCCGAGGAGTCTGAGGAGTCTGAGGAGGCCCCAACCAAGAAGCAGAAGACCGAATCTACTCCAGATGCCGAGCCTGCTACCCTTTTCGTGGGTAGATTGTCGTGGAACGTTGACGACGAGTGGCTCAAGAGAGAGTTCGAGCCAATTGGCGGTGTCACCGGCGCTAGAGTCATGTGGGAGAGAGCCACTGGTAAGTCCAGAGGTTACGGTTACGTTGACTTTGAGAGCAAGGCTGCTGCTGAGAAGGCTTTGGCTGAGTACCAGGGCAGAGAGATCGACGGCAGACCAGTCAACTTGGACATGTCTTCCGGTAAGCCGCAGACCCCAAGGAACCAGGACAGAGCCAAGAAGTTTGGCGATGTTCCCTCCGCTCCTTCTGACACCTTGTTCATCGGTAACTTGTCCTTCAACGCCTCCAGAGACCTGTTGTTTGAGGTTTTCGGTGAGCACGGTAGCGTGATCTCTTGCCGTGTGCCAACCCACCCAGACACACAGCAGCCAAAGGGTTTCGGTTACGTCCAGTTCTCCTCTGTTGAGGAGGCACAGGGTGCTTTGAACGCCTTGAACGGTGAGTACATCGAGGGCCGTCCATGCAGATTGGATTTCTCCACGCCTAAGGAGCCATCTGCCAGACCAGGTTCCGGCAGAGGTGGTCGTGGTGGATTCGGAGGCCGTGGTGGATTCGAAGGTCGTGGTGGATTCGGTGGACGTGAGAGATCGGCCACCCCTACGAGATCTGGCCCCAACAACGCTCAGTTCCAGGGTAAAAAGAAGACTTTCGATTAAACGGATTGCATTGACAAACGGGTCAGCCGGTGACGTTCACCATGTACATTAGCACGAATATAAGCTTGAAGAAGGGAGGTGTAGGTGATTAATCTAGGAGATTGAGTGAATACGTCTTGAATTGTGTATTTCTGTGGATACTGTGTGTGTACTACTGTCTGTTGCCATATCTTACTGCCATATCTGTACTACCATAACCCACATCTATACTACCAAATTCATACTTCAGAATTCACACTACCATACTTATACTACCATACTTATACTACCACTTATACTATCAAATTCATACTACCAGACTTATACTACCATTAATACTACCATATCTGTACTGCCATATATGTGCTACATTATCTGTACTACTATATCTTTACTACTATATGTACTTCAATATCGGTACCACCACTTCTATACTACCATATCTGTACTACCATATCAGTGCTACCATACCTATATTGCCATGTCAGTACTACAATATCTGTACTACTATATTTATACCACCATAATTACAATACCGTGCTTTTACTACCATATCTGTACTTCCATATCCGTACTGCCATATCTGTACTATCATATTTATACTACCATATCTGTACAACTACATCGGTATTGCCAGATCTGTACTACCATATCTGTACCACTATATCTGTACCACTATATCTACCACATATTTACATACCATACTTTTACTACCAAATCTATACTTCCATATCGGTACTATCGGTACTACCAGATTCGTACCGCCATATCGGGACTGCCATCTCCGTACTGCCACATCGGGACTACCACATCTGTAGCTGCATGCCGCAATGACTCCCCCAATTGGTACGGTGGACCCCCACAGACGTCATCGAAACAAGGTTGTAAGGCGACGTTCGGAGATACCTACTAACAAACTTTAGCCACGTCTGTCAAGCCCACCCATCAAACTCTATCTTCGCCGGACTCCGGCTCCGGTTATTGCCGTGCTGATATGCACGGCCGCCTACTGGGCTATCTTTGAAACACAAGAGACCGACAAGAGGGGTAGAACCGGTGATCCAATCAGAACCAAGAAATGCCGAATTCCACCTCCAATGTGCCCGAAGCTGTCAAATTTGACATGCGTTTGGAAACACGGGTTCTGTCACATTGTGGTGCGTTTGATGCAAACAGACTTTCAGGCCTCGGAAAAATCGAAACTCTCAACCACCGCCGTGGGTCAATTGCCGCAGATCGTCGTCGAATACACAAAGCCAGTGACCCGCTTATCACGCCATAGTTGACGTAGTCCGAGTGCCAAGAAGAGCTACTACATCAAGTCGCAGGAGGCCTACCAGGTGAACAGGTCAACCAGTCAACAAGTTAACTAGCCGCTTTAATAAAGCCGGTGAATTCCACGCAGTTCGGAATAACCAAGGTTCGGCCGTGCAGATGAAACTCAGCTTCAGGATCTTGTGCATGCGTAGATGGACAAGTTGCTTCCGCTTGCTTGCCAGGCAAGACGGCAAGACGGCAAGACGTAGGCAAACGTTCGGACTGCGGGCCAAGCCAACGGTGAACAGAAATGGCAATCCTACGTAAATGAAAGGGTTCCAAAATGCTTTCCACTCTGAAGAATATTTCCATATTGAAGAATATAATGTATGGGCGATGGGAAAGATAAAGAACGACGGAAGCGAGCCGCAAAGGGCATTTTTATTTGCTCGCGAAGACTGGTTGCAACAGTGCCGTGGCAGGAAAGTGAGGTGAAGGCAGTGGACCACAAAATCTGCGGGCGGGTCGCAAAGTGACGCCCTCAAGCGTGCAATCTAACCGTAGCTCGCACAAAACAGATCCTTGGCCCAATCCCTGCAGTTGTTCCACATTTGTGCTGAATTTCCCACAATGGCGATTCTCGCAGCCATGTTACTTTTTCGGCGGTGGGAGCCCTGGCTCGCGAGCCCTGGCTCGCGGGCACAAGGGCGTTTTCGGTCACTTTGGTGCGCCCACAAGCACCTGTCATTCGCTGTCAAGCCGCATGTTCGCAGCATGGAAGCGGTGGATATGGCAACCAGAGGTGATTTAAGATCTGGTGAAGCAAAGAAATACTTGTGCTAGGGTAGGGAGCAAAGGGTGATTACCGTTTTTGCACGGGTGGGCGACTACATTGAAAGTCCCGCTTAAGACGGCCGCTTAAGGCGGCTACGGACATCACTGGAGTACCACCTGGTGCCCTCAGAGGCCCTGGCCAAAAGAAAAAACCCAGAAGCTCTGTAGCTGTCTCAGGCCTCCCGCGGAGAACAAAATGCCTCAGCCCACAATGTGCTCGGGCGTGTGCATGGAGCTGTCACTATTGTCAGGGTTTAGCCGGCGTGCCATGCCAGACACCATGCCCTAGCGAATTTCACCATGAAACGGGGGAGGCGGGCCATTTATTGAAGACTCTACTATTTATTGAAGAAATTGAAGAAACTGGCTTTTTAAAAAAAATTCAAAATCAAATCACAAAGTTCTTTCAACTCGTCCATCGACTACTGCCGCCCGCCGACGCTTAGCATTTCAGTCGAGCCGCCTCCATTCACTCGCTCCCTCGCTCCCTCGCTTTGTCAGCCTGTGTCAGTGCGCCTGGCGTGCTCCTCCACCATGTCACCCTCACGTTGCAAAAAAATCCAAATTCCTCCCCTCCAACACCACCCTCCATCCACCTCTCGGACCCAGCACCCCCACTAAAAATCCTCCCTCTAGCCCATTAAGCTTCCCAGCATAAGGCGCACGGGATTCCTGGGCCAGCCGCTGCAGCATTACCTTTTTTTTTTTTTTTTTTTTTTTCTGCCTGCCTGCTCTGTACCGTATGTGGCCCTGTCTCTAGCGACGTCTGTCTTCCTGTCTAGTATCTGCTCCGTTTACCTCCAACACCTCCACTCTTTTTAACGGCCCACCCTCTGCTTTCTTTCCCACAAGCCCAGTCCACCCCTTCCACCCTTTGCTATCCCGCAATGAGAAGGGCCGTTTCCAAATTCATCCCCGGCAAGCTCCAACGACCCCCTGGCCTGGACCAGCCCCCGTCCTACAAAATCGACTCCTCCTCCGTCGACGACTTCTACATCGCCCTAGACCTGCCCCACAAGCTGTGGCTCCCCGGCGAGGAGATCCTGGGCCAGGTCATCCTCATCTCCAAGAAGCATCTCGCCAACATCGCCATCGAGTTCTGTTTGTCCGGCTACATCAAAATCAACGCCCTGCCCCACTCCAAACTCAAAACCGTCAAACGCACCCTCTTCAACCACAACATCCGCATCTATGGGCCCGACCCAGACAGACCCCGCCAGCTGGACGCCGACGAGTTCGTCAACGGCTTGTACAAGGGCGAGCACCGCTTCCCCTTTATTGTCAAACTCCCGAAAAAGCGCATCTTCACCAGTATAGACTTTGGCAAGGGTGCCATCGAGTACGTCCTCAAGACGTCTTTGCGTTCTGCCGACGATCCGGTCTCCTCCTCCGGTTCCCCATCCGCCGAATCTCCCGGAGCTGGCTCCAACGATTTGTTCGCTCGCGCCCGCCAGTTCACCAAAATGAACGGCGCCGCCTACTCTTCCGAAAAGATCATTTCGCTAGTAAACCCTATAGATGTGGCCGAACTACCGCCACCAAAGCCCAAGCGCCTCATCATCAACGACCCAAGACGCAACAAGCGCCTCCTGAGGGTCGAGAGCTCAACTTCCACCATCAACACCTTCAGCACCCTCTCCTCCAACAACCTGGACACAGAGCTGAATTTCAACATGACCCTCACGAACTCCGGCAACCCAGCCCACTCCCTGACGCCTGGCGCTCTGGGTAACACTCCCACTTCTTTGCATAACACCCACATAAGCCCGGGCAATTCCGCTCCTTCAAGTTTCTCCCCTTCGCTGAATGCCGACCCTACTCGTCCAAACAACAACATCAGGGTGTCCATGGAGTTGCCTCAAAGCGGTTTCCTCCGTGGTGAGCTTATACCGATCAAGCTCAATATTCACCACCTCAAGAAGATCCAGGATACCAAAGGCATAATTGTCACCTTGGTGCGGGTTTGCCGTCTCGACTACGGGCCTGATGGTCTCTACGAGTCGTTTCGTAAAGACTTGCTGCAGCTGATCATCCCATTGTTTGTGGACCCGGCCACTTTCCAGCTGGAAATCAACACCAGTTTGAGAGTGCCCCCTGACGCCTTTCCCACCATTTCAGGCTGTCCAATGGTCAGCTTCCAGTATTTCATCGAGGTCATGCTCAACCTTTCAGGAAAGTCGTTGGGCGTTGATGGCCCTAGCGAACACCCCAAGTCAAACCTAGCGCCTTCTCAGGATGACATGTTGTCGGCGGGTCCCGGCATCTCACCTAACAATCAAGGCAACTACACCTACCACGCATACCAAAACCGCTCAGAGTTTATCAACACAGACAAGTTCAAGCGTCTGAAGAAGTTCCTTCAGATCACCTCCGAGGTCGTTATTGGTACTCATAGACTGGATAGGCTGCCGATTGCCGCTTCTCCAGATGGACAGCATGGCGTTGTCAATGGCACCAATCGTTCTTCTGCAACGTCATCTTCGAATTCGGCAAGCCCGTCTACTCAGGCTCACGCCCATATTCAAGCTCCATTGCTGCAAGCTCATGCTCCCGGCAATTTCACTCACCAGAGAACTGGCATGGCCAATATGATTGGTGCTATTCCAGAGACACTGCCAATGCACAACTTCACTCCTCCGTACCGCAGAGAGTCACTGGGTGCTACTCCTCTGCACCTGTCGCCATTGGCCTCTGCTCCTACGTATGAAGACATCATTGCCGATGTTGCCATGCCACAGGAGCCTAATCTTACTGAGAAGGAGCGCATGAAACTCCACGAACAGAGTCTCTTACCTTCTGAGCCTCAGTTTGATGCATCTTCCGACGCAGAAGACAGAGAGACTGTGAGTCCAATGGACCCTAGTCATGACATTTTGGAGGAGATGGTTCAAGGAAGCAACGCACTGAGCTCCAATTCTGGTCTTCACCAGTACAGGCCCAACTCGTTTGCTCCACTCCACTCTGGTAGTAGTCCCCATGAATCTCAGGGTCACAATTCTCATGACCCAATGAGCATGTTGCCAGGCACCTTTGACCACGAGTCTCAGTTGTGGGACCAGAACGATTTGTACGAGTCACATGGACAGATAGAGAATCACGACGGAATTGGCCCTGAGGGCCCTCTAGATTTCGTGCCAAACTACGATACGGCTGCCAACGACCGGTTGGTGGTGCAACAGTCCGAACAGGAACAAGGACATTAAATTTTCGTATAAGCAAACAAATACATAAAAAGAAAAATGTTTTGGGGGGTAGTAATATCACATTGATTGAGCGAGGAACACCGGTTTCCGCTGCTGGTCGTCATTAGATTATTTTAGTTCGTTAAGATGAGTTGGTGGCCAAATACAACTCCTTCTTCAACGAGGCAACAGTGTCGTTCAACTGCTCCTTCTCCTGTTTTAAAATGTACAAGTCGGCCTCCAAGTCTTTGAGCTTCATGGTGTAGTGGGCCTTGGTGAATCCACCTTCCTCTTCTTCATCACCAGACGCTGGCTCACGGTCACCCACAGCTGGAGATCCAGGAGCAGGCGAAGGACCGTTGGAGTCCATTGGCGACTTTGTGGAGGTCCTCTTGTTTGCCTTCTTGTACAACTTCAACTCATTGTTTTCCTTAACCAATCTCTCGATGGTCAATTTCTGGTTTCTCAATTCGTCGTGAGACAGTTGAAGGGCCTTACTGGTGTTGTTGACCGACTGCAAGGCGTCACGGTAGTTCTCTTCGAACGAACGCAAAGACTGCAACTTGTTGTTCAACTCTTCTTCCAAGGCCTTCACTTCGTCAGAGGAGCCCTGGTGCTGAGTCTTGGAAGTAACCATCAATTCGTCAATCTGCTTCTGCAACTTGGATATCGTGGCATTGTCCTCGCTGGTCATAGAGCGGGCATCGGCGTCTTGACGCTTGGTAGCCTGCCACAAAGACGTCAAGTTAGCCAAGTGGGCAGAAAGCTTAGCAGAGGATCTTGGAAGACCGGCTGAAGAGTCGTCAAGTTCACGGTCTCCAGCCTCCTCGTCGTCGATACCAGTGTTGACAGCCTTGAAGTTGTCGTGCTCAATCTTCAACTCTTCGTACTTGTGCTTCCAGTCGGCGATTTCCTTGTGCAAAACCTCTTCCGAACGGATCTGGCTGCTCAAAGTGGCGATCTTGTTCTCCTGGCCCTCAATGACCTTCTGCAACGAGCTCAACTCGCCAATCTGGTTCTCCATGAAGGGTTCGAAGCGTTCGAATCTGGACTTGTACTCGGCATTCTCGTTCTCCAAGAACACCAATCTGTTTCTCAACTCCAAACGGTCTAATTTGTACTTGGTCAACTCGGTGAAGCCTCTTCTGGAAGTGGCCTGACTGACATTGTCACCGTCGGCGCCTTCGCCAATCTCCAAGTCTGCAGGGTCAATGGATCTCCTGAGCTCGTCAATCATATTGTCCTTCTCGGCGAGCGATCTTTCGTGAGTGTCCTTGAGTCTATTGTGTTCCTCCTCCAAGGATCTCAATCTCTCGGAGGTGGCAGCCTGCTCGTGCTTGTGAGACTGCTTCAACAGCGCAATCTCGTCGTTGAGCTCAGCAATAATCTTCTTTGTACGGGAGTCGTCATGAGCAGAGGCCACTGGTGCAGCCACAGCTGGAGAAGCAATACCACGACCGTTGGTTGGAGGAGTGTCAACTCCACGGGTAGCAAGAGGAGCCACACCTTCATCGTCAATGCCAACCTCACGAGCAAAGTCCTTCGACAAGATGGGTGTCTCGTTGTGCTCGGTTCTCAATTGGTCGTATGGGGTAGTATCGCTAACCACAGAGTCGTCAGCACCGTTCTTAGCAGGGCTTTCAATCTCAGCGAGGTACTTCTCTCTGGCAAAGTCAGAACCATCCTCGGTCTGCGAAATGGCAGAAGATGGAATGTCCACATCGACAAAGTCACCACCAGCATTGTATGGCTGTCTCTGAGGAGTCAAAATCTCTGGCTCAAACTCGTTGGTCAGCTTGGGGCCAAGAGAACGAGGGATACGCTCCACAGAGGCAGTAGGAGTACGGAAGTCCTCGGGACCAGCACTGAAACTTCTGCGGTGACGGCCGCCATCATCGGGACCTGGAGAAGTGGTTCTTCTGCCGTATCCGGTGCCAATCGCCGAAGCAGCGACCTTCTTGGGGCCCACGCCGCCCTTCAAGTAGTGGTCGGCGATTCCAAGATCCAATTCGTAAATCATGGTGCCGGTTTCGGTGCCGTCAATCTGCTCGTGGGTCTCATAAGTGTCGGGGTCAATGAAGTCGTTCTTGTCACCGCCCATAATCACAAGCTTGTTGAGTTTAGGCAAGAAAGTGACGGAGTGGCCACAACGAGGACCAGGACCGTTGGCGCTGAACTCCTTGTTCAAGCGGCTCCACTTGAAGGTGTGCAAGTCAAGCGCATACAAAGAGTCGTAGATGATACCTGCGAAATCGTTACCACCGTAAATGTACATGTGGTCGTTGGCAATCACAGCCAGGTGCTCGTTCACAGGCAAGGGGGTAGAGCCTGTGGTGTCAACCTGCAGCCACTTGTTGATCAAGGTGTCGTAGCACCACAAGTCGTTGGACACCTTCTCGTTGTTGTAGACACCACCAAACACGTAGATCTTGGTCTTGTGGACGCACATGGAGTGGTTGGTCAAAGGAGGAGGGCTAAAAGAGTTGAGAGGCTCCACAAGCTCCCAGCGGGCCTTGGGCAGCTTGAAGTCGGTCAACTCAAAGTAGTACAACTCGCTGAACACATCGTGCTCCAATTGACCGCCGAAAAGGTACAATCTGCTGGAAGTTGGAGACACGGAGACCACGCCCAAAGAGTGGCCATAGCGGCCCCGGGGCTTGTTCAAAATGTGCAGCGGAATGGTGTACTTCTGGTTGTTGATGTTGAACATGTAGAAGTTGTCGTCGGGGCAGCCGTGGTAATCCGTGTCGACCGTGTCACCACCGTAGATGATGTAGGCATTGCCACAGAGAACCGAAGCATGGCCCACTCTGGCGGGTGGGTTGTTCTTGTTCACCACCTCAATGTGAGAGGCAGTGAACTGGCTGATAGTGGTGCCGGCAGCATGGGGCACAATCTTCCAGGTGTCGCCAAAAACAGAACCCTCCTTCAAGCCGCCCATAAGGAAGATTTCGTTCTTCTCCAGGGCCACCTGGGAAACTGAGTGTCTGTAACGAGGGAAAGGAGAGTCGTACAACTTGTGTCTTCTCCAAGGCGTGCTGGCGTTACCAGGAGCAGCACCTTGAGGCACCGGCTCGTAGTAGCTGTCGTCAACGTCGGGCATTGTGTTTTGTGGGGGCAGAATCGCCGGTTTGGACCGTTGGTAGGTGGGTTCGGAGGTTTGGTTTGTGGAAGCGGAAGCGAAGGAGGAGTCCGGGTTGTCGACGGAGTCAGAATGCTTTGATTTCCTCTTGCCGAAAGGAAAGCGGGCCATTGTGGATTTATAAGAGGCGATCGGGCGTCAGTTATAAGTCGGAGGATGAGGCTGGCTCAGATAGGAAGTTGGACGGTGTATGGCCGGAGGTAGCGGCGCAGGTGGCTGTTTTAAGGAACTGGAGGATCGCTAGGGTGAAAAAAGGTGGAGTATGCGGCCCCACCAGGACCCACCCAGAGAGCCGTGCACCCCCACAAGGCCGGGTGAAATTTACATTTTTGGAATCAGCGGAGCTGGGGGAATTTAGTGGTGTGGTTTAAATTTTGGAAAAGCCGGTATTTCGCCGTTTTGACCAGTGTCCCCCAGCCCAGGGCCCTGCGAGCGCTGCACAGAAACCGGGCGCTCAGATGCCACTGCCTGTTTAGGCAGAAAATAGGCAGCACAGCGTCGAGACAGAATTCCCCAACTAGGCAAGAGGGGGAGAGGTCCTCCAAACACACAATCAGCTATGGAATTGCGCCGTTACCAAGGGGCACATTGTTGTGATTTTCTTTTTTGCTCTTCCGGATTTTCCAGCATTATTGGCGTTTTTGGGGTTGTGGTGTGCTGGTTAGCCCATTTGGGTTCTGGAGGCACCAGGTGAGCGTACCCTCACAAAAATAAGCCTGCCGTTTCGGACGTCTATGACGGACGCTCAGGCGCTCTTTTGTGCTTCTTTGCTTTGAGGCTGATTACCGAAAGTCGTCCTATTCAGGACCAAATGGCAGCATGGCGGTTTCCATCCAGGGTATTCCAGGGTGCATCAATGGGCTTCGAAACGGGGCTCTCGCTGGCGGCTATTCCTGCTGATTTGGGATTTTGGGTTGTGGTATAGGGTGCCGTGTATCGGCGATAGCTGATCTCTGTGAATCTAAAACATCTTATCTGGTGGATGCATGTCTCACCAACCACGATCTTCTTCAACTTCTTCAACCTAGTCATTCTCTCTCCAATGGATAGAGCCACCCCCTTAAAGGAGGCTCCCGCTGCGCTTTACGTCATTGCAACTGGCTTGTTCCCGGATCAACTACAATAGCTTGGTCTACTTTGTCATGCGACGCTCGTCATAACATGTCCCACTTGGGTTTCCGAGGATCGCCGAGGCTGCTCGCTTGGCTCCTTCTCGGCTATTATGTAGATTTAGAAGGCACCTCTTGGCTCCATAGCAGGGGTGCAACAATGGACTAGTGCTGATTTCGCAGCCACTGGATCTGAGCATCCACGATCCCCCAGCACCACGTACATAAGACGAGATCCCAGGAAACAGTTTCTCCGGCAATTCCCCAATCGAGTTTGTAATTTTCCAACAATAGTGTTTGTCTGGAGGTAGCATTCCATGATTGTAGTTACTGCCCTTATGAGCACCGCACGACCGGATCACTATCATCACGGCGCATACTACACCTATCGATAACATCACCATGGGATTCACCTACGACCCGCAGGTCCAGCTCGGCCAGCTATTCCCGTCGGAGGCCTCCTTGGAAAACATCGATGATGTTCTACTGTACATAGAAAAACACAAGCAGCAGCTGGCATTGGCTATCCAGAAGGAAACTGCCAACTATCGACACCCTATCAATCCCCAAGATGACATCCAGACCCTCACGACGACTTTTGGCGAAATCCGTGAAAAGTCCCAGGACACACAAGCCAAGATCTTGGCCATGACCTCCAGCATACAGCGATTGGACACGGTGAAGAAGAACTTGGTGCTTTCCATGAAAGTGCTCAAACGTCTCCAAATGCTTGTCAATGCCTACAACAGCCTCAATGAGGTCGTCAACACCCGAGACTACAAACAAATTGCTACCTATTTGGGCGTCGTCAGGGAGTTGCTTGTATTTTTCAAGCCGTACCGCTCCATTGATCAAATCGGCCTTTTGAACCAGCATATCCACAAGACCCAAAACAAGTTGGTCGACGACGTGTTCATAGACTTTGAGGATTCATTCACAAACAACTTCTCGAACGACAATCTCATATACGGCTGCGAGATCTTGCAGTTGATCGACGAAAAGTACAAGGACAAGCTTCTTCAATGGTTCTACAATCTCCAGCTCAAAGAGATCCGCTCCATCTTCTCCTCCACTGAAGAAGCGGGTAACCTCGATAACCTCAACAGGAGGTACATTTTCTTCAAGAATGTGCTTTCCAACATCCAAACGAATTACCTTCTGGTGTTTCCCAAACTGTGGAACGTGGACTATGAGCTAGCCAAATTGTTCTGCGAAATGACCAGTTCCGATCTCAAGACACAACTTACGAGTGTTGCCTCCTCAGAAATATTGCTCGACTCCCTTACAAAGACGCTAGAATTGGAGAAGTTCCTCAACGAAACATTCAAGACCAACGATTTTGAAAAGGTTCTCCTGAATGTCTTCGAGCCATACCTCACCACCTGGGTCAATGAACAGGACGGAACTCTCAATGCTAAGTTTATGGAATTCTACTCGGCGCCCAAAATTCCCCAGGAGCTTATTGCTCCCCAGACAAAGGAGGATATTCTTACGGTCCTTCGTGTCAATAATGTGCCTAATTTCGCTAACTCGTCGTCTGAGCTCTTCAAGCTCTTCCAGAAACTTCTTGTTCAGATCATCAAGTTATCCAATGGTAAAATCTTGCTTGATCTTGCTCGCCTCGATCTCAAATACCTTCGAGAGTATAACTACAAGATGTTGGTTCCAATCTTACATCAATCCGAATCAAACCCTAAAGGTCTCGAGCCAATCAAGTATCTTACGATGATTCTCAACACTGCCGACTACGTTAACAACAACATCAACGATTTGCAAGACAAGTTTGTCAAACTTATAGATGAACAGTACAAAGAAAAAATTGATTTTGAGCCTGCCAAAAGTCTATTCTACGATGTGATTGGTAAGGCCATTCAAGGACTCGTGCTGAAAGTCTCCTACGATTTACAGTTTTCTTGGAGACAATTTGAAAATAACGGTTGGGAAGCCATGGAATCTGTCTCCGATACGTCTACATACATGGAAGACTTGATCAATGCCATGAAAGAGGACAATCAGGTCATCCTTACATTGATTATAAGAGACAGTTATGTTCGTTCCTACTGCGATAAGCTCATTGAGATGGTCGTTCACACATTTGTGAACAAGCTTAAACTTATCAAGCCTTTGAGCATTGTTAATGTGGAGCAGATCCTTGTCGATATCGCCGTTCTCAAGAAGTATATGGCGACCTTGCCGCTATATTCCGACCCCAACTTCGATGATAGTAAGCTCTCAGACGAATCCAAGACAGCGCCTAAAGCCTACATCCGTTTTCTCGACTCCCAGTTTGGCAAGCTCACCACCTTGCTCAAACTCCTACTCACCCCAGTCCTTCCTGTTGACAACATGGTCGAAAATTACTTCAACCTCATTGGTGACAAATCCTTGACTAATTTTACAAAATTCTTGAATCTCAAAAACATCGGGAGATCTGACCAACCAAAGTATATTGAGAATTTCAAGCTCCAGCTCACTATTCCCAACTCCTTGCAGGAAGATTCCCACATTTTCACAATGATCGAGGACGAGGTCGAGGAGGAACAGCAAGCGAAACACCCCGCGTCGCAAGGCAATCCACAACAGTTTGACATTAAGGAACTAATCTCGAGCAGGTCTCCAGAGCCTCACCTTCCTGACATCTTCAAGACCAACCCCACGAAGATCAAGATCAACAACCCATTGAAAGACTTCTCTATCAACGGCGAACAGCATGTCAGCAAAATCAACGAGAACTTCCGTAATATCGGAAAGTTCTTCAGAAAAGATAACATGAATAATAACTAAAGCCGATAACGTTGGAGTGCATGGATATATATGGGTGCGACGTACATAGTGAAATCAATTATCAACATAATATACATCTAATGACAGAAAAACTTGTCAAAATCTGTGGCATTCGAAAACTTGAAGATGCTGAAGCAGCCATCGATTCCGGTGCTGATCTTCTAGGTGTCATCATGGTCCCAAACAGGCAACGTTCCATAGATCATACAGATGCCTTGAAGATTTCCAAAGCTGTTCAGTCAGCCAGATCACAGAGAAATAGAGAATTTAAGACAGCTCAAGCGCTCAATAACTACCTTTCAAAGCAGTCGTTCAAAAGTCATAAAGACTATCTTCTAGCATACCGTGACCAAATCTTGAAAAACGGCCCCTTCTTGACTGGTGTTTTCAGAAACCAGGACCCAAAGACAGTCTTTGAACTTGCTGACCAACTTGAACTCGATTTTATTCAACTTCACGGCAGCGAGGACCCATCGGAATATTTGGCATTGAATACTGAGAGAAAATTCTGCATCATCAAGAGGTTTGTTGTACCTGATCAAGCAGACTACATGACTAATTTCTTGACTACCCTACACACCAACGAAAATAAGGGCTACGCTTTACCGCTTTTGGATTCAGAACTTGGAGGCGAGGGCAAAACCATCGATTGGTCCCTCATCAATGACCTAGATGGCTCATTTGTATTGGCTGGAGGATTAAAGCCAGATAATCTTCACACTACGAAAGCTTATCTAGAAAACGTCATTGGCTTCGATGTGAGCGGTGGCGTCGAAAACGAAAGCGGGTTCAAGGACCATGAAAAGATCAAGCAGTTCATTACGGAAGGAAAAAAACTTTAGAGCAAATAGGTGGTATTAAAGGTCTATACACATTAAACGTTACACGTAAGCACTAGTCATCCTGATCCCAGTTTCCAGGTCTGCGCTGCTGAGGCACCTGTGGTCCACCTGCTCTCTTAGCCATGATGATTTGGTCGATAGACAATATAGTGTTGGCAGCCTCAGTGGCGAATGTGATGGCCGATCTTTTCGTAGACAAGAGATCGTAGATGTTGTGCTCCTTGATGTCCAACAAGCCATCATCACTGTTGTTCTCGACATCAATACCCTTCGTCAAGTTACCCTCAGACGAGTGAGCGGCATGCAAAGCACTCAACACTTCGGTGGAGTCCAAACCAGAGGTTTCGGCCAACACTCTTGGGACGACCTCAAAAGCCTTGGCAAAGTTTTTGATAGCTAGCTGCATCAAGCCTGGAGTCTTTTCACCGTATTGTGTGATCAATTTAACGAGCTCAATTTCAACAGCACCGGCACCAGGCAAAAGAGCGTTGTCTTGAACCAAGCCCTTGATAGCGTTGACACCATCGTCGATAGCTCTCTCAATGTCATCCAAGTTATTCTGAGTAGCACCTCTGAGAATGATTGTGGAAGTTCTGGAAATAGTGTCGTCGTTTTGTCTGAAGATCGTGACTCTGTCACCACCAATCTCCTTGGTCTCAATGACATCAATGGTACCCATCTCCTCTGGCATAGGAGCACCAAGTCTAGGCAATGGGGTAGCACCGCAAACCTGACAAACACGACGGATGTCAAACTTGGATGGAACCTTCAAGACCAAGATCTCGTATTTGTTGAAGTAGTGGAGAGCCAACTCACCGATGGAGGAACCAGCGACAACAACACGGACACCGGAGTCGTGAATCTCCTTACACATCTGGTCCAATTGCTGTTCTTCGCCCTTGGAGAAGTCCAACATCTCCTGTGCATCGTGTAGCAACACGGTACCCTTGGTCTCGGTGGTAGAGATGTCGATTGGACAAGTGAAAACGACAACCTTAGATTTGCTCTTCACGTGCTCGACGTGTCCCTCTGGCTCTCTTGGGAAAACCATACCCTTAACGACCTCGGAGTTGGACAACGAGGAGCCCATGATCTTGACAACTCTGACATTGTCAATGTTGAAAGCCTGTGGCTTCTTTGGGTTGATGATCATTCTGACGGCTTCCACAACAAGCTGAGAAATGGTGTCCTCGAGGCCAAACTGCTTGGCAGAAATAACTGGCTGGATAACCTTTAAAAGCTCCTTTGGCTCTGTGATGTTCTCGACGTGGTCAACCACGAGTTTCTCCAACGTATCTTGCAAGAACTTGTTGGCCATATTGTAACCCTGAATAATTTCTGGAACACTGAGTCCAAGGCTGATCAACTTCTCGGCAATGTTAAGTAATTCGCCTCCCAACACGATCACCAAGTTGGTGTTGTCTCCCATTTCGAATTCCTGCTGCTTGGAAGCCTGAATCAAAAGCTTCACAGCTGGGTGCACAATCTCCAACTCATTGATAATAGTGGCGGCATCGTTGGTAATGAACGTTTTATCGTGTTTATTGACGAGAATCTTGTTTCTTCCAGATGGACCCATCGAGGTGAGCACGATGGAGCTGATCTCCCTCACGGCCTCGATGTTTCTGATAATGGCACCATCGGAGGCTGAATACAGCGAGTAGCCTTGTTTGAAAAGCCCTGCGTTTGGGGCAGAGGGCAATTTAAGGGACATTGGTGGATGCTTGGAAAGACTGATCTGAGGTCCAAGAATTCAAAAATTTGATGCTGGAGTCACGTGATCACGACACGAATCCTTAGCATGGAAGGGCTTGAATTTCGGTCAGTGAAAAAAAAATGCATCTTGATTTAAGATTTCTTCTTGTAATTCTTCTAAATCATAAGTTGTTTTTGACGGCTTGCTCGTGTTGTAAGGCAATGCATGTTGAACAAAATTCTATGGTCCGCGTTGAGATATACCTAGGCGACTACTATGAATAAAAAAATCTCTAAACTGGGAGCCACCTTGGCAACCCAACATACATTCACAAAATTTCTGATGACTGTCTCCTCTGTTTCGTATTTGTCTCTAAAAAAAAAGATGCAAGACTGTATCTGTGCGTTGCTTTAGCGAATGTGCTTCTGCAGCTCCAATTCTATTGCATCCTTCCAGAAACAAGCGTTGCCGGGCGGGGCGCTGCTCGTTTTTAGAGATCAATATCGTCGATAGGCTTCCCAACGAACCGGCGTAAGCTTTCTATCGAGTTGCCTCCCTTGCTGAAATATTCACTTAATGTCTTGTTATAAATGGCAAATAACTTTTCGTACTTCTTCAAACGTGCTTTCTGCTGCCTCAGCTCATTCTCATACTTTGAGATATTATTCTGAAGCTCTTGTTGGGCCTGTTTTTTGCGCTGGCGGCATTTGGATGCAGCAATCCTGTTTCTTTCCAACAACCGCTCCTTCTTCCACGCCGCAGTGCCCGGAATTGGGCCTCTGTCTGCCGAGTAAATTACTTCATTATTGTAAATAAGCTGGTGATTAGGGGGCGGGACGCCGGCCACGTCGTCGATTGCAGAATGCGGAGTGATTTCTCCCGGCAAAGATCCCTCGGGCGGAACTGAGCTATCTTGGCGTGGAGGAGGCGCAGGATGGGCCTGGTTAAACAGACCTGCTGGATCTTGCTGTGGAAGAGGTACTGGATGGCCTGGTAAGCTTCCTGGAGGTTGTGGAGGAGGCGGGATGTGATCTTTTTCCTCCAACTTCACTGGCTGTGGAGGTGGTCTGTGAACAAAATGAGGCTGCAGTAGCGGGTTCAGATCGTAGCCTGGCAAACGGTTGTCTGGAAAAACAGGGTTGGGGTTGCCCATATTTGGGGTTGCTTGAGCTCCATCGTGAGTCGATTGAGCATATCTGAAAGGTTCATCATTCATGTCATCGTAGGAGTCGTCGTCAGCGTAGAAGGCCTCGTGGTTGATAATCTGGCCAATCTGACCGTTAGAAATCGATATTCTCCTCCTTCTTTGGACACCGGCTTCGTTGGTGTACGGTAGAAAGAATGTCGAGTCAATGATGTGAGGGTTGGTGATGGGGTAGGAGTTCACGTCGAACGGATTGTGGTTACTCCAAGGGCCCAGGCTAGTGCCTTTTATATCTGCCAGCGTCTGCACGTGGCTAGCCAGCAGCTCACTGGCGTTCTGGGGATGGGCCACTGGTTGTTGCTGCTGACCATGGTCGTGTAAAGGTCCCTTGACCTGGGAAGAGTCGGACACCATCTTATGCTAACTGGTCCTCGGACGAATATAGATATTTCACCTCCTTACAGGCGTTATTAGGCAATAAGCTCCACTGGCTTCAGGTGTTGAAGATGCTTCGCAGAGTAGTTGGTGGGAGCTGCGTACAGGCGGGGCGATAAACGGAGGCTCACTGGGCGGGTAAAGGTGCGTACATCGCCTAGACACCAGTGGGCTGATGTGTAAATGTAGGCGAGGAGAATCGCCCAAAACAGGCACAGTGGAAAGTGGAGGATCGGTTTCGGCGGTAAAGTTGGGTTGTTTTTTCGACTTTCTGCCGTGGAACCGTTGTTTTAGTGGACCCTTGTTTTTTCGCTGCCGAGAAGTTCGAGGGTGCCCAGGCGGGCCAAGCGAAAGCGACCAATGATTTTCAGAACCTTTTTTTTCAGTCTCCCCCACACAATGAGGCACCCTACCACACACCTTGCACACATTGCTCCGCTTGTCTCCACCGTATTGCGTTCTTTCCTAAACACCGGTGCTTACTCATCAGCGCCGCCGTTAGGTTACTTCTGCAAGTTTACCGCTGTGTTTGCGTGGTGCCTTACGGAAACACTTTGCATCTCCGCGCAGAGACAGATCTTGCCTTAGGATGCATTGACGTTGACGTTATGCGTTCGTATCTGGGTGCTGCAGCGGGGACGAGGTATCATTTTTCGCAACCGAGCCCGAAATCTGATAAACCGTCGAGCACGCCTTGGAGGTGGTTTTTTCCGAACGGAGCCTGGCCTGACTGACTGCAGCTGGCTTCCATCGCCTAAGTGACATCACCTTAAACACATTTGCCCTACGCGCACCTCTTCACGGATGAATCTGTTCGAGAAGCTTGCGGAGCACCTCAAACTGCACGGCTTCGATCCGCTGGGGATCGAGTCTGCTTTAGGGGAACATGAGTTTGACGAAATGGGCGAGTATGCCTTCCAGTTCATCGTGGAAAACCAGCGTGGCATGAAGTTCTTTGGCATACCCTGCTTCAACAGAAAGTCCCTAATACCTGTGATAGACCCGCCCCAGTACACACGTGTGGACGGCTCCAGGGTGACGCTTTCCGACGACCGCATTGAGAACTACCCCTTGCCAGACTTGGGCTGGCGTTGGTGGTGGGACCTGTGGTATGTGTTGATGCTCAACGATGTGGACGAGCAGGGCTGGCTGTATCTGAGTGTGATTTTCAGAAAAGGGCTGCATTGGCACGGGAAGTACAATTTTGGCAATTTCGTCCGTCGTCGTTTGTGGGTTAGGCTTCGAGTCAGGAAGACCGAGAACGACCTTCCTCAAGAGCCTGTGGAGGAGACTAGCGATCTTGACGAGGAGCTTGACCAGCAAGCTGAGCTCTCGGAAGTTCCTGTTCCAAAGAAAAGGCTCCCCGTAGCGCTGGTTACGACGTGGGCATAGGCATTTATAGAAAAACGGCTGACCTGTTGGCAGGCTGACGGTCAGACGACGCATACTCTTTGGAGGTTCCGAGAGATTTTGGCTACTGTTGGAACGGTGATGATAGTAGGTTTTGTGTGGGGTCATTGGGTCCACATGGTGACGAAATATGTAGAAGGGATGGCCTCAGAGTGAGGTTGTCATATCCTGGGGTATTGGCGGATTGAATTAGATTATAGAAATGCATTTGTTTTGGAGAGAGTTGGAAAAGGTAGTCAGTAATACTCTTTTTGTGATGTCGTAGGAAACGACCTTTTCTAGTGAGTATCTGATGTAGACAAGGTATGCTGCTTGATCAACTCAAACTCGACTTCTCGTGAATCTATCCCTACCAGCGCCTTGATAAAACTATAAATATTCATACCAGATAAATCAAATCTTTTGTTTCTTCTTTCTTGAATTTCTGTTGAGTTTTTAAAATTCTCGTTTATCCAAGGTATCCACGTACTTCCTTACTTTTGACGCGCTGTGCCATAAAATTGATAATATCAACAACTCCCTCTTTATGTCAAATCTGGATATCACACTAGCTGCCTACGTAGTCAGACTTCACCATCTAGGCAATTCAACATCAATTGATTGTATGACCCACCTTCAATTAAATCTCTACAAAACTAACTTTAGCTTGCATTGCAAAACTTGGAAGAACTTTGATACCAGGTAAACGAGCCTCAAAAAAATACGGTTCAAAAACTGCCTCAAAGTTTGGAATAGAGATAATTCCAAACTTGAAAGTTCACAGAAAGCAGCAAGAGAAGGGTCTTTCGAAAGCTGACGGAAACGATGTAAGAGGAATTATTTGCGTGATTCGAAACCAATGCAAGAACGAAATCACAGAAGAGTCCATCGAAATAGCAAGTGAATGCCTGCTCGTGATCAGCAAAATAGAACTACATTGCCCATATCTGGTATACTCTGGATGGATTACGAGACTCGTCCAATGTGTCATTCTAGCTTTCGGTTCGGAGTTTGATGCTTCCGAGAATACGCTTCTGCTCGTAGATGTCGTTTTGGACACTTTACATGTCTTGCTTAAAAAAACAAAAGCCTTGTTCACAAGCCAATTGGTTTCCGTGTTCATAGAGTTGGCTGCTGTATGGACGCCGCATGAAAAGGCAACACTCGTTATGCTGCTTCTTCGAACAATGTCAAGTATAGACTTGGCCAAGACGTACCTCAGGAGCAACCTTCTACTCCAGTCCTCGTGCGTTTGTCTCGAAGAAATTTTGCATCGCCTCCTCGACTTCATCCACATCTACGTCTCAACTTACGATGCCGCAAACCTCAAATGTGTTCGCTCGACCTTACTAGCGGCAATTCTTTACTTCGGTCACCATGGTCTTCTTGATTATTTTAATTCACTTTGTTGGTGATTCTATATGCTAAGTGTCCGAAACCCGGCAGATGCTTTATGCATAGTCTAGTGATGTCATGTATGTTACTGACGGCGGGCCGCCTCGAGATATGCTGAACGGCTCAATTTTAAGACACGTCTAGCGGCCAAGAAGCTTAGCTCCGTTGCGCCCCACAAGATAGCTCGCCCCGCTGCAAAACGTGGTAGCTGTCACAAGATACCCGAAGTATTCAAACACAAGGGCCAGTGTCTCATGCATACCAGTCATGTCGTCAAACCACGGGAGAAGCACCAAGCCCCCAATATAGAACATCTGCAATGCCGTGTTGACTTTACCCAAAAGGTTTGGATGTACTGTGTGGGTTGGGATCGACAAGTCGAGAAACCTTTTAAGGTTTTTAGGTGGGGGGAGCGATCTCCAACGAATGTAGAAGGAAACGAAACTGAGCAAGACGTCTCTTCCGAGAATTAGGGTTGCTGCATACCATGGCATGATATGCTGTACGGAAAGTGCCACAGTGCAAACCGTCATGAGAAACTTGTCCGCAAGTGGATCTAGAATGGATCCTAAGACCGATTTGAGATTGTACTTGCGTGCAATGAAACCGTCCGCAAAATCTGTGATGCAAGAGTATACGAAAAGCCCGATGGCCGGCGTGGACTGGCCTGTTGCAAGGAAATAACCTATGAAAGGTGTTGTGGCTATCCTAGTCATTGTCAACATATTGGGAACAGTGTACACCTGAGAGGATATCTCTGAGGGCTTTGGAATAGAGAAATTCTCCGAGGCTGCAACTTTCTTAAATTCGGGCTTCGAGGTGACTGGGGGGAGTTTCTTGTCTTCAACCTTCTTCTGGAATTGAGTTGCAGATATGTTGAAAGATTGCCGGGGAACCCGGAGTTGGCTTGAGCCTAATCTCGAGGCCCAGAACCTCAGGGATGGCCCCACAGAAAGAGGTCTCAACGATCGGAGAGACCTCAAGGGGTAGAGGGAAAGCATGTTGTGGGGTGAAAATTGATAAGCGAAATTTTGATTTGCTACTACTCGCACGAGATTGTACAGTGTACATGAGATGCGTCTCGAGGTCAAGAAGACCCGCGTTATTAACTTCTATGTGATTTTCGACCTGATTATTTTGGTAAGCCCTGCTCGTTAACCAAGGCTTGGTTGGTGTCCTGTGGGCCAGGGCCGATCTTGGTCAAGATGATTCTGCTGACACCCTTGTAAGCCTCAGTGTCGAACTCAATGTCAGAGTCCTTGAAGTTGGCCTTCTTGTGAGCGACCTTGTCCCAGCCTGGAACTTGGTGGAAGTACTTGTGGATCAATCCAAGAACCTTGTTCTCATTGTGCTCCTCGTAGTAGATCACGGCGTTTGGACCGGCATCAAAGGTGTAGGCGGCGATGATCTTACCCTCCTGCTCGTTCAACTTGTGAATCAACTTGATGATCTTCTTTGAAGTATCGTTCAAGTAGAAAATAGGAGGAACAGAGTCCAAGCACACGGCATGGAAGGAGTTGGAGTCCTTCATGGTCAAGTCACCAAACACCTCAAAGTCACGTTCCTGGATAGCCTTCTTCATCTCCTCGAATCTCTTTGGCACAACCTCCTTGATACGGTATTGGAACAAGTCGGAAGTGGCCACAGTGCTCTGCATACCTGTCGTCAGGGGTGTGTCCTTCTTGTCGTCAGAAACCACCAAGATAGCGGCCTTCATCAGAGGCCAGTGGTCGACTGGAGCAACCTCCACGGCCTTGGAGTCCAGACCGTCCTGAGCCTCACCCATTTCCCATGCAACGTAGCCGCCAAACAAGGATCTACAAGCAGAACCAGAACCCTTTCTAGCGATCTTGGAAATTTCAGACATCAGCTGCGGGAGCTTGTACAACTTGGCAATGGCCAGGACCAATGCAGCAAAACCGGCAGCCGAAGAGGCCAAACCAGCAGCAGTTGGGAAGTTGTTCTCAGAAACAATGTGGACACCCCACTCAGAGAACTTGGGCAACGATGAGTCTGCATCTTCCAACTCTTTCCTCAATCTCTTCAAGTCTTTTATACAAGCGATGGTTCTCTCGCCCTTGATACCTTCTTCTTTACCATTCAACCATAAGTTGTCTTTTTGAAAGTCAGCTGATGTGGCAGCGGAGGTCAAGGTTCTCAAATCTTGTTGGTCCAAAGTGACTGAGATGGAAGAGTTTGTGGGAAGATTGAGCGTCTTGTCCCTTTTGCCCCAGTATTTCAAGGTCTAATGTTAGAAAGCAACGGAAATTATACAATCAAAGACATACAGCAATATTGACTGGCGCAGTGGCCGAAGCAGTGTAAACTGACATGGTGATGAAGATTTGTTACGAAATCGCGGCCTCGTATACGCGCATATAAAGAACTCGACTTATATTCGACATACTAGTAGTTATACAAGGGTGGTAAAAAAAGACATTGTTGCACTTGGAAGGGCAACCAAAAAGGATTATGAATGGGTGAGGTCGTTATGGGGCGCTTACTGTTTTTTCTTCCATCTCCACAATCTGGCCTTGCAGTCACCACTTCCCGTAGCGAACACACCCTCGGAGCCCAGCGAGTTGAATGAAACAGCGACAGAAATAACGGAGTTGCGGTGGCCTTGCAACATCAACAATGGATTACCGGAGAACTGATCCCAGAAGATCACACCACGGTCTTTGGATCCAGACAAAATGTACTCACTGTCTGGGGTAGAGCATACACTCAAGACAAAGTCTTTGTGGCCAATGTAGGTAACCTCGCAGCTAGACTTCTTACCGATGGACTGGCCGCTGACGGCACCCTCCGCCTTGCCTTCAAGGTTCCACAACTTGACAGTTCTGTCCAAGGAACCAGAGGCGATTTGGTTGCCGTTCGTGGAGAAAGCCACAGAGTAGACAGAGTCCTGGTGGCCGTTTCCGCTCTCGTTACCAGAGTCCAATCTCTCGACGAGGAAACCAGTAGACGAGTCCCAGACTCTGACGGTCTTGTCCAAGGAGCCAGCAGCGATCAACTTACCGTTTGGCGAGACAGCCACGGTAGTGACCCCATCCTCAATGGACAAGGTCAAGGAGCACTGAGAGGATCTCAAGTCCCAGATTCTGACGGTGCGGTCGCCGGAACCCGAAACCAAACGGTCACCGTCTGGGAAGAAGTCCAACGAGTAAATGTCCTGTTCGTGACCACGCAAGATCTTGATGATTCTCTTGGTGGACAAGTCCCAGATTCTGATCAACTTGTCCTCAGCACCGGTAGCTAAGAGCTTTCCGTCGGGAGAAAAACAGACAGATCTGATGTACAAGTCGCCATTGGCGTTGGCGGAGGCCTGGGAGTTGGCAGCACCGTCCTTGGAGTCGCCGTCACCTTCGCCCTCAACAGCGTTGGAGTTGGAGGAGTTGTCGTCAATCAACTTGGCGATCAAAGCACCGGTCTTGACGTCAAACACCTGGGTGGTCTTGTTGCAGCCGGTGGCGATGAACTCACCGTTCTTGGAGAACTTCACGCAGCACACAACGGAGGAGTGGTCCAAGGACTGGACCAAGTCGACATCCAAGTCGCGCTTGAAAGCTGGGTTGTAGAGCACGTAGAACTCAGGGGTCTGCTTCTTGAAGTCGGGGTTAGCCTTGGCCACGTCCAAGTCGGAGAGGAAAGGAGGGATCTCCTTGACGTGCAAGTTCTTCTCCTGAGGGTTGACAATGTACTGGCTCTTGTCGACCACGGTCAAGGCAGAGGAGAACTCCAGGGGCTTGGGGGCGTCCTTGACGGGCTCGGACCTGGAAGCGTTAGGCAGCTTCTTGGCCTCGGTCTTGGGTTGTTTGATCAGAGAGGGCTGCAGAGGCTGGTGGGGAGGTTGAGGTTGTTGCGGAGGCTGGGGCTGCTGGGGTTGTTGTTGCTGCTGCTGCTGGTAGGAGTAAGGATACTGAGGCGTAGGCTGGCCGTTGGGCTTGCCCAGGTGGGCCTGTCTGTCTCTGTTCTCCAACTCGGTCTTCAAACGCAAGATCTCCTCCTCGTAGGCCTCCTTGATTTTGCGGTGGGCCATTTCAAGCTCGTAGACGGTCTGGCGGATCTGCTGCATCTCGGCGGTCTGCTGGTTGCATTTGAGGTCGTAGTCCTCCTTGACCTTGGAGTAGTTGGAGGCCTCGTTGAAGGCGAAATCAAACTCCTGCTTGACGGCATCCAACAACTCATTGAGTCTCTGCTGGTGTCTCTTCTGCTGTTGCAGCTGGTTCTGCGAAGGCTGCAGCTGCGAGTTTGCGTACACCGACATGGCGATGGTGGTTGTTGTAGGTGAGTTGAGGGTGAGTGTTGAGAAAAATGATTTTCGAGGATCTCAGCCAAGCACAGAGGGAAAAAAAAAAAAAAAAGTAAGTGATTTGGCACTAACTTTTTGGCGGGTCGAAGCCTGGTTAAAATTTAATTCAGAAAAAGAAAGTTTTTTTTTACAAATATCAATTATTTTTCCTTTCCGCCGGCACCCCTCCTGTTTTCCTCTCGACGTGGCAGGGTCTGCGTTGCTTCTTTATCGATGCGAAGAACCAGCAGCTGGGCGACAAATGTGCCGGCGCATTGGGTAACATGGGGTGCACCCCGGCAGTTGGCCTGAGGGCGTTTGACAGGAAAGAGCAACAACGAGCCCTTTGGAGGAGTGGCCCAAAGGGGCGAATTCAAGAATTTTTTTTTTTTTGTCACCTTCAACGAAATTGATAATTGAAGAAATTATTTATGAAGTTAAAAATATCAAAGAAGCAAAACGTTAGTGGGGGCTAACATCGGGGGGTCAGACCCTGGGAGGTATGGGGGCCCGGTAATTCGCTGGAGTGGTTGCGAAAATCGGTGCCGTTGGGCCACGGTTAGGAGAATGTGGATTCTGCAAGCGGGAACGATGCGGTATTTGATTGAAAATGGAATTTATGGAATCTGGAGATTTCGAGCGGGACGCTATTTTTAGACGAATCGGTCGATGTTCACCGGCTTTCTGGTGGACCGACCCCCTCCTATTCTGGACCCACGACCCACTCATGCTGTGTGCAGTGACCAGCCACAAAGGTGGGTTCCGAGAGCCATGGCTTGTGGTGAGCGGTAATGTGGAGGGGGTTATTTTTCAGTTTCGATGAACCTTGTTTTGCTTCGATGTGGAGTGGGTGGCGTGGAAGAGATTGTGGAGGTTATTTAAGGGAATTCAGGGTATTTTGAAGAGGTTCATTGGGGGATCGTTTTTTGGTTATAGAGTGTTTGGGGCGTAGTGGAGGCTTGTAGGATAAGGCTCACGGTATTTGCGACTCGGTAATGACATATTGCGTAGCTGTTTCGTACCGCAGTGGTCCGTCCAATTGGACTTTTTCAGAATTGCACGTTACTTTGAGTTTTGAGACATTATGGATGAAATTGCAAGGGTAGTTGCAGCATGTAGATGGCTGCACCTATGGGTTATCTAGTTGGGGAACAAACAGCTAGTCCTATTGTTCTCGTATTGGCTGGTGAGGCTCTGACCGGTTTCTACAGATCGCTGTGATTTGCCGTATCACGAACTTCTCTAATAAAGTCATTGGATTGAAATTTTGACGATCTTCATGATATGCCACTGCTGTAACGTTGTGACACTCCAGCTTCCCCCAACTTCCCTACCAGCTTGTGGTCGTTCTTGAGCCGGATCTCTTCTGAAATCAGTGGAATGTTACTTTCCCAAGAGATCTTTTGATAGGCACTTTTGGAACGAATCTGCCCAAAATGAGCTGTTTTTCCCCAACCTCAACCTGTACCATCACTATCACCACCATGGTGGGGTGGTGCCATTCGCACATAATCATCGCACTGTAACCACCAGCTTATCTTCACCATGGTATACTTAGGAAACAAGGTCTTCCGAGGCAAGAAGGAGCAGGAGGCCTTCGACAAGCTGTTTGCAGGCAGGTATCAGAAGCTCCTCAAGAAGAACCATTTCCTTTTCTTCGGTCTTCCCTTCATGTTGAGTATATTCGCTGGATCCATATATCTTCAAAAGTTCACTGCAGTGAAGTGGGAAAAGTACGATGAAAGACACAGACAGTTGAGTGAGGACGAGATGCTTGGATTGATTGACAACAAGAGGTCTTTCGATAAACGTGACGACTTCTACAGACTCCAGGGTCTTTTGAAGGATCACACTGACGACGTCAAGGACGACTACGAGATTGTCCGTGTTCAGAGAAAGAAGGAGGATGAGCCAGTCTGGTGGAAGTCTTAGGAATGGAATTACGAGTATTTTCGAATAAGACAGCTGAGCTCCAGAAGGTGGGTTATGACTTGCTCGAGGTACACCCGTGTCAGGCAGAAGGGCACCTACAGGGAAGAGACCTTATGAACCCACGAGAGTTGGTTTATTTCTGTCTCCGAAACAATCTACATGTCCTAGAAGAGCCATCTAGGATCATTCAGTACCATCATTAGCCTCATGATGGGTTCTTGCAACAGCCAGACCACTCATACACGCAGTTTCACTGCCAGGCATAATCACACATGCATCCCGTCAAGAGCTATACTTTTATTTCATTGTTTATAGTTATACATCATCACGGCTCGTAGCCGTGTTGTTTCCCAATCTGGGTAGTTCTATAAGTAAACGCGAAAAAGCACAGAGCATCGCATCTCATCTCACACACCAAAATGGTTTCGTTCTCTTGTGAAGTCTGCAACGACACTGTCATTAAGAAGAAGTTGGACCAGCATCGCTCCAGATGTCCTGATGCATACTTCACTTGCATAGACTGTTCCACCACCTTCAACGGTACTGAGTACCGTACGCATACTCAGTGCATCTCCGAAGCAGAGAAGTACGAGAAGGGCTTGTACAAGGGCAAGAAGAACAACAACCCCAAGCCGGTTCAGAAGGAGGAGCCAAAGCCTGCAAAGGCCAAGCCCGAGCCAAAACCTACCAAGGAGTCGAAGGAGTCCAAGTCGAAGGTCAAGAAGCCCAAGAAGAGCCTGAAGAAACCTCTTGATTTGACCAAGTACAGCAAAGGCTCCTTGTACGACGCTATCAAGGCCCTCAGCAAGGACACTAAGGAAGACAAGAAGGACGTCATGAAAAGATTGCAAGTAAGCGTGGTCGATGGAAAGTTTGTCCTCAGCGACAGCTAGCTCTTGGCGCTTTTATTGAGGGCACGATTCATCTTTGCATAAAACTGGCTGAGGGTATTATAGGGGAAAACAAGACTGTCTTGTAAATAGTCTGGGAGATTCTGTTTCAATCTCTTCTTCATGGACGAGGGGACTTGTTTCAAGAATGTAGGGACATAGTTAACATCAGCAGATTGTTCGAATTGTTTTTTGATCACAAGCTTGTACTCCACAGTTATGGTGCTTGGGTCGTCTTCGCCATTTGTGCTCGACTGCTTGACGTCAAAGTGAAATTTCTCCTTGTCTTCCTCGTAGTTCACGATTCTGACACCCGTCAAGAGCTCGAGCATGTCGAGCGTGACACCGATAGTTTTCATCTCCAGCGCTAGGTCCTCCAGACTGATCATCAGAGTAGACGCAGAGCTTGTACGTATAGGCAGCTGGTACATTTCACCTCCCAGTCTCTTTTGCGGCGTAGCATGAGCGTCGTGGGGTACAGCCCCGTTATCCTGTAGTCGCAGAACCTGCTTTGTGAGCGTATCTATCAGGTCCTGTTTTCTTTGGAGGTCCGCCTTCAATTGCCGTATAAGACTAGCATCGTTTTCCATCTGTAGCTGAGCCGTGCGTTTGTACTCGTTCAAGTTAGCGTCAGCTTCACTGCCCACGAGCGTATTGATGTAGCCTAGAAGGTCATTGCTGTTGGTAGCCAGGACAATGTCTTTTTCTGTGATTTTGCCTCTTGGAGCAGGAGTAGCAGAGGCGGAGGATGGGTGATTCAAGGAAGGAACTCTAGACAACAGCTTTGGGAATTCCACAGGCTCTGGAGCGGTTTTTGCCGGCAGCACTGGTGGCAAGCCGTACTCGTCCTTCTTCTTCTTTGGTCCACGCTTCTTTGGAGGCGCCTTCTTGGTTTCTTTCTTCGCTGGTTTGGTGACCTTCTCCGTTGGATTCTTCCGTCTAGGCGATTTACGCAAAGAGCTTCCCTCAGAAACAACTTCTAGCGAGTCGTCCGGATCCGGCTGGCTTTTAGCTCTGGGCATTTTTAGCAATGGGTGGACGTGTTGGAGTTGATCTTGTTTGTTTACTCCAATGCGCACCGCGGGGGTCTATGTAGAGCGTGCTCGATGGGATGGAATTTGGGTACTTGAAGTTGAGGGAATGGGAAATTTTGAAATGGGGGCTTGAGATTGATTTGTTTTGTTGTTTCTGTACTTATCTGATTTGAAGGCCGTTTTGGTGAGGATGATCGACAAACGGCTCTGTAGGAGGATGAGTGGAGGATGACCCACAGAAATGGCAGTGGGAGGATATCTTATAGGTGGATCATTCAAACTTCTATTATGATATTTCAATTATGAAGTAAATGATTACATATTCTTGTAGTCGTTTGCAATAGGCTAAAATTCATACAAGTTTAAGTAATGACGGGAAATGATCAGCCGTATGGTTTAGTAGAAGAGGCCTGCGCTACTACCAATTGGTGTCAATTATCTAAACCTATTCCTTTCATTTTTGAAAGAGTCACTTATAAGCGGCCATGGAGCCATTTTACATCCTGCCTTGAAACATTGACCATCATCGTTGAACAGCTCCCTATCAACCCCCTCCACAATGGGAGCGTCAATGAGCTGATTATTCTGGTTTTTAGTGAATTGACCTTTCTTCATTCCTGTAGAACTCTTAATATGATAACTTTTTTCCATCTGGAAAAGACATGCTTGTCTCACTCACGGTGGCGACGCATTTGCACCCAAAGTGTTTGAGGTATGCTTGAAGATTAACTAAACACACAAGATATCATCATTAAAAAAACTTTCAAAAAATTATCAAAATATTCAAAAGCACCTCCTTCCTCCGTCAATTTCAAAAATACACACCACTGTGGCGAGCAATTCTCCTCACTTGGTCGCCTACCCAGGGTCTGTACTGTACCTCGTGTATGCTCTTCGCAGAATCTCCACCATCAGTTCAAACCTACTCATGTCCTTCTCGCCAGACGTCTTCAAAAAGAAGTTGGACCTGCTTCAGGAAACGCAGGACCTGATTGTCCTGATTTCTCAGTGGGTGCTTTTCCATCACCGAAGGGTGAAGGAGTTGTGCCAGTTGTGGAGCGAGTACACCTTGCTGGACGACCCGAAACTAAACTCGAAAAAGAAGCTCTCGTTGCTTTACTTATGCAATGATGTTGTCCAACAGGCTCGCCACAAGAGGAAACCAGAGTTTCTGGCCGAGTTTGCAAAGTTCTTGCCCGAGGTGCTCCACAAAGTGTTCCCTAGCATGGACGACCCGATCAAGCCCAAGATAGAAAGATTGGTGGGCGTTTGGGAACAACGAGGAATTTTTGGCGGCTCAGATATCCGTAATATGAGGAGGGCGATAGACTCGCTGAAGTCAGGTAAATCATTCGACGCTGAAGCTCCTGTTGCAAAGGTTCAGCCCGCTGGTCCTAAGCTCAACGGCGAATTGGTCCATTTGAATAACCTATATAACCATATGACGCAGCTTCTGGACGTGTGCAATCTGAATTTGACTCAAATCGGATTCCAATCCAAGCAGTACTTGCCCAACGATCATGACTCCCAGGATGCCCTCCCACTGCCTAAAATCTACATTTCTAAACTTAATGTCCTCGAGAAGCTCTGCAACGTCACCTCACAGAACTTGACCGATATAAAAGCCGCTAGAAAGGATGTTTTGTCGCTGTTGCAGAATCTTCAGCGTCTTCTTGAAGACGGCTTGTCCACAGATGAATCCAAGGAGCAGATCATTGCACAGAGATTAGAGAAGCTCAACTCGACGCGGTCCTCATTGCAAGAGATGCTTGATGGTGAAGATGCCGAGGACGAGGAGGCTTCTCCTGCTTTTGAAAAAGACTCGCCTCCCCCAGTTGCAGCTCCTGCTCCCTCTAATGATGACGATGCTTTGCCCACCTACGATAATTCCGATAGCGATGACGACGACGATGATAGGGAGGAGCCCCCTGCTAAAAGAAGAAAAGCCTCGGACTCTTCAGTGTCTTCCAATGCCTCAGGAAAGAAGTCAGTTGCCTTTTCTGAAGACATACAAATCAACGAATACGACAGGGAAGAGCAGACGGACGTCATAAAGGTGGCAAAGAGCGATAACGAGTCTGATGATGACACAAACTTCGAGCCCAGTCTTCCGGAAAATCTCGAGGAATTCGAGGCACACCACAAAGACGACTTGGAACTCCACAAAACTCAGCAGGGTGGCAGCAATGGGACAGACGGAGGAAGTAACGGTGGCGACGGCGACCAAAACGCTGGCTTACTTAATTTGCTTTCCAAACTCTCATGAGCTTCTACGAACTTCTGATCAAAATCTGTATATTAATGTCTAACGACCTTTTCAGCGTCAGTAATGCGGAAGAAATAAACGGTGATAGATAAGTACTTAGGAGCTAATTGAGAAGGCGATAGACATCGCTGCATCTCCGTTGCCCTGTGTACGTACCATTCATGCTGGTGTTGTGTTTGTCTATCTTGTTGAGGCTCAGCCTAAGGTGCTTCATGCTCTGTGGCGGGTAAACACAGAATTCGTCACAGGAAGTGCAATTGAGGCATTCGGGAAGCTGACGGGAACATTTCTTTTTGAATTTTCGACACCGTAAGCAGCTTCCAGAAGCCTTGCCCCGGTGTTTGGGATCATTCACAGTGGCTGCAACATTGTCCCAGTAGTAATTGTTTGTCAGTTTTATCTTCATACTATGAAGCTTTTTCTTTTTGAAGACCACAATATAGTCTTTGAGGTTGCGATGTCGTAGCGGGCCGTTTGATCTGATTAGCGTGTGAAGCCTGATCTGAAAAGTCCCTAGGAATTTCTCCATATCAGGATACTCATCTAGAGCCACCTGTAAATCAAAGTCCTTTTGGACTGTCATAAGTTATAAAAAAATCGGGGAAACCACTTGGTAGCAGAGGTCTGCTAGAAAGAAGGTCTAGCATAAACAAATGCAACATGTCAGCACGCCATAATGATGCAAAGTCGGATTAATTACCGGGCTCGTAAATTCGCCTCCACGCGCAGTTATGTGATAAATTGAGTCAAAAAACCCGTCGGAGTCAATTGCGAAAAGGGCGAACCGACTGTGCGCCCTCGCTGCTGATTGCAAGATGTAACGTGCCATCTCAAATTCAGTGTTTGATTTTTCTTAGGATACTCCGAGTGGACTCTGTGAACATTTTCAATGGCAACTTTTGATAACTAACAAAATGGTACAGACGCTGCTGTGTAAACATTTTATAGTACTCTCTTCCTCTGTTTAACTTGTCTGACGATGGTGGTGGGCGCTTCAAATCTACCAGTAACCCAGAGAGTATAGAAGCCCTGGGGTTGAACAATAGTCCTGGTTTGATTTGAAGATTCTGTATACCCGTGGCTAAAGTCGGTGAAGAGTCGTCGAGTTTTGGGAGACTTGTGGTAAATAGCCTCCTAGCTGTGTCTCCAATCTCTTCCACACCAATGGGTGTGCTCAAGTAAAGAAGATCTCTAGCTCTGGTACACGCGACGTAAAGTAACCTTGCATGGCTGTTTCCTTCCTCGCCATGGCCTCGGAGAAGCGACTGCCAAGTATTTCCGAAGCCTCCCAGAATGAATACCACCGGAAACTCCAAACCCTTTGCAGAATGGATTGTCAGAACTTGAACCAGATCTTCGTTGCGAGGGGGAATCTCTTGATCGTAGTTTTGAAGGAAGTATTCGATAAAGCTACGATCCTGGAAGTCCTTGTGAGACATGTAGGTTTCGAAGCAGTAATGCAAGGAGTCGTTGAACGAAGTGAGTACTTCACGAGCAGGTAGTTTGTCAGGGCCACCAACATATTCTTTTATTCCGTTTAGGGAAGAAAACCTATGTAGGCATTGAACAACAGCCTTTGGCGAATGGATCAAGTTCTCCTCGGTAATCGCATGAAATACCAGTCTTTCTTCTTGGACTTGGTTCATGAATGCTGCTATGTTTTTCAAGGAGTTGTACAGTTTGGCAAATAAATTGTTGAAGTTTTTGCCGTTGGAAAGATTCTCAAAAATAAAATCTTCAAAAAAAGTATGCTCAAATGATTTCTCTGATGCAATGGCCTGGCTAAAAAGCTTTGACGCTCTTTGCTTCGCTCCTTGAGATGTGTCCAAGATCTTGAGGATGTTTAAAAGACAGAAACTAGCATCAGACTCACCTGTTACCACACTAAGAATGTCACGAAACAATCTGACTCTGGATTGGATCCATGTATTTCCCAGCGAGATCTTAGTGCATTCGATACCGTATTCTTTTCGTAGAAGTAATTGAATTTTGACAGCTTCAGCATTGGATTTGGTCAAAATCGCTATATCTCGCGGACGAATTAGGCCACCCAGACAGCAAATAAGGCGGACAATTTCATCTGCTATAGCATTATGATCGCCCTTCATGTTGCTGGAGAGCAAGACTGGTTTTGACGAAAGTGTCAGATCTTTTTGTGATTTGAGGCCATCATCTCCATCATTATCCCTATTGAAACAGACACCCACTGAGGTATCTAAAATGTCTTGTGTACATCTGAACGAATCATTCAATGACATCTCCACTTTCTTCATTTGTGGGAGTTGCGAACATAACAGATCCATTGATCTAGGACTTGAGCCCAAGAATTCGTAAATGCTTTGATTTTGATCGCCTGCGATTATCAAGTTTTTGTTCGTGGTCCTGTCGAAGTTGTAGGTTGGGTAGTCAGCCACGGCTTTAACAACAGAAAGAAGAAGTGGATACATGTCTTGAAACTCGTCAACAACCACCATTTTATAGGAGGCAATACGAGGTAGAAGTGCCTCCTGAGTGGCATGCTTAAGCGACTGCTCAATCACATCAAGTGCAACACCAACAAGATCGTTGTATCTCATCATCCCATGTTTTTTCATGTAATCGAAAATACCATCAAGGTAGTGAGACAGCACTTTGAACTTCTCTTGAGCTTGTTTGGTTGTCATGTTGCCATCTGCAATGTCATTAAGGAGTTTATCAAACTTTGCAACTGATATGTTAGTCCCAATGGTATGTCCATTGAGCAGCACGTACTTTGATAGGAAGAATTCGGCAATGTTTCGCCATCCTGTCAGGTCCAAAAGTCGCCTTCTGGGCGTGTCTGGGTTTATAATCTGAGCATATTGATCAACCACGGATCCACAGAACGAGTGGAAGGTAGATATTTCCACATTTCCTGCAATTTCTGGTCCCACGAGGTTCTCCAAGTGCTTCTGTAATGCACTGACGGAACGATTTGCCATAGAAAGCACGAGTATCTCGTGAGGCTGCAAGTCTCCACCTAGCAATCTCGCAATTCTAGCCATGAGCGTGAATGTCTTTCCCAGTCCAGGGCCAGCCCGAACAGATAAGATCTCATTCATCTCGAATGGCCGTTGAATGACTTCATATTGTGAATCAGACACATGCACTTCAATGTCTTCCCATTCAGGCTCCATGGGTATTGCTTCCTGATGCTCGAGGTCCAGCTCCAAGTCATCGATATGCAAACTGCTAGTTTGCTTCATGATATCGGCAATCCCCTCATCAGGGCCCGGCTCTTTGTTTGTTGTTGCCATATACTGTGATCTATTGTACTGCTGCAACAACCATGTATGTTCGCGCTTAAGTATCAACACATAGCATTTATCTACTACTACTCATTGAGCCATGAGTATTGCATACTTGGAAACGCTCTTGCCGATCCACGAATCTGACCAGGATGGTAAGGCAGATGAGTCTTTACTAGAGGATCTTTCGGGCCACGACATTGGCCTTTTATCGGCCAAGTATGAGGAGTTCCTAGACTCCATGGCTCCTTACAAAGAGAAGCTTCAACCAATCGAGAAGTTTCTCGATTACTTCAACACTGAGGTATGCAAGCTTTCTGACTCCTTGTTGTCGCTTCAACAGCAATCGTCCCAGCTCACTTCGAACCTAGGTCTGCAAAGAGAGTTGGTAGACCAGCTCAATCCAGTTATTCTTGACTTGGTGATCCCTCCACTGGTTTCCAAAAGCATAGTCGTCGACCCTGTCGACGAGCTGTGGATTGAAAACATACGTTTCATTGTGGAAAAGCAGCAACTCATAAAGAAGGTGAAAAGTGTCCAGCTGACCGATAAGGACCTGCTGTTCTTGGCGCCTTACAAGGACTCCAAAGCCTTTGAGGAGCTTCAAAAGGGTATCAAGATGTTGGAGGCCAAGGCAATTGAGCGTATTAGAGACCACGTCATTAATCAAATTCGACTTCTAAGGAAGTCCCTCAAGACCTCGTCACAGATCGTTCAAGAAGGTCTTTTGCAAATCAAAGAGGCTTTCTACTTTTTGAAGGAAAGACATCCCACACTTGCCAACCAGCTTCAACTTGCATATATCTTCACCATGAAGTGGTACTATACAACCCGTTTCGCCAAGTACCTTTACGCTATTCAAAAACTCAAGATAAAACAGATAGACACGACTTACGTCTTAGGTGCCAATGAACACGGTGAGGCTAAAAGTGGTCTCCTTGGTGGTCTTTGGGAGTCGACATACGCCTATGCTTCTTCACCAGCCTCCCCTAATCCTGGTGGTCCTAATGCATCTCAGGGTAGCTCCAGACCTTCGCTCAACGACTACTTTTCCTCAGTCAGAAAGCGTCTCGAAATTCTCTCTGAAGACAGCGGTGAGAGCCGTCGCTCTATTCCATCACAAATTGCCGAGACCACACCTTTTGCATACTGGTTAGAATTCATTTACAACCAATGGGCAAATGCCGTTCTTGACAATGTCATTGTCGAATATCTTTTCTTCATTGATTTCTTCCATGAGGGTGACGAGAAGGCAGTGCCTATAAAGCAGCTTGATCCATCCATGAATATTCCTAGCGGCTCTGATCAGACATGGTCTCAAGTAGTGTTTGGCGAAGTTTACAAGATGGGTCAAGACTTCGCCCATTGGCTTTTGACAACAGCCCCACAGAGACTGAGCTCTAGAATAGTGTCTGGTACAGGTGCAGCAGCAGCTTCTGTTGCAGGTTACTCGTATGGTGCCACCGGCGATGCTTACGCCATTCTTCTAATGATTCGTTTGGTGCAGAACCATCAATACAACCTTCACAATCGATTCCACGTTCCATCGATGGATGATTACCACAACCGCCTTCTTCTCCAGCTCTGGCCCCAGTTCACTAGAGTTATTGACTTAAATTGTGATGCACTCAAGAAGAACGTTCTAGGAACTGGGTCCTATTCCTCAAAAAATGCCCACCAACAACAAGCGCCGCTCAATGTCACACAGCAATTCTCACAATTCTTAGCTGGTCTTCTAAGGCTTACATTCGTTCACGACTCTGACCACGAGAAGCGGGGCTTCTTCCAAGGCGAGCCAATCGCAATGTCGATAACAAGAATTAGGAATGATTTCGAAGGTGCCCTTACCAAGACCAGTAACCATATGTTCGGATCTGGTCGCAGCAAGGCCACGCAGAAGGAGGTGTTCCTCTTCAATAATTACTTTTTGATCATGACTATCCTTCGAAATGAGTTCGACGACTCGGAAAACGAGTTCATAAAGGATCAAGTGAAGCATTTTGAGATGCTTTGTGATGCCTACAAGCAAAGACGTTAATATTTGTATTATAATCATGGCAATGCAGCTAGTTTGGCGTACATACCGCACAATTGTAGATAAGACAGCACGCCCTCCAAGACACGCATGTGTGTGAACCCGATCTCCTTGATGATGTCCAAACGTTTCAGCTCATCAATTCCTGGTAATGTTTTGGCCACCTTGAAGCTCAGGGTGACAATGTCAATGGCTGAATACCCCTTCTTCCAGAGCGAATCGAGAAGGTCGATCGCCTCGTCGATTGATTTCGAAACGCACGCGTTCAAGATTTTCTTGATGACAAGAGGATGTGGCTGGTCCACAATCTTGAACACATTAACATCATCCACGAAGCCGAAACCGGCGACGGTACTTTGCATGTTGTTGATAGCCTGACGCATATCACCCTCAGCTGTGAAGATCAACGCCTTCAAACCCTCGGAATTATATTTCACATCCTCCATCTTGGCAATCTCCAATAGACGCGACAACACCTGGTCGTCGGCAAGCTTATTATATCTCAAGATGGCACATCTAGACTGTAATGGCTCGATGATCTTCAGCGACTGGTTACATGCAAAGGCGAATCTGGTGGTGTTCGAGTACAACTCCATTGTACGACGCAAGGCCTGCTGGGCACCAGCCGTCATCGAATCAGCCTCGTCCAATATAATGATCTTGTGTCTTCCTGGCGGTAACAGGATCTTGGTTTGAGCAAACTGCTTGATTTTGTTCCTCACCACATCGATACCTCTATCGTCCGAAGCGTTAAGCTCCAAAGTTGCCAGCAGTACCAATTCAGGTCCCAAAAGCTCGTAGGCAAGACAGTGCACGGAGGTGGTTTTACCAATACCTGGTAAACCTGATATGATCATATGGGGCATGTTGCCGTCCTCGGCGATGAGCTTCAAACGCTCAATTGTCTCCTCGTTTCCGACGATATCATCTAGTTTCTTTGGTCTGTACTTTTCAACCCACGGAAGTTCGAGGGAAAGTGCAAAGTTTTTAGACATGTCTTGAGGTTGAAGATGGTAGAAGTGTAAATTCGCACGCGTACGCGAACGCTAGAGATGCACCGTTAGTGAAAAGTTACAGCGATGGTGCCATATACATCTCCATTTTTTGTCGCTAAGGCTGAAATTCATTCCAATTATTACCGATTAATTGCTATTGAACGTGGATCCGTTAGTTTCACAATGCTTTGAAGCTAATTACTGCCTTTCAGCTTACATCATTACCAGGCACCTTCTGACATCCCAAAGGTACTCTCGCTTGTCAGTTTAGAGCAGACTATTCTTGCTTCACCCTCTTGGAATCGACGCCATTATCCTCGGCTTTTCTCTTCTTGCTCAGTTCTGGCTCAACCTTCTGCAGCTCTGTTTTGGCCTCCCTATCCTCCTTCTTCTTTTGCTGCCTTTCCTTCTTCCCAGGTCTCTTGCCCACAGGTGCTTTGGTTTTGAGGAACCTTATTGCTGGCTCCTTAAACACCTCCAACTTTCCGTCGAATAGTCCCTGAAGCCAAGGAACGTCTATGTCCACAATCTCTCTGTCGATCAACAGAAAGAGTTCCTTACCGGCATTCCACAGCTCTGAAATACCCAATATGCTGACATTTGGTGTGTGAAGTACAACCAGAAGCTTTTTCATGGACCCCTTCGGTAGCTCAATGAGCTTGACTCTGTCCTCAAGAGACTTCGATGCTGAATATGCTAGAAGGGGAAACATGCTGGTAAGAAGTGGTGTGGAAATATCGGTTTTGGCCACAAATACGTATTTCATGTAGCCGTCAATGGAAGTCTTGGGCTTTGGCTCTTTCTTAGCTCTAAAGACTTTTTGCCGGTTTGAAGACGCCTGGCCTTCTAAAGCTTGCACTGTGGAATTGAAACCTATTGTGATCTTCCCATGAAGTGGATGTGGCTCGATATTTTTTTTGTCCTTGACACTTTGGTAATTTCCATAACTGGGTAGAAGCTGAAGAAGGTAGTCCAAGACAGCTTTTGCAGTGTCCTTGGAAATCGCTGGAAACTCAGGACCTTGAGTATATGGATTGTCAAGAATTGGTTTATAAACCTCCCGGCTTTTGATATCGAGGAGTGAACCTTTCCCTACTTCTGGCTTGGACATTAGTAGGTGATGATCATTGACATGTACTGCACTCGCATTTGCACTCATTACTACTGTGCACTGAATACTATCTACAAGTTTTTCAATTTCCTGTCTATTCTTAAATCCCGAAACATTCTATGATGACGGTTAATCTGATAATACAAGTGCCATGTTAAATACAAGTGGACTTCAACCCATTCAGTCCTTCTTTTTATCCTCCTTCTTGCTTTCAGCGTACAGTGGGGAACCAGGTGAGTATGATGGAGAACCTGGGGAGTACTGAGGTGAAGTAGGCGAATATTGGGGTGAAGTTGGCGAATACTGTGGCGAAGTTGGCGAATACTGTGGCGACGTAGGCGAGTATTGCGGTGATGTAGGTGAGTACTGTGGCGACGTAGGCGAGTACTGAGGTGATGTGGGTGAGTAACTTGGCGAAGTTGGCGAGTAACTAGGCGACGTAGGCGAGTACGATGGCGAAGTTGGCGAGTAACTTGGCGAAGTTGGCGAGTATGATGGAGATGTTGGTGAGTAACTTGGCGACGTAGGTGAGTACGAAGGCGAAGTTGGTGAGTAACTTGGTGAAGTTGGTGAGTAACTTGGCGAAGTTGGTGAGTAACTAGGCGAAGTTGGCGAGTAACTAGGCGACGTTGGTGAGTACGATGGCGAAGTTGGTGAGTAACTTGGCGAAGTTGGCGAGTAGCTTGGCGAAGTTGGTGAATAAGATGGAGATGTTGGTGAGTATGATGGCGAAGTTGGCGAGTAGGATGGAGATGTAGGCGAGTAGCTTGGTGACGTTGGCGAGTAACTTGGGGATGTTGGTGAGTAAGTTGGGGACGTACCACCGTATCCAGGAGACGAAGCACCATAGCCTGGCGAAGAGGCACCATAAGAGAATGGTGAGGTTGGTGACACAGATGGCTGTCCACCGTATGAGGTGAGCGAACCAACACCTTCAGAAGTGTTCGCAGTATGAATTGGCGAGAAACCTGCGCCTTCTTCAAACTGGATCTTGTCATCCTCCATATCATATTCTCTGTAAGGAGTAGCACCACCGTCATCAGCGTATGCTCCGGTCAGAGCAGCGACGGGAACACCACCGTTTGGACCAGCCTGTTGCAACAATTTGTCATCCACCATACAGTCAAATGCACCAGTACCCAATGGAGGCATCTGGCCCAAAATGACGTTCTCAGAAATACCACGGCAATCATCAAGTTCTGCAGCGGCACCAGCCTCCAACAAAATTTCAACTGTCTCTTCGAAAGAACAACGCATCAACGCACCAGTCTCAGCTCTGTTAATACCATGACGAGTAATTGCCATCAAATGACCACGAGATGTCATAACATCAACCAACAAAGCCATATGACGGTAGTTGACATAAGAACCATCGAATGCAATAACGTTAAGAATTTCCTTGTACAATGCGGAACGAGTGGCCTCAATACCCAACACAGAAAGAATTTCAATGAAATTGTTCGAGTAGGTACGGTGAGAATCAACACCAGGAACGGCCATCACCTCTGCTAAATTGACACCATCGGTTTCCAAAACCCATTCTTGCTTTTGGACGAATTCACCACTCTCATCTGGAACACTCATCTTGTGCTGCATCATAAACACTCTTGTGATACCTGGGATACCACGCAAAGAAATGGTCTCCAACATGTGAGCCTCGACACGCTTCAAGATTTGGTCCTCTTCGTGTTCACCTTCTTCCTCTAACTTAGGATCGCGGATGACACGACAACGGATGATCAACTTTTCAGCAGTATCGTCGGACCAGATAACGAACAAATCTTCACCAAAGTTCTGAGAGATCTTTTCAGCAACCTGTGCCATTGTCAATTGCTTGTCCAACATCTTAGCTCTGTCAAGCTCAAGACGAAGCAACCATGGAGATTGGTTATCGATGGTTTCCTCAACCTTCTCATCAGGAATGGCGAAGTAGGCCTCGACAGTGTCGTAATCCTCCTCGATCACAGTACTTCTAGGGTCTGGGTCGTAGAAAATCTCAGTTGCCGAGGTAACATTCTTCAAGGTGGTATGTTCAATAGCAGATTGAACGACCTTGGCCTTCTCGATATCAGCTGCCACATCTGGGTCCAAGTAAACTGTCAAGGCTGGGGTCTTGATGTTCTTAGCAACATTAAGAATTTCCTTAAGACGAGGAACACCCAATGTAACGTTCTTAGACGACACACCAGCATAATGGAAAGTGTTCAAGGTCATCTGAGTAGCGGGTTCACCAATGGACTGTGCAGCAATAACACCAACCATCTCACCAGGATGGACGATGGACTTCTGGAACTGGGTTTCAATTTCACCCATAACCCATTCAAATGAAATTCTGCTCAACTTGAACTCTTCAATTACACGACGAGCGGCTAATCTGGAACGCAACAAGCACTGGAAAAGCAAGGTGGCGTTTTCTTGAGCCTCTTCAGCCAATTTACCCTTACCACGAACAACGTGGACCTTAGTACAAAGATCACGGACGCCTTCAACAATCTCACTCAACTTCAAGTCAGACGCCTTCTGGCGGCCACTGTGGAAGATTTGCTGAGCGTTCTGGATGATACGACGCAAATTGACGGGCAAAGGCCAGTTGTAGTCACCGTTGGTGAAACAGATCTCTCTCAAGTACTTACGGTCCTTGAGCAACTGATCGTATTCCTGATCCAACACCTTTTGCAACTTGACGTCACCCTTGATGTCCTTACCAGACTCCAACAATGACTCGGAGATTGACGTGCTTGGATCCAAGAGGTCGATTCTGTAACGTTTTTCGAACGAAGCGTCGGAACCAGGAATAGTGTCAATAGTCTGTTTCTCCACAGAAGTACCGTCCACACCATCTTCACCGTAAACGAACTGAATAACATCACCCAACGAGTTTCTGGTGGTACCGTCATAGTGAACCATGATATCCTCCAACGCCTTAACCAAACGACGCTGAATATAACCTGTCTCTGCAGTCTTCACGGCAGTATCAATAAGACCCTCTCTACCAGCCATAGCGTGGAAGAAAAACTCTTGCGGCGTCAAACCTCTCAAGTACGAGTTCTCCACGAAACCCTTTGATTCGGGCGAATAATCATCCTTTGAGAAATGAGGCAAGGTACGATCGGCAAAACCGAAAGGAATACGCTTACCTTCAACAATCTGTTGACCCACACAAGCAGACATTTGAGAAATGTTAATAAACGAACCCTTTGAACCAGATGTGACCATCTGCTTAACGTTGTTAAGATCCTTCAAATTCATTTCAGCAGAACGACCGGCGCTATCACGAGCTTGATTCAACACACGGGACACATTGTGTTCGAACGACTCTCTCAAGGTCATACCTGGTTCAGGCTCTAGTCTATTTTGTTGGGCATCGAGGATGATCTCTTGCACCTTGAGCTTGGCATCCTCAATTGTCGTCGTGACGTTTCTCATGGTGTCCTTATCAGCAATTGTATCACCAATACCGATAGAGAAACCGTTGTGCAACAACCAGTAGTTCACAATTTTTTGAATGGAGCTGAAAAGCTGAGCACATACCTGAGGACCCTTTTCTCTGAAAACTGTGTGAATCAATCCACCAGCTGTGGCACCCACAGTCTTCTTGTCAACAACACCAAATATAATTTGGCCATCAACAATCAAAATGCCTGCGTCCTTCGGACTCATTAAGTTCTTTCCATCATCAAATCTCTGCATGTGGATACCCTTTGGAATTGCCATGGACAATAACTGTTTACCAGTCCACAAAGGCTTAGGCTTCATGACGGCGGGAGGAGGAATAACTCCATCCCAATCAGGAATCCAGTATAACATATTCATCACCTGCTCGTAATCAATGAAGATGTCTCTCAAAGTCATCTTACGAATACCACAAAGAGTATCTTGCACGATACCCATCACTGGTTTATTCGATTGGGGCGAAACAATTTGCAATGGAACCGCACAAATTTCAGACATTTCAGCTCTGGTTTCAGGCGATTGTGGAACGTGCAAGTTCATTTCGTCACCATCGAAATCGGCATTATATGGCGAAGTGACTGACAAGTTCAATCTAAAGGTGGAGTAAGGCATAACCTTAACTCTATGCGACATCATGGACATTTTGTGCAAGGATGGCTGACGGTTGAACAAAACTGGGTCATCATCCATCAAATGACGTTCAACCTTCCAACCATACTGCAAGGCAATATCACCAGCCCTTTTGTTATATCTCAAATCAATACGGTCACCGGTATCACGAATGACGTACTTGGCACCTGGATGCTCATTTGGACCATTGCGCACGTACTCGGTCAAACGATGGATATTGTAAGGAGTCACGATCTCTGGGTAAGTTAAAGTTCTCGCGATAGAAATGGGCACACCGACCTGGTCAAGGTCAAGGTTGGGATCACCCGAAATGACAGTACGAGCAGAAAAGTCCACACGTTTACCCATCAAGTTACCTCTCAATCTACCTTCTTTACCCTTCAATCTGGCTCTGATAGACTTGATTGGACGACCTGTCTTTTGAAGTGCCTGCGGTTGACCAGCGATATCGTTGTCCATGTATGTAGCAACGTGAAACTGCAAAAGAGCTTCGAACTCACTGATGACGTGCTGAGGAGAACCGTCCATTTCGAGTCGCTGAACGTTGATATTGGCTTTGATGATATCGGCCAACTTAAATGTCAAGTCATCCTCACCTCTAGCAGTATCGTTGAAAGCAATCGAGGGTCTCACAGGTGGGGGTGGAACAGGTAGAACGGTGATCAACATCCACTCTGGTCTTGCGTAGTCTTCATTGAAACCCAACTTTTGACAGTCTTCTTCACTGATGTGTCTGAAAACACTCAAAATCTCAGATGGGGTCAACAAACGACGCTCGGGCTGTTCGTTTTCTTCAAACTGTTTGTTCTGTTTCCATGTTCCCCACAACTTCATACCGTCCCTACGAACAGTAGGTTGTGTGTGACCACAGCCGCCTCTTCCGGAGGTAACCTGGCCTTCATCGTTGACGACATCAGCTTCACAGACCATCTTTGTCTTACAGACGTTCCACACCGCATTGAATCTCTTCTTAGGGTCTCTTATCCTGATAGCCTGAGCCATCAAGGGGTTGGCGTCATCGACTAGAAGCTTACCACAGTGCATACAGACACACTCGCAGACTTTCTTAATTTTTGCAATGAAACCAATGTGGAACACGGGCTTGGCCAACTCGATGTGGCCAAAATGACCCGGGCACTCAGCCATATCTTCTCCGCATGTCTGACACTTGAAGTTTCTGTCGATGGAACCCAACCTAGGATCATTAAGACCGCCATCTCTCGGTCTTTTAGTTGTCTGATCCATGGTCTCGGGGTACTCTATTTTTGCTACTGAGATAGCTCTCACTTCCTCTGGAGATAACAAACCAAATTGAACCTGATGTTAGCATTATTGTGATCTTAAACGTTGAAAAAAATGAAAATAAAACTTACCTCTTTGACAGTACGAAGCGGGGCGCTCGAGTAAGGGAATTGACGACTCATGATGATAATGGGACTATGCCAATTTTTTTGATTTTTTTATACTTTTTTGGGACCAATACAGGGTCTAAGGAAAATGGATTCAATAAGTTGAAAGGATTAATGCAAACGTGCCGCTGTATGGATTTGTGGAAATGAAAGGGATAAACGTGAAAAATAAATGTTTATAGTCGTGGAACGAACTATTCGGAAACAACTGGTGAGTAAAAAGGATTACACACGGGGAGCTGTTTAAAATGATACGCCGGAGCGAGATGGATGGAGCAACCAGGTAATGGGAAGATGAGCCCTTGAGTGAGGATGGGTGGAGCTTAACTGTTTTTTGACGATCAGTATAAAAATTTGTTGGAGGTGGCGAGCATGTGCTGAGAATTACTGTGGTCCGCCTTGTACTGTGTGTGGCTATGGCAGGTATAGGCGTAAATAGCGTCACGCAGCCAGCATGAAAATTCTGGAAGAAAAGGGAAGGTTTGAAGCGTGATCGTTGAGAATTGATGAGTAAGGTTTAAGAGGATTGTTATTTCCTATTGTGCTGTCTTTTGGTGGTTTATCGAATGTACAAGCGCAGCGCACCTTCCATGTAGAATGCTCAGTACAGACCACATGCAAAAGACACACGAGTCATCGATGAGGCCAAGTTTTGGTGAAAATGTATGAGCTCTCTTTGAGCTCTCATTGAAGCATAGAATAAAATTCTCGACGTATTAGGTAATTATGATGGACCTGTTTTTGTACTTCTCTCCATGTCAGGCGAGTGCTACAGATCAATCTGAACAACGTAATCGACCGTGAATGTATAACACTGAACGCTGGCTTCGTGAAAGTATATAAATTTGAATCTCAGACCTGGATTCACTGAATTAAGAACATGGGTGGCATTTCGAAGGTGGCTGCGAAATCCGATTTTGCGGCGTTTGAGCGCACAATTTACGAATCTCAAATAGTTTTTGCATATCTACACAAGATGCAAACATTTGAGCGACAATGAAAAATCCAGTTCAAAGCCATAGCAAGCAAAATTCCACTCTCTTGCTGCACTACACATAAGGAAGCTTTTTGTTTTTACCAACACCCCTTTGACGTCATTTTGGCCGAACACATTCTGATTTTGTTGGCCACCCCCCCACTCTCATGCACCCCGGAGAGCGGACTTTTCTTGATTTCGGAAAAACTCTCAAAAATATCCTACCCACTATGCGCTGCCCCGCCGGAACAACGCAATAACTCGCAAAGTTTCACACAATTCTTGGGGGATCTCGCGAATCCGGGGTAATCCCCCGCCCCCACCCTGGCATATATAACTGGACAGTTTCCCTGGAGTTTTTCATCCAACAATGACTGTTAACTACACCTGGTGGAAAGAAGCCTCTATTTACCAAATCTGGCCTGCTTCATACAAAGACTCCAACGGAGATGGCGTTGGTGATATCCCCGGTATCATCTCCAAGTTGGACTATGTCAAGAACTTGGGAGTCGACATCATTTGGTTGTCACCCATGTACGACTCTCCTCAGGATGACATGGGTTACGATATCTCTGATTACGAGAACGTCTACCCCAAATACGGTACCCTCGAGGACATGGACACTTTGATCTCCGAAGTTCACTCTCGTGGTATGAGGTTGGTGCTTGACTTGGTTATCAACCACACTTCTGATCAGCACAAGTGGTTCGAGGAGTCCAGATCCTCGAAGACCAACCCAAAGCGTGACTGGTACATTTGGAAGCCTCCTAGAATCGACGAGCAGGGTAACAGACACCCTCCTAACAATTGGGGTTCCTACTTCTCCGGTTCTGCCTGGAAGTACGATGAACAGACTGACGAGTACTACTTGCACCTTTTTGCCGAGTCCCAGCCTGACTTGAATTGGGAGAATGAAGAGACCAGAAATGCCATCTACGACTCTGCGCTCTCATTTTGGTTCAAGAAGGGTATCGATGGTTTCAGAATTGACACTGCTGGTATGTACTCCAAGGTTCAGCTGTTCCCAGACGCCCCAATCGTGTTCCCAGACTCGGAGTTCCAACCATGTAAGGAGTTCCACCAGTCTGGTCCAAGAATTCACGAATTCCACAAAGAGATGTTCGCTAAAGTCACCTCCAAGTACGATGCCATGACTGTGGGTGAAGTTGGCCACTCTACCCGTGAAGATGCTTTGAAGTATGTCTCTGCCAAGGAGAAGGAGATGAACATGATGTTCTTGTTTGACGTCGTCGAGACCGGTTCTGTTCCCGAGGACAGATTCCGTTACAAGGGGTTCACACTCAAGGACTTCAAGCAGTCTGTGATCAACATGAGCTCTTTCCTCGAGGGCACTGATGCCTGGTCCACTGTCTTCACTGAGAACCACGATCAACCTAGATCCATCACTCGTTTTGGTGACGACTCTCCAAAGTACAGATTCAAGTCTGGAAAGATGTTGGCTGCTTTGCAGGCCACCTTGACCGGTACTTTGTTCATTTACCAGGGTCAGGAATTTGGCATGACCAATGTTCCTAGATCGTGGTCCATCGATGAGTACTTGGACATCAATTCGATCAACTACTACAAACAGTTCAAGAAGGCTCATCCAGATGATAAGGAGGCATTGGAAAAGCTTCTCGACACCATCAACTTGTTGGCTAGAGACAATGCCAGAACTCCAGTTCAATGGGATGATTCTGAGAATGCCGGCTTCTCTACTGGCAAGCCATGGATGAGAGTCAATGACAACTACAAGGAGGTCAATGCTGCCTCTCAAGTCAACGATGATAACTCTTTGTTCAACTTCTGGAAGAAAGCCTTGACTGTGAGAAAAGAGCACAAGGACCTCTTGATCTACGGCAAGCTCAACGTCTTGGACATTGATAACCAAAAAACTTTCTCCTATACAAAGACTCAAAACAAGGATACCGCCTATGTGGTATTGAACTTTACTTCCGAGGAGGTGAAATTTGAGAAGTTGGTCGAAGGCGACTTGTCGCTCATTCTCTCTAACGTCGAATCCGCTGACTCCAACATCTTGTCCCCATACGAAGCTAGAGTTTACCTTGTCGAGACATCCTAACAGGTTTAGATAGATGTATATGCGATGCACGCACTTTAAAAACCAAATCCAGTCGCTCCGGGCGATGGACTGCCTTTGTAGCCGTCGTCAAGCTCTGCGATTTTATCATCTAAGTAGAAACCCACAAGGACAACGCCGTAAATCAAACACAAAATAACGCCCTTGAAGTAGTTGGACTTACCTTCAGCATAGACGTAAGTGAATAGATAGATCGAGATGAGTGTTGCCATGATGTCCCACCTGGGGAAAATCAAGGAAAATATGTTCTCGACATTAGTGAACTGTTTGATAATAGAGTATATTACCAAAGATGGGATTTGGATCAACACCACTTGCAATGCATAAGCACTACCAATCTCCATGGACAAAGCAACATTACCTCCGACAGCAAAAGAAATGGCATTCACGAATTCAGTGGTATTTGGCACCAAGGCAAAAACGGTGAGACCCAAAAACTTTGGGTTGATTGGGTAGCTTTCGAGCACTTCATCGACATTATCCACCAAGATCTCAGCAATAATAGCATAAAGTAAGGTGGCTCCAAGCAAAATTATGGTAGACTTGTTTCTCGACCAGTTAGGCGCATCATGGCCACCGGCTTCCTCCTCGTGATGATGCTCGTGGTGCTCATCTCTTGCAGGTGGAGCATCCTTCGTAAATTTCACCTTTTGGTTCAAGTCGGGAGTGGTTGCCCCGACTCCAGGTGCTTTCGAAGCATCAGCCAAGCGAGTTTTGTTCAAGTTTTGGACCTGATCCAAGCTGACAACACTTGGAGACCTCACATTATCTTCTTCCTTTCTGCCGGTATGTGGCTCGTGGGAGTTCGTTGCCCAAATGAGAGAAGCATGTGTTCTCAAAGTGAAATACAATCCACAAATGTAAGCGAGGAACAAAGCACAGGCCACCAACACAGAAAATGGACGAAGCAACTCGTAGTAAAGTTTGTCGAGAGCAAAAGTTGGCTGGATAAAGCGGCATTTTGTACAATCATCAGGAAGTGGAGTGGTAGTCTCAAAGTCACACTTCTTGCATTTGATCTCGTAAGAGCCATACAATTGGTAGAAGAGGGATGGCGTGAACATCGTAAGCATGGCGTAAAGAAGCATGGTCGAGGATACACCCGCAGAACGTGGATTGTATCTTTGAGTCTTTCTCTTGATAGCACCTCCACACATAGATAAGCCGGGCAAAAGTAAGACACCTGCTAGAATCGATCCAATCATTGAGCCCTCAACCAATTTGCCCTTCAGCTGGTTCAATGCAACACAGTATAAGAAAATCTCAACAATTGTCGAGAAGAATGCGTTGATAACAGCACCAACACCCATGGAAGATTGTGCAGAAATAGAAGCAACAGCCTGTCCGATGAAATAGGCCAATGGGATGATGGAAAACAAACACATGCTGAACAAAAAGGAGGAGTTGGTGTACCACTCCTGCCAGCCCAAGCTTTCCTTGAGCAAAAAGAAGTCAACAATGACAAACACGACGACAGCCAACAAATTGATGAAGAAAATGTTTGTACCATCGATGGTGTATTTGTAGTAATGTAAACCACAGCATCTGTAGGTACAAAGGATAATGGACTGGTTCTTGTAAAGCTTCTTCGTTTTTGGGTCGTTGATTTTCTTGTAGTACAGCTTCTCTCTTTCATAATGCAAGGCCAATGGTCTTCTTCTCAAGTGATCACACATGATAAGAGTAAGATTGGCGATTGGAATAGTGAAGACGAAGATCCACGACAAAAGCGAAATCAAGTATAAGATCGGCTGCATGATGAAGTAGAAGAACACATAAAAGACGAATCTTCCAGAGGACCAGGCACCACGGCCAAAAAGACGTCTCTTGATGTCGGTTGGTTCGGAATCACCGGAGTCAGTCTCTCCATTGTCGTCATTATCGTCGTTGTAATCTTCATCATCAACGGCGTTATCTTGTGTTTCAGCAGCGTTCTGAGCATCGCTTGATGTTGCGCCATCACCCAAAGAAGAGTATGCAGCAGTCCAGGGTCTTCCCTTATGGTCCTTGAGCAAAGGCTTCGCTTCAGAGGTAGTGCCAGTCATCCTTCTGGGAGGAGCGAAAAACAAACGACCCTCTTCTTGAAGCCTCCACTTATGGAATTCAGAGATAGACCGTCCGTCCAACTCATCCTCGTCCAAGTAGTTCTTGTCCTTGTTGAGCAACACAAACTTGCCAAAGGGATAGAGCCAGTAGTAGCCCAAGTTGACAAAACTCCGCACATAGGGGCGGGACTTTTTGTCCCATGCAAATCCGGAAAGCACGAAGACCATCAATGCACCAAATTGACAAAGCAAGAACAAGAAAAGACCAAAAGTGAGACTCCAGAGCAAGTTGGAGACGTGTACGCCCCAATGGATCTTTCCTGTTGGTTTGCGTGGATCGAAGTCATGAATATCCTCGTCAGCACGGGCCTCAACGGAACGGTTCTTCTTATAAATAGAAGGCTTCCAGATCTTGATACCGAACGGGTGGGTGGAATTGATGGCATCTTGTCTGTCCTTCAAGTTGAGGGATTCAACAGAGGAGCACGAGTGGACCGATTCACCGTCTTCAGCCTCCAATAGATCCTCATTACCGCCTTCCTCACCCAGGCCCTCATCCTGAGAAGTCACCGTAGCAGTCACTGGAGTAGCCACCGCCAGCAGAGACAGATCAGCGTGCCTTGGAAGCGTGACCGCCATCTCTGTGTCCTCATCAACCAATGACTTCTTCCTCGAGTACAACTTCTTGATAGCATCGTGATAACCCTCGAGGTACTTCTTGTCCTGAGGCAGGATGTCCTCGGCATCGTCGTCAATTTCATCGTGGATATCGTCATCAACCGAGAACACCAACTTCTGGTTGCTGGAAATCAGCTGGCCGCGTCTGAATTGAGGTCTCAGTTTAGTCTTCTTGAGCTTTCCTCTTGCCTTCAACAGAGGAGAGGGTAATGACAAATTGCTCATCGACGGATGATTCGGAGGTCTCTCAGCATCTTCAGTCGAACCTTGACGCCTTGTCTTCAGCGGAGTCCGTGAAGTCCTTTCAGACATGAATTGATGGTTAATAAAAGTGGTAGCTTATTTGGCGATGCAGTTGTGCGAAACATTCCAGTAGATGGTAGACGACCATGGGGTCTATGAAAAAGCAATTGAGGGGAAGTAAGAGGTCAGTGAATTATATTTTGAAGAATTGACCAAGTAGAGTATTTGATGAATGTTGCTTGGTGGGTCATTTGCGTTTACGGTATACATTGTTGTGGCTTCTCGGAAGTACGGGATCATAATGACGTCAGAGTCTTGATAGTGACGATCCATGCACTTACATAATTGAGTGATGAAAAGTTCAAATTGAATTGTTGCTAGTGGATGCTGATTAAATAATATACCTTTCATCCAATGCAGCTTGATTGGATTCTGTAGCATTGCATGCGCTTATCTTGCATCAGAGCAGCCTGTCTTATATTCGGCAACGGTTAGGAGAACATGATTGGTCTACAAAAAACGGCGAAGAGGAATTTAATTTAAGTTTGTAAAATGAGGATGTGGTTTCAGTTTTGGTATTCAAGATCCATGGAACCTTATCCTTGACGCCGTATTGCACCTATTGTGCCAATATTATTTATGGTTGCTTGCTCAATTGACCCACGAGCAGATGAAGCCTTCAACTCAAAGTGTAAGTCAACGACAGTTCATTGGCAAACTTGACATGTGATGCTGTCTCGGCTGAATATCCTCTACACGTCGAATTTGACCTCACGGCGCTCAATCAAACTCATACCATGTATCACTATATATTTTTGCAACGGACCTCAAAAACCCTCCAGCCACTAACCTGTCACAGCTCAGCTCGTCTAATATTATGCTCTAAGAGCCGAGACGGTGTCCACGGCCCTGGAAGGCATTGAAACCAGTGGTATGGGCCCTGCTTTCCTCAGGCCCGCTCATTGAGGTCACAACACGCCTCGTCTGCTTTTTGAACGCAGTGACACGTTCACTGGTATCGTAAGGGTAACTTATAATTCTGTAAAGCCACTTTGGCGCCTTGAGGTACCCCAAGTCAAAGATGGCGTCTGGGAAACTGCTTTCTTCCGCAGACTTCTCAAAGCCCACCTTGCGGCCTCTCTTGTGCAGTGGATCAAAAGCTCCGTAGACGCCGGGAACAAGATTGTAGAATGGCAAGGTGTCACTCTGAATGGATTGGTAAAAGTACCCTGCAACGATACCAATCAACTCACAAACAAAGTATTCTTTGCCCGAGACCATGTGAATCATCAAAGACATCATGGGCACGTAGTAAGCCTTGAGCAAAAACAAGCCCTGGTACTGGATCTGCAAATCCTTGTATGATCTCAGCCAAAGGTAGGTGATGCAACCGTTGAGCATGGAGTGGTGAGACGAGAAAGCAATCAATTCAACTCTCTGTGAGATCAAAGAAAGCAAATTGATAAAGAACCCGCAAACCAAAATGCACCAGACGTAATCAGGGAAGTTTCCACGAAACTTGCCCAGCTTGGACTCCAAATGCTGGGAGAAGTTGTACAAGAAGTACATTTCTGCAAGGCACATGAAACCATTGCGGGTCAAGAACCCAAGGGGTATAAAGAATGACGTGAAGAGACGGTAGCTCTGGAGGAAAACAAAGCCCCATGCTTGAACCTTGTTCCAAACAGACCCTGTCAGGTTCCACGCCTCGCTTAGAAGGGTGTGCACCAAGCCATAAGAAATGGCAAAATCATCCACAGCCAAAAGCTCCAATGAACACAAAAGGCACGTTAGAAATGTGCAAATAGACAAGAACCTTGTCACGGGCGGGATCGCCGCAATTCTATCGCCTAAGCCTGCCATGATGCTAAGAAGGTAAAGACTGGGTTTAAGTCAGGCGAGGAAATATGCTGCGGTGCACGGGTGTAACTTACGCACCTCTTCAACTAAATGGTCTCTATCAGAAAGCACTTGTCTAGTTTAAGATGAAATTGGTTCGGTTTTTAATGAACTTGCCGCTGGCAACAAATCAGCCTGTGACCGTGGAACTCAAAAACGGTAACTCCGTAAACGGACAGGTGCTTACAGTCAACCCTTCGATGAACATCACCATGAAGAACATCAAACTTATACAACCCCATCAGGACCCACAACTCATGCCGTTCATAAATATCAGGGGCAACCAAATCAGACAAGTTTTGCTACCTGACGATCTAAATATTGACAGCTTGCTTGCGAAAAGCGTGCTCAAGCCAAAGGGACCAGGAGCTGGACCAGGAAAACAGACCACAAAGAAGCCTTTCAGAAGAGCAGGCGGCAAGCGTGCATTTTAGTGTATTATAGATGAGACAGTAATGTCGATAATAAATAATGGAGGAATTGGATGTAGGGCCACGTCGAGTGGTTTATTAGTTTGGAGGTGAACTCATCGGGCTGTGGTGTAAGATCAGCGGTGGAGTGACAGAGTACTTCTTTTGACTTTATTGATCGTTCAAGTAGAAAATGGTTCATTTCGTGGTGAGCAAACACTTTTTGAATTATACACCCTTGTCCCAAAAGAATACTGTTTCTGATAATCGAATCCACCAACCAATATCCGTTAAAGTATTAGTCCATATCAAACCCATTACTCCCTAAATCTACAGCCGCTTCCATTGAAATTGTTCCTATGTACATGTCCCAAATATGATTAAAACCACGTTCTCTTGTTCTTCTCCCTCTTTGCAAGACGCTTTCTATACGTTGGTCTGGCTTCGAGAATGATGTTGTCCATGTCCTCAATAGCCTTCTTTCTGGCCTCAAGCTTCTCAGGCAAAGTACGCTCCCACTTCTGGCCCTTCTGTCTCAAGATACCTCTCATCCAGTTCTTCTGGTTGTACTTGTCTTCGTAGAACTTCTTGTTAGGAAGAGGAGGAAGGAGATCCTGGATACCGAACTTTCTGGCCATCTTGATGAGGTCTGCTGATCTTCTCAAGGAGTACTTGGCTCCGTGCCAGCGACCGGTCTCTGGATTCTTGTTAGGCAAGAATGGATTCATGGTTGGGTCTTTGATTGTGGATGGCTTCTCTGCATATTGTGCAAAAGGTCTAGGTGGGAACTTTATGAAGAAGTTATGGAGCTTCTGGGGAAGCTTTGAGAAAGCCTCCTTGGCAGTCAAGTGGGACATCTATGTGGTATTGAAGATCTGCTTGAGCTCACATCCACGAAAAAATTTACTAGTGCGGTCACGTGAACAACTTTTCAACCAGAGTAATCAAGGGCCATCCCAGAGCCACTAAAACTATAGATTAAGGAGTCAATTAGGAGGGATACAAAATTGAAGCTCTGGGTTTGTCTATGGCTGTTTTTGCAAAGTTTTTAAGTATGTGTCGACGCACAATTGATCAGTATCGCACTCAGTGGACCTTGATCAACAGATTCATTTAGAGATCCGATTCAATTAGATGTGATTGCTCAGAAAGGTCGTTCTAAAGATCGAGAATTGTTTTGGACTGTCGCTACTGTCTCCCGAAAGACAAAAGGCAAGCTTCCAAACATCCTTCCTCAAAAATGTCTACACGTAATTCTTCATTTCGTTTGTGTTTTTGTTATCTAGTCATGACCCAATTCCCATCATGCAACGCTGGCGTACCGGCGTGCTTATTTGGCAACATGCTGCAAAGCCTCGAGGACCTCCAACTCAATGTTGGCCTCGGCGACAACAACCTCGTCAGAGGAAGCAGCTCTCTTCTGGGCGTCAGCGATCAAGGACTTGATCTCGTTGACATCAAACTGCTCAGGCTTGAAAGCCTCAATGGCAGAGATGGTCAACTTGTTGCCAGGCTGAACAAGGGCAATACCGCCAGAGACAAAGTACTGCTCGGTCTCACCACCCTTGGAGATGATCTCCAACAAGCCAGGTCTCAACTGCTCAACAATTGGAATGTGGTTAGCCAAGATACCCAAGTCACCGTTGACGGAGGGCAAGTTGACCTGCTGGACCTCAGACTCAGAGTACAAGGTCTGGTGTGGAAGAGCCAAGGACAACTTCAAGGCGTCGGAGGCGGAGGCCTCGGTAGCGTAAGTTCTTCTGACAACGTTGGTGGATTGTCTGGCAACCTGGCGCAAAGACTGTCTGAACATGATTGGTTTGTAGTGTTAGACGTTGGACAGCTGAGTATGAGGATTTGGTTTGGAAAAAGCCAGACCGAGCGTGGGTTTGGGTGCGTGCACGACGGGTGCGAGCGTTCTTCTCATTGGTCAGTGGAGCCAGTTAGGAATTGTGCCGCCAAAGCAAGCGGAATTAAAAAATGAAAGAGAAGAAGCCGAATCCAGTTTGTGAAATGACAGTGCTGTGTATTTGTTATGGCCAGGTTGTCCTTGTTGCGGTGGGGTCCGAGAAATTCCGGTTTCGCAGAAACACCTTATGGCTGCGAAAGTTACCAATGGAGCTGGATGGGGGACAGGCCGAGCAAGAGAAGTTATGGCATACTCGAAAACAATCTAGGGAAAATGGAAATGGAAATGAATGACTGAACGGTTGCGTTCTGGGGACTGTTCTGGGGTTCGAGCAAAGGAGTTCATTGAACGAACCTTAGGCAATCCCGATTATATCAAGGCCAGGGGTTAGGCAATTGGAGCCTGAGAATGATATTGGCCATGTGAAGTGTTCTTGTGGAGTGCTGTGCCGGCGATTATTGGGTGTCGGTACACCTAATGAAGTGATAGTCTGTAGGGTACCAATATGGTCAGCAACTCCTCGAGTTGATTTGAAGCAATGAAAATAAGATAAATAGCTTTGTTCCGAGGATCTCAAAATTGCATGGGTAGCACCGGTGCAAGAGTCCCTGAAGCAGCTCGAGAATCGAAAGAAACGAGGACTATCATTTCCAGAGATCCTCGTAGATCCTCTTTTGTTGGTTTCTCCTAAAACAAACATGATTATGGGTTCTCAAAGATCCACTCAATTTTGCAAAACCCCCGCTTAATCATTGCCAAACTGGTTCAAGAAGTTATCGACATCGAAGTCCTCCTCCTGACCCATACCAGACCCTCCAAAGTCTTGGCCCAAAAGGTCCATGTTCAAATCGTCAAAGTCCTGGCCCTCGCCCAAAATGCTATTCAAGCCAAGATCGTTGTCCTTGCCATCAGCCTTGTCGCCGCCAGGGCCCTTGTAGCTGATGGAGGAGAGGATATCGGACGGGTTGGGGATTCCAGGCGCCCCTTTGTCCAAATCAATGTCAAAGTCGAAACCAGGCTCCATAACGCCCAAGTTGTCTCTGCGTTCCTTCTCCTGTCTTTCCTGTTCCTCACGCTCTTGCCGTTCTTGTTCGGCCTGTCTCTCCTTCTCGAGCCGTTCTCTCTCCTGCTTGGCTTTCTCCTCCTGCTCCTGGGCCTCCTTCTTCTTGCGTTCCTCTTCTTCACGGCGCTTCACCTCTTCTTGCTCCTTCCGCTGGCGCTCCTCTTCCTCTCTCCTCTTCTGTTCCTCCAAACGCTTCTTTCTCTCCACCTCCTCTTGCAAACGGAGCTCCTCCTGCTTTTGCTTGTTTTCCACAATCTGCTCCACACACCAGCGGGCATCGTTGAATTTGCTGACGGTGTCGTCCAAAATCAGGTCGAACTGGGCAATGCTGGCTGCTAGCTGGGCTGTGATGGGAGGCGGTATTAGCTGGTTGTTCGGCCCGGTGATAAGGTTGCTCTGGCGTTTGTTGTTGTTGATGATTTCAAAAATATACCCCGACGTTCGGAGCACATCGTTGAGCGTGCCGTTCAAACGGGCTTCGAGGTTCATGCTGCTCTGATCCAGAGGTGCTCACTTCGCTTTGGTGCACCACTGCGGCACCCACAATGGGGAGGTCCAGGTGGAGAAGAAAGTTTGATATTTTTTTTTGGGAAAAGGTGGTTTTGTGAAGGAACGAGACGGGACTTAGCGATAAAGGGAAGTTTTTAAATTTGTGGTTTGACTGTAAATTGCTGGTATGGCAGTGTGGCAGTACAGCTCTTTCGCAGCCATTGCGGTGGTCCAGCGCAGACGAAGTGTAGGTTCAGCAGTTCAGAGATTCTGACATTTCTCGACTTTTACATTTTTTTGAGCAATGTACTTAAAAAACCACTGCTTTGGATTTATAGATGTCAGGTTGGTGTAATAAATACTGGGATGCTTTATGGTGAACCTGAGACACAGAGGCCGCGGCAATCTTTACATTTCTAGCCAAGATTCTTCAGCTACCCGGTGCCTCAATTTTTTGATTGTCCAAAGTGAGATAATGAGGCACAAGAGAAGGGTATAGTTGCAATGAGGGGAACCAAGGTGTTTAAGGAATGGCCGAAGCTTTGAACGGTGAACCTACCATGATATTAAAAACATAAAAATAAATCGTTGCTGTCTTCAAGATCTATATCGTCTTGTGTGTTGGGTTGTTTCTATATGGCTCTTTGTCTGAGGGTTCAATTCGCAGCCAATATTGGTAGCCATTTATCTGCGCAAGCCTTTGAACCAGTGAGTCTTTCAAAAACCCACTTTTCACTTACCACCAGCATTAGGCAGAAAAGAATGTAAAAAATCACTACATCTTCTTGTTCTCAAAAATTATCACTTTGGCTGCCTCCAGTGAACCCTTGTAGCTATCCAGCGCGACCTGCATACTCACCCCATCAGATACGCGTACGCTACCATCAAAACATACTTCTTCAACTTCACCTTCTTTATGACAGACTTACTCACACGCCAGGGCCCCTTGGCTCAAGTGTGGTTGGCATCCAATTACGATAAGAAACTATCCAAGCAACAATTGCTCAAAACGAACCTTGTGCGCTCATCAGAATACATTGCTAAACAGCCAATCCAAACATCCTCCAAAGACTCCAGTCAGCCCATCACATTACGTCTCTCCGGTCATTTGCTATTGGGTATTGTGAGAATCTACTCTCGTAAGACGAAATACCTTTTGGATGACGTGAACGAGGTTTTGTATAAGCTCAAGAACTCTTTCAAGTTTGCCAGTGGTGCTACTTTGGGTACCAGTGCTGCTACAGTGAACTTGCCTCCTCAACAAACGACACTCAGCAACATCAACAGAATCATGTTGCAGGATCAAGTCACCGACTTGAATTTGCTCTACCAGGATGACTTGGATTTGGATGACCACCCAGCGGAACTTCTAAACCAGTTGGGTCGCGCTGACGCCCACACAGACGATATGGACCTTGACCGTTCAATTGAGGTCGGCCGTGGTGTTGATGAAAACCAGGACTTTGACTTAGATTTTGATTTGAGCATGGATATGGACGCTTCTATCGAACAGGGAAGAGATGCTCAGGTCGCTATGCCTGATGCAGATCAGTCCTTGCTCGACATAGGCTCAAAAGCCGCTCCTGAGCAGCCTTTAGACTTTGACTTGGGCGAGCCATTAGAAACTGTCTCCGAGTTGCAAGCAGCTCAGGACAGTGCACCCACTGAAAGCAGACAAAGACGCAGGCTCGTCGGCGTCAGCGAGGACGGTGTTGTTAAAACCACTAAAAGAAAATTGATTGTTGACTCAGCAGAGGATCTCGAGCGTGGTCTTCCAACTGAGGTCTTGAGAAGTATACAACACCTTCAGACATTTGGACATTTCTCAGAGGAACATTTGACTATCAAGTTGACCCCGGCACAAAAGTTGCAGCTCATTAAAGAACTCGCCGGACCAAGCGTTGCCAAACGTAGAAAGATCTGGAACATTGACGAGGAATTGGCGCAGCGTGCTGATCAACTTTCTGCCGAGGAGCAACGTCAGACCAACCAACAGAGTGAGGATTATGACCTAGACTTCGATTTATCGTTGCCGAGCCTTGAGTCTGATAACGATGAGGCTAACGCCAATGATAATTTGCTAGAAGACGGTACCTTAAGCAACGTCAAGACCACAACGCAAGTGGCTCAACATCTTCGAAACGCTTTTCTCGATGAGCCAACTGTGTCACTCGACAACATCATAAACAGAGATCTTGAGTTCAAGGACCCCGAGGAGGCCCCTCTTGGGATAGTGAACAAATCAGAAACCACCGTGGAAATCAGCAAGCGTAGAGAGGCAACCAAGTGCTTCTTCGAGACATTGGTGCTTGCTACCGAAAATTGCATTACGCTTGACCAAAAGCAAGCCGAGCCTACGAAAATCGGTGGAGACATTACCATCAGGCCGCTCGATAACCTTGCCGCCAAATTCTTGTAACATTACATACCTAAGTTAATAGAATCCAAATATTGCATGACACCTCCATCAATGTTCCTGTTTGTTCTCTGTTCGTTAACCGTATCGAGCTGTATTTGATCAATTGCCAAAACAGTTAACTGACCTGCTTTGGACCCGATTGTCAAGGTTGATCCCTCGCTGTCAAATGCCACCAGTGCAACGGCTCCGAAATTTGACGGAAGAGGCACAGAACAGACAGGTGCCAGACAACGTACTTTAAGATCCCAATAATCAACTGATGATGATCCCTCAGGAGGAGTAAAGGAGTTGAGTGTGACGAATTGAAATTCGTGGCCGGGACGCACATGGATCTTGGTTATAATCTTTCCGGTGGAAATGCTATGAAGCGGCAATTGAGATGTGTGATGCCATATTTTGAGAGTCCAGTCCATATGGGACGAAAGCACAATAGTGGATGCCGACTGATTGTGCTTCCATGACGTCTCCGCTATCGACAATACAGCAGCAGCAGATGAATATGTCCGATCCACAAGCTGGCCATCCTTGCTATTTTTGAGTTTGATTGTATCGCCATTGACGGAGCCAACGTAGGTGTTATTGAGGAACTTGAACTCTGGAGCGTGATGAGAGGTATCATTGGACAGCATGTAATTTGAGGACATGAGGACGGAAGTAACATCAACACCGGCACCCGAAGATAACTGGATGGTTTTTGAAGGAAGTTTTGGAAATGCAAGAATGCTCAAGGACCATACGTTGATGACACCATTTGCGCAGATCGTCACCATCGACGGACTCGCTGTATTGATATCGGGCTGCTCTATCAGGATGATAGGGCTGGAATGATAAACAAAGCCCTTCTTTGATTTTTCGAAAAAAGATGCAACTGTGGATGTTTGTAAGGTGGGAAGCACAGAGAGCTGATCGCTTTTGACATTGGTCAAGTCCCAAAGCGCCAAACGGCCGTTCTCCATGCCAGCAATGATCCTGAATGCATCAGACTTGTCGAACTCAATGGTCGTAATAATGCTAGTAGAATGTAGGAAAAACTCGGGAAAAATCGACTCCGTGGATGCGTTGAAGACAATAGCCAAACCCAAGGGGTTGGTGAGATCTGACTTCTTAGACTTGGGTGGACCATACGCGACGAGCAAGAGATCAGGAAACTGCAGTGTCGTCTTTATTTCCCTTATGGGCCGATCTAGAAAATCGCTTAAAAGGTGACTCTGTGTGAATGGCGAGTCACCCACAGATCGAAGTTCGTGTTTATCCTTGATGCCGAGTCGTAGTTTCGAGAAGGGAAAGTGAAGTTGGCTTTCCAATTGGCTCTCTAGAGCCTCATTAATCACCTCTTCCTTCAGTGGTTCCGCCTCCTTGGGCAAATCATCCACCACTGGACTCTCAACCTCAGTCTCTGGCTCAATCTCCTCCTCAACTACCTCAGGTTCAACCTGAATTGCCTTGTCAAAGCGTATCACCAGACTGGGTTTAGCCACAACTTGAGGTCTGGAGATCTCCGTAGATTCCCCAACTTGCACGGCAAAATCTACCTTCTTGACTTTGACTTCCTCTTCGGCCTGTTTGATCTGGGCCTTTTCTGCATCCTCCTTCTCCTTTTGCAATCTTCGCTGCTTAAGCTCATTGAGCCTTTGGCGTTTTTGCTCTAGTAGAGCCTGTCGATCGACCTCCATACAGTCTTGGATGAAATGGTGGTGCTGTTTACCTCCAGTATGAAGATTCCTGTAGGGCGCGTTGATATCAACACTTTTTGGTACGTCCCATAGAAACCACAATATGGAGATCGATGATATCTTACGGGACTTCGAGACGTCCGCCAAGCCTCAGACCAAGCTTGAGCTGGAGAATATAGAAAGCGATCTAGTCCAGGCTATGATAAACGAACGCATGGCACCAGAGCTTCTTCCATATAAGCACAGTCTCATGGAAACAGTGCTTCTGCGCATCCAAAGCCAACAACAGCATCTTTTAGATTCACATGAATATGGCGACTCTAATGCCGAAGCAGGCGTGGTATCGTCTGATTTCAAGCTACGCCTCATGATCATCGAAACGGACATCGAGCGTATCAGTTATGTGGTTCGCCTTTACATCAGAACCAGACTCAGCAAGATTGAGAAGTTCAGCATATTTTACATTAACGAGACCGCAGAAGAGATGGATGCTTCTCGATCGAGGCTCTCAGCTCAGGAAAAGACATATATGCATAAGTTTTTCCAGATATTGACCCAGCTATACAACAACAGTTTCTTGAAAAGGCTACCTCGGGAGCTTGCTCTCTTGGACGATACTCAGGATTTTGAGTCCATGATTTCAGAGCCTGATTTGGAAGTCCCTGTTTTTGTGAAGGTGGTGACTTCATCACCAATCGAGATAAGCTTGGGAGAGGAAGGTGACCTAGAATTGATCAAAGACGGCGTGTACGTCGTGAAGTACCGCTTAATAAGAAGATACTTGGAGATTGGTGACGTGATTCTCATTTGATTCTTATTTATACGCTTACCTGGTCGCAGCCAGCAGGACATTCGTTGTGCTCGTCAACAAGGAACCACTCTTGCAAGCACCCAAAATGTCCAGAATGGCCGCATTTGAGGCCAACGACAACAGTGAGTCCCTTGCATGGCTCATTGCAGTAAACACAGTTTCGCTGCTTGCTCGAGCACTCGTCGCAGTACCAAAAGCCGAACTTCTCTGTGTTTTCGGCGTACAAGTGCTTCGTCTTTTCATTAGTCAAAAGCTTCTTGCAAGAGTCACAGAAGAAACGCATATCAACCTCCTTGCTTGCATAGACACTGAGGTCTCCCTTGAGGCCAGAGGGAGCGCTTTTCACTATAGCTGTTGCCTCTGCGAATAACTCTTTCTGTCGAAGAGATTCCACATATAGACCAAGGCATTCCAAGCATGCCCTTTTATCCATTACCCGCTTCTCAAAAGCTTTGAGCTGTCCATAGAATAGCATGACCATAGTAGAACACATGATGAGGTCGCCTTGATCTCTAGCGTACTCAACTGCCTTGGAAAGAAGATTCGTTAAGCTCCATGGCTTGCTCAGCTCTTCGTTTCCTAGCAACTCCAGGGCCGCTGTAGAACTTTCCTGAATGGCCTTCGTTAATCCAGATTTTAATTTATCGGTACTTTTCATGCTGGATTCTTCAACCTTGTCAAGTGAAGGGCTCTGTACAAGTTGAGAATTGATACCTCTGAATCCCTCTGCGCTTCTTGGCTTGAAACCATAATGAGGATTGACTGGTGATGCTCTTGTTGAAGAAAACGATTGCCTTTGTCTTGAAAGCATTGTTTGAGCACTGCTGCCGTACCTACCTTCCGAAGCCTGATAACTTGAGGAGCTGTATGAGTTGCTGAATAAGTGAAGCTTTTCATCATCCAAATCCGGCCCTAATCCTGTAGAGCGAGGAGAATGGCCAGAAGAGAAAGCGCTATAGCTTGTCTTCCTGGTGAGCTCTTTCGACTTGGTATTCGGGTTTAGCATCTCGGTTGATGCCAGCTTTTGGATTTGAAGCGATTGCTTCGCCTTGATGTCCATTGCAGGGAATTCCAGAGTCGATTCAGGATTATTTGGCATCTCCATGGTTTGCGCCTTGTCATGATCGTCTTGTAAAAATATGTCTTCTTTGGATGCGGTGTGAGACTTTCTTCCAGAGATTGCCTCACCGTTTCTGTTTGGTGCTCTCGCAGACATAACTGATTGAGGCGACAAGGGACCAAAATCCGAGTTACTCTCCTTAGATGAGCTTAAAATAGCCATATTATGCACTGATGCTCCGCCCTCACTTCGCCTGTAATTGGTGGTCAGAGTTGAGTTCAGGTCGTAGGAGCCACAAAGATTACCAATATCAGAATTGATAGAGGCCCTCTCCTCCGTAATAGGCTGGTCTTCATGCTGTTGTGGTTCCTCCTGGACCTTCGAACCATTCTTAATGTCAAGAGGAGTGACGGAAATTGAGGAGGTACTTTGCTCAATTGCGGTAGCCAACATCCGCCATACCTGACAATCTCTGAAGCGCTGTACCGAAGCAGCAGCCTCAGCGTTCATTTGGCATACGAATGCCAAGGACATTCCATCAGGAACAGTATGGTAGTATTCATACGCGAGATATTCGAACACCGACTCGTCGTTGAGAGGAATTGGAAGACAGACTGCGACAAAGTAAGGCGAAGGAGCGGCACTGATAGTACTACTTTTCTTTTGATGAAGGGCAGAGACTCCTGATGACAGCGGTTGAAGCATAAGAGACAGGGAGCCGGACCCTTGTGTGGACTGCGATGTGTTTCGGGTGAGTGGAGGCCTTGCTAAGTGAGCTGAATGAGTGGCATGGCCTGAGCCTGGAACCCCTCCAGGTTCAACAAGAGGACCAAGATGCGACAGTGGATTTGGCGAAGGCAGTTTGAGCACAGCACTTGAAGGATTATAGGTTGACAGACGCATGAGCAGGGGTCTGTCTTTTGGTGACTTTTGGTAGATGAAATTCGAAGCTGTCATTGAGTTTGGCATTTTGTACTTGGAGTCGAGAGACAACGAGGAAGACTGGTGTTCGAGCTCTCTGTCTATCAAGGCTTCCTCACTTAGATCATCTGTAAAGGGAGCTGAAGCATCCAGAGCATCGTATTCGTGCCCATATGATGAGTCTGCGGGGTCCATGTAGAACTCTGACTTTTGTTGGTTCGTGAACGAGAGATTTGTGTAACCAGGGCTCCAGGCGGTAGCAACACTGGTAAGTTCTTCCAAAGGCCGGGATATGTTGAGGCCGTCATCTTGATTTCTTGAAAGATTGTATGACACGAAAATGTTGGACTTGGTAATTGTCCACAACTTTCGTTCGTTCTGGAAGTTATGGGCCCAGATGAAGTTTTGAACAGGCTTGCCTGTGGAGGTCGTAATAACTTCTTTTGGAATATACTTCCTGCGAAGATTAAAGACAGTGATGGTGGGATCGTCGTTCAAGTAAGAACATGCAAAATCGTAATTGTACAATGATTGAGGCGAGGCATAGTCGTCTGTGAAGTCAAGCAGGTTGTGTCTGGAGCTGATGGCAGAACCGGCATTGCTGGGGTCTCCATTGGGAATGTCGGACCACCTTACCTTCATCACTGGACCGTATGCGTTCATAGTAACTTTTGGGGAAACCGAATGGTGTGCAACAGAGTCTTCGTAGTCCCAGAGACATATCTTGCGGTCTCTGCCTCCCGTAAGCACGTATTCACGTTCCGGATGTATATGTAGCGAAAGTGCCGGGCCCGTATGGAATGTCCATTTCCGTTCAGGAAGACCGCCTTGATGGTGATTACCTCCTGGGTAACGGAAATCGAATTTGCAGAGCGATCCCGAGTCGTGGACCGAGAGAACGGTCATTCGACCACGAGATCTTGAAAATGGAGAGTATTGACACGCTCTCACGGGATCTGAATGTTGAGGTGCTCGTAGCTTCATCACCGGTTTCTGGTTAAATGTTCTCAAGTCCCAAAGTTTGATCGTTCCGTCCTGCGAACCCGAGAGAAGGATCTGGTCCAGCTCCACAAAATCCATCGAGTTGATCACACGTTTATGGTCGCTGAACTTGTGTGCCAATTTGGCCTTTCCAGCAGCCGATACCTGGAATATGCTAACCGTACCGTCTGTCAAGCCACAGGCCACCATGTCTCCGTTACACTTTACAGTGTTGACATTAAACAAGCGAGGAGACGTATGGAAACGTTTCAGCGCCGAAGGATCGACGATGTTGATGTCTGCAATGACCTGGTTCTGGTCTGAGTTGAGTGCCAACAATTTGAGGTAGTTTTTCCCGCCAATAACAACATGATGCGAAGGAACAGGTGAAGAAGCGTCGTAGTAGGACGTGTTGATGCGGCCAAGGGGGTGCCGAAGCTGGGAAACACAGGTGATCTCTTTTTCACACGAGTAGGTGAACTTCTTCAGAGGACGCAGCCTCAGCAGATCTGGGGTTTTCTGGCGGGGCAGGTCTGCCTGACTCAAGGAGCCGTATATATTGAAGGCAAAGCGTGCCAAGCCCAGTTGGTTTGACATTGTGCTTTGGCTATCGAACGAGCCTGCTGGGTGCTATCTGGGTGTATGTGCGTATAGATAAGATGGAGGTGCGAGACTAAGGTGGGGCAGAGTTGGTGGAAGAATCGCCCAATGGGGTGCAATTACAAATTTTGAAAGTAAAGTTTAGTTAATTGAAGAAAAGAGAATGAAAGTTGAGCAGGAGGGGGGAAATCAGATATAATGAGGAGGCCATGAGGTGATCGATTATCAGTATTCACCTTGGCTGCGAAAACGGCACTACACCTACTTGGATGAGTTTGAAGAGGTGAAAGGTTAATAGAATGCCAATTAATGATATATGGCTGACTGAAACAAAGAGAAAGTTGCAAAGAAGAAAAGTATGCAAGGTGATCCACGCCTGTGGCACAATGGCAGCCTCTATGCTACTCTCGTGAGAATGGGGCCTTACATAAGAGATTGACCAAACTAATACCCAATTGACTCAATCTCCTGATGAACTAACAAACCGCTTTAGTAAAAATTGCGCTAAGACTTTGCATGCACAAGATACACATGGCGAATTTAACATCCATCATCTATAAGAACATCCGTATTTCGCAGCCAGTTCCAATAGTCAGCCAGCTACCCATTGAAACTTAGTTACTTTTGAACTTTTCCTTCAACTGTTAAGCTTTGCCTTTGGATTTGGTTTTAGAACCTCCCCGACACATCATTTTTAAGCTCACCCCCAATCATACCATATCCTTTATCGACTTCACCTGCGATAACGACCCTGCAGAGCATTGCCTTGCAGCCAATTGCATCCGAACAACCATTGTGCCCATTTAGCCAAATCGACAATAATTCCTAAAGCATTCTAAAATCAAACCACACCTTTTGATCGTATACTGCTTTCTCCGGACTACCCGTGCTGCCATCTACTCCATCACAACCACCAGACTTCGCTTGCTACCCACCATCCAAATCACACCCAAACCTTAAAACCAAACTATATTTCCACAGTCATCCTTTGCCAACACCCACTTAGGAAAATGCACTTTGTGTCACTTTCCCCAAATAACAAACTCCGGTGATCACCGCTTCTTACCACCGCGCTCCTACATCTTTCATTCCACCTTAGTGTCCCACAAGGCGTCACATTCTCTCCCTATGGGCCCGATTACTATCTTCAAAAAGCTCTTCTACCCGGTGAAAATGATAGCCTTGATCGGCATCTCCATTCTGGGTGCAGCTCTCGTGGGACTCTACACGTTTCAGAACCTGCTTATTTACCCTGCTTCCATGAACGATGGACATGGCTACTGCGCTAGACCCGAGGAGTTTGGAATGCCTGATTACGAGGATTTGTACTTGGAGACGGAAGACGGGGAACTGTTGCATTGTTATTGCTTGAAACACGACAGAAAGCTGCCTGACTACACCAACAAGACGGTGCTTATCCTTTCTCCTAACGCCGGCAATATCGGCCACGCGTTGCCTATCGTGTCGATGTTCTACAAGAACTTCGGCTACAATGTCTTTATTTATTCTTACAGAGGCTACGGTAAGTCTACGGGGAAACCTTCCGAGACTGGACTCAGACTAGACGCTCAGGCCATGATGAGTTACATTGCTAAAGACGAACAACTCCTGGAATCCTCCTTGGTTCTTTACGGCAGATCTCTTGGTGGAGCTGTTGCCATCTACATTTCATCGCTCATGGGGGCCAGCGTCCAGGGTCTCATTTTGGAGAACACCTTCCTCTCCATTCCAAAGACAGTGCCCCACATTTTCCCTTTCCTCAAATACTTCACTATGTTTGTCCATCAGAAGTGGGAGCTGGAGCGCTTGGTACCACTCATACCCGCTAACATTCCTGTCTTGTTCCAAAGTGCCAGAAAAGACGAGATTGTTCCTCCCAGTCATATGGACAGAATCTACGAGCTCTCACAGTCGACCGACAAGACGTTTTACAAGTACACCCATTCACAGCATAACGACACTGTCGTGCAACCAGAGTACTGGGAACGTGTGCATGATTTCATCAAGAACAAGGTGAATCCGGTTGGCTACTGAAATGAAACCTTCTAATGCAATTGAGCAAGGCTGAGTACTAAAAAAGCTTCAGCAGACCTGGGTTCTGGATTACTCAGTCTGAATGGTTATCAGTCGACATTTTCTCGGGGACATTGAAAGATGAAGCAGATTACACCACCAGAGATCATTATCACGATTGGCCTCCGCATACACCTACCGTTCACAAGGGCCAGAATCAATCTGACTGATGCAATTAGACATCATCACACCTGTCATTATCGCAATCAGTGACACTAGCATAAAAAGACATTGCAGCGATATCTAGAATATCTAGAATTACATAAACATTTGAACTGTTCAATCAGCGCTCACAAACCGGAAGTCTCAACTGAATAGCTTATGAAAAGTGATGCTCTTTATTAATCCAATCTACTGATCTTCAATTAAGAAGCTAGCTTTCTCCATACTTCTTAGTTAACTGACACGTTAACGAGATCAGATGTTGCGTTGAACTAAGCATACATTAATCAAAGTCGCCTCTCTCAGATAGATCACGATTCTCCGTGAAATGAATTCAAATCATTCTTTGATTATCAAATTGTCCTTTTCTCGAATAAATCAGTAGACTCTTCATTTGGCTGAACTCGTGTGCGTATTTTGCAGCCATACCTGAAAACGGAAAGTACCCTTCCGAATACGCATATTCAAGTCAGATCTGTAAAGTAGCAAGAACGTAATAAACTCTATATTCAGATAAAAAAGTACGTTTCAATAAATACGGACTTCAAATGTCACAGCCCATATATCACTGGGTTGTCAATTACTAGACGGAGCCACACTGCAGGACACATCCACAATCCAGACCACCACTAACCTGATCTACACCAAAAGATGCCAAATACAGACATCTCCCACGTCGTAATCTTTTTACATTTTCTTATATTCCTGCCTCCGAACCTCATGCAGCTTGTGCCATTAACCTAGATGGAAATCTGGGCGTCACCCTTGGCGTTGAAGGTGTCGTGGGACATGAACTCCACCTTCTGGTCGTCAGGCAATCTCAACACCTTCTTGAATCTCTCACCAATGGTAACCAACTTGGACTCATCGCAGTCCTTGGTCCAGATACCAACACGGAAAGCCTGTTTTCTGACGTTCAACACAATACCATTAACCTCGTTCTCGTCATCCTCGATAGTCTCGCCAATCACGGCCAAAAGACCACGCAACCACAAGTCGTTGATCACCTGCATGGCGTCACGCTTGTTGTTGAAGGAGTATTGCCATCTGCCACCCTTGGCGTTGGCCTCATCTTCCCACTCAGGCTTGATTCCTTCCTTGAACAAGTGGTAGTCCGACTTCAAGGGCAACTGCGAGGCCACAGGGATGGAATTGTGAATACCCCAGAATTCCTCGACGGAGCCGAAGGTGATGACGGGCTTCAACAAGTCCTGCCAAGTCTCGGACTTGTTGGTCATGGGCTTCGTGTACCACAAAGTCCACTTGGAGTTCAAAGGGTGCTTGGCCGTGAATTCCTCCTTGCTGCTCAAGACAGTCTTTTCATTCTCGAGAGACAATTCTTCGGTCTTCTTGTTCAAATCCTCCGACATCGTGAACTATACTAACTGTAATGGGGAGAGTTCTCGTTAGGGCTTTTTTTTTGCGTTGGTGAGAAAATGATGGATGGAGGAAAAAAAACCGCGCGTATTTGCCAGTCCGCACCGCTAGGGAAAATGGGCCGTTTGGGCGTATTTCGCAGTACGCCACAAGCAAATCACTACAATATCGGTGGATTCTGGATGAATTTTGGTGTATTTTGGTGGACGCAAGAGAGGTAAACTATGGGGTGCTTTGGGGAGTGGGATTTGGGCTCTGTGAAGCTGTGGCTCTGTGCAGCCGATCTTTTCAAGTGTGGTTGTGATAACTGAGTGGGTTGTGTGAAGCGGACGATTCCCGAGGATATTGATTCAAAGTTGATTTGGAAGCTTTCAATCGGCCGATGGATCGCAGGCAGCTTGCATCCGCTATGGCCCACTTAACCGCATAAACTTCCCAACTGACGGGGCGTTTCTCTAAGTGCATGATTGACCCAATCGAAACCGCTTTCGGCAAATGTCCGCAGCAGTTCATTGTACCTTGGAGCTTCTATCATTAGAAAGGGCAGCGGCTCCGAGCCAACCATCCAACACCATGTAAACCGATCGCTCACAGCCTCTAAACACCTCAACAGACGTGATCGACTCCTGGCCCTGTCTACCCCAACGGAGCGCCACCTTGCATTTGTATTTACTCAAGAAGGCACCTCATTCATGCCATGCCATTATAACCTTCAAGTGTCCATCACGGCCGTCTTCTAGACTCCGACCGAGGATCATAATATACACTGTCCTTGGCGCGTTGCCGCGAGCAGCTTCAGGCTACCTTAAAGAAGGAAGCCCAAGGCAATAGCGGCCCAGCCGACAAAACCAGCGTAGGCGCCAGCCTGGCCGTTGTTACTTATCGTGGTTTGCTCGTAAGATCTAACGTTTCCAACCTCTCCAGTTTGCAGACCAACGCCAACGCTTCCAGCAGCCACCGAGGAAGTAGTGTCCGAGTAAGTGGTCATGAATGATTGTTTGTAGGCGGTAGATGTGGTGATGACTTTACCTCCCGTGGTGAGGGTGACATAGACGATAGTATTGGAAGTGGTAGTTTCGGTGTCTGCTCTTTTCAAAAAGTCGGGGAAGTCAAAGGCCAAGGCCAATGAGAGCAACGAAAGAAAGTATAGGAAATTCATGGTATTTTGATGCCAAAAAAAAAAGACGTGTTTCTGTTTCCACTAGTGAGAAAAAAAGGTGGTGTTGAGGAGCGTTTTTTCTCTATTGTGCCTTGCTACGGGAGCTGCTACATACGAACCCCAGGTTCCTGCAGAACAGCCGCCTCATGGCTGTGTCTGGTCCGCCATATGCCACTTTCAAGAAAAGAGGAGGCTTTGGTGGTGATTATAAAAAGCTTTTCATTTTGCGGTTATTGAGTTTTTTGTTGAGTGGCAATGAAATGGCTCTTCTCTGGATGAAAATGGCGTAAGGTTGGTGGGTTCCCTGGACCGTGGATTGCGCAGCCAGGGTCCCATTTTCATAAACAGAGGCTATGAGGGTGGCTTATCTTGTTAGAGATCTTGATTTGTTTTTCTCTTTATATTTAAATTGTTCTTGTGAACTTCATTATAGAAGCGCTTCTCGATCCCCTGGACGATTCATGGTTTGACACCTCCACTTCCTGCGAGAATGCAGCGGCTATGCTTGCAGTGCGTTGGGGCAATGTAGGTACAAGTATCAGGCTAGGAATGTTGCTCAAGTGATATAGCCGTTGAGATAGAAGGCTCAATGAGTTAGAAATCAAGTATCTCGAGGATTTGGAAAAACTGCCTTTTGGTTCTTTTTGTGACTCAATCACCGGCTTGGTTGGTGGTTGGCTGCGAAAACCGCCCTGCAATGCACCTCGCTCGATCTACGCGTTGATGTAGTTCTGTAATCTGTGATTATGGGGAGACCACAGAAATGAAGAGTCTTCGATCTCTTGTCAATTTGGTACTTTCAAGAGAAGTGTTTATTAAAATTCCATTGAATTACGATATAAACTCGGTCAGGCCGGGTAATTGATCCTTGGTTCAAAACATATGCCCTTTGAGGATGCTGAGAGAGAATAGACTGGCAGTTCACGAAAAGTTGAAAATTCTGCCTTCTAGCGTCAAAAATACCTTACTTGCTTCAGCCCCTAACTCAAAGTGGCACTAGACTGGAAGCTGATATAATGGTTTTTTATTCTATGTAGAGGTAAATAGGGTTTTCCATTTAATCAGATGAATCAAACAAAAAAAAAAAAAACCTATATTCTTCGTCGTCGGCACCAAGTAACCGAAAATAACACTCAACTAGTACATGTCTTCACGATTCTGGTAACCCACTAGTTCACTGCTCTTGATTTCCTTCTTCATGCCCATTTCTCTCGTTAAATTCCCACACCTCCTACTGAGACACCCATCCTGAATCTGCGGACCAATAAACAACCACCATCTACAAAAACACCCTACTTCCGTCATACACCACCTCTTATCTCCAGCCCTAAACCCCCAAATAAACCAAACATTGAACAAAGCAATAGCTGAACAATCAAGGCTTGCGGCAGAATACGCAGTGACACATAACGTCTTTGTTCTGCGAACCAATGCCCTCCAGTGTCTGCCAATGTGGGTACCAGCAAACAAAAAACCGCAAGAATTGAAAATCCCATACAATTGAAAAAATACCCTCCTGGTTTCCCCTTGCAGCTTCACCTGATGGCAAATTTCACCCCTGGTGCCATACAACGGAATGGCGTCTTATCTTGTTCCTGTACCAAGACCTTATCAGCGCTTCCATCGCAGCCAAATCAACACCACCTACTTCTCCTTTGATGAGCAAACCCAGAGAAATCACAGGACGAAGGGACTCCATTGCTAAACTCACACGCTCACTGTTTAACTCCAGACAGAATTCGCCACGCTCATATTCCGCCTCGAATCTGTACCAGAGAAATGCCCCTTTTCTCAACCTGAACGGAACTCCTGTGCTGCTCTCTTCTGAGAATGTCTTAGAAGACTCCAGCAGCGACGGCCACGAGCCTGAACACAATGAACCAAATTTGGCTCTGGGTATGAAAGATCCCAAGGTTCTTGAAAACGTGGCTAAACACCTCAAGGATTCTGAAAGAGAGGGCCTCACTTCTGAAGGTGGTGACATTACCAGAGCCATATACAAGCTTGGCAACGAGAACAAGCCAGGCCTTAAGAGATCAAAGTCAGATACCCTGATTGAAGCAAGGTCAAGAAGAGGCTCCTGTGCATCCAGTTTGAACGTCCCCGGAGGCTTCAGAAGACAGTTCGTCATTGCCAACAGAAAGAGGACACCCAATCTCGTCACCAGGAACTTTGTTGAGTTTTTGAGTATCTACGGACACTTTGCCGGTGAGAACTTGGAAGACGACGATGACGTGGCCTGCCACTACGAGGCATACACGCCGTTTGGAGAAGACACGCCGTTACTTCCAGATGGCATCAATCCTAACGGAACTGCTTCCGACAAAAAGGCATACTTCTTGCTATTGAAGGCGTTTGTGGGAACGGGTGTGTTATTCTTGCCCAAAGCATTTTCAAGCGGTGGCCTCGTGTTCTCCGCTTTGACGTTGTTTTTCTTCGGTCTTCTTTCCTTCTGGTGTTACTACATCTTGGTACAATCCAAGGTGGCCACCAAAGTCACCGGTTTTGCCGAAATTGGCCTTAAGACGTATGGTGTCACTCTCCAACGGTTGATTCTCTTCCTGATTATCATTTCACAAGTTGGTTTCGTGGCGGCCTACATCGTGTTCACTGCAGAGAATCTTAGAGCATTCTGCGTCAACATTTCATCTTATAAAACGGAGGATCTTGACATTTTCTGGTTTGTCTTGTTGCAAGCTATAGTGTTGGCTCCCCTTTCCTTGATTAGAGACATCACTCGTCTCTCGCTTTCAGCACTTGTGGCCAACGTCTTCATTTTTGCAGGCTTGGTCACCATCCTTTACTACACCATAAGGCAGTTTATCCAGAACAACCTTGTTCCTGGAGAAGGAATCCACTTTTTCTTCAACAAGTCGGAGTCGTCCTTGTTTATTGGTGTGGCCATCTTTGCATTCGAGGGTATTGGGCTCATCATTCCTATACAAGAGTCCATGATATACCCCAAGAACTTTCCAAAAGTTTTATTTTCTGTGATTTTGACGATCTCCAGCATATTTGTTTTCATTGGCTCTATTGGCTACCTCACGTATGGTAAGGATATTGATACCGTCATTCTCCTTAACCTCCCTCAAAAGTCGCCCACGGTGATCATGACCCAGGTGCTCTACGCATCTGCCATTCTCTTGTCGACACCAATTCAGATTTTCCCAGCAGTCCGTCTCATCGAGCTGAAGTGCTTTCTGCCCCATAAATCAGGGAGAACATCATCCAGCATCAAATGGCAGAAAAACCTCCTTCGTGTTCTCTTTGTCTTCACGACAGCCACCATTGCATTGTACGGAGGAAAGAATCTCGACAAGTTTGTGTCGTTTGTCGGCTGCTTTGCCTGCATCCCATTAGTCTACATGTACCCACCAATGTTGCACCTCAAGACCTGTTGTCAGCAAGAATGTGATGACTGTTTCATCATCAAGCCTGACCCCGAGGCCACCAAAAAGAAGTGGTTGGCCCGTCTTGACTACACGCTCATCATCCTTGGACTATTGGCAGTGGTGTACACCACGTACGACATATTGACCCACTAATCAAAAGCTTCTATATTCCTAAACTTCATTATTTACTCGTCGTCCTTCAAAAGGTCCGTCACGTAGACCCGGGCGTCATGCACGTTTTTCTGCAAATCTAGCTTTGCCTGCTCACGAACCACACGGAACTGCTCTGCCAATTCTCTTGCAGAGCGTGAAAGGTCCTGCTGTTGTTTGTATGCATCAGGATACTTCTCCTGTTCCCAACGGGAAACCTTATCGCTAACGGCCCCGTAAGTTTTGGGCATGGCAAGTCTAAAGGAAACAGCCGACACAGCCAATGGGAAAAAGATTCTCAATGGTGCTGATTTCTTGTTGACAACGATAGCACTCACCAACGTTGGGATTGTCACACCCAATTCACTTTCGTCCCTAGTAAAAGAAAGGATCTCATCCATATAATTGGTGAATTCGTTACGAAAAGCAGATAGCTGAGTTCCAAGTTCGGCGTTGGCAATGGAAAATTTGTCCTGAATGAAGGTTTTCGTCTTGTTCATTATGGACTCCAAGTAAGGTGTGCTTCTGATACCCATTCCTTCAACGAAGGAGATGTTGCCATGAAGGGATTCCTTTTCTTTGAGAGCGTCAGAAATCTCCCCCTTGTAGCCGGGCTTAGCATCGACGAATTCGTCGTCACCATAGAACGATCTACCCATGTTGGTGATGTTGGAGTTTATGGTTTGCGACTTAGTTAGTGCGGTGCGTTGATACTATTGGTTTATACAGAACAAGCGGGTACGTTGCGACGAAGTGAGTAAATACAAAGGTTTTTCATTATGATTCTAATATACAAAGGAAAGACGATCTTTCTTATTTGCCGAAAAGGCCTTTTTTCTTCTTGGGCTTTTCTGCCACATGCGTAGCCTGCTCCTTGGGGGCCTCCACCACGGGCACCTCAATGCGGATGTCGTGAGACATGTCAGCGGAAGACGTCTTGGGCAGGTCGTTAGTGTTTGACGAGGTCATGGAGCCCAGGTTCGATGCTCCCTGAGGAGGGCGAAGGTGCTGTTGCTGACCTCTTCCAGCTTGACTCAACTGTCCCAGCAGCTGTTGGTGAGCCAAGGCTGGAGCCTGACCCAACTGAGGCCCTTGACCACCCTGAGCAAGAGGAGGCAGCAGCTGCGCTTGCATCATTTGCCCGGGCATCATCGAGCGGTGTTTGGATTTGGTGGGTGGGGCGCCGCTAGCTCCAGGCATAGGCATACCTCCTCTTCCACCGAAATCCATGTTGAACGTTCCCCCTTCCATCTGAGGAAACGCAGACCGACGATTGGCCTTTCTCTGTCCGCCTGCCATAGGCACATTGTTCATACCCATCTGAGAGGGCATTTGGCCCATGTGGGAATGCATTTGGCCCATCTGGCCTGGCATCTGACCTGGCATCTGACCTGGCATCTGACCTGGCATCTGACCTGGCATTTGGCCCGGCATCATCTGACCCATCGGCATCTGCTGGTAACCCATCAGAAGGTTAGGATGAGAGCCCATGCGGTGCTTTGGAGGTGGTTGCGCAGGACCTGGACCGGGAGCGGGGCCGTTCTGGTAACGCTGTGGGTTACGCAACGTAGAAGGCAATGCACTTTGTGGGAAGCCATTCGAAGGCAATCCATGAGGGGGTCTCTGATCGACAAATCCTTCGTAAGACCCATTTTGTTGTGATTTGCTAAGCGAAGGGAATGACTGGGAAGTTCTTGCTGGTGGTGCAGCCTGGTGTCCCATGTACTGAGCAGGATAACCCTGTGGTTGACCTTGTCCTTGCGGAGGACCTTGAGGCTGGCCCTGGGGCTGGCCCTGAGGTTGGCCCTGAGGTTGGCCCTGAGGTTGACCTTGGAATGTTTGTGGGTGAGATGGATGACTAGAGGCATCATAGTAACCGTTGTTCTGGTTACGAGCGTAGCCATTACTGTTATTGACAGCCTCCTGGCTATCTCTAGCGTCTTCAAATTCGTTTTGAGCATAGGCATTACCATTACCGTTGCTGTGACCATTGTAATTAGTGTAGTTCGTGTAGTTGTTGTAGTTTTGCAATTCATCCAAAGGTTGGGACATGGAGCGAGTGTGGCCCTGAGGCTGCTGCTGACCTTGAGGCTGCTGGCCTTGGGGTGGGATCTGGGAGAGCTGCTGTTCCCTTTCTTGAAGGGCCTGCTCTCTCTTTTGGAGTTCGAGTTCACGTTCACCCAAGCGTTTCTGGGCTTCTTGCTGAGCCTGTGGTACCTCACCGTTCAAAGCGGCACCATACATGGCCACGTCTGCAAGATCAGACAAATCTGGACTATCTTGATATCCAGCATTGCCGTCCATTTGGCGTTGAGCGGTCTGCTGGGCGGGCTGCTGAGCTTGTTGTGGAAGCTGCTTTTGAGGTGAGGTCTGCTGCACTGAACGGCTCTGAGGTTGTTCCTGACGGGCCTGCTCGATGCGCTGAAGCAACAGCTGAAGCTCAGATTCCTTCTCTTGCAATTGAGCACTGACATCGGCCAACTGCTGCTGGCGAGACTGATGAGTGGAGGTGAGCTCCTTCGACTTGACATCGTGATCTGACTGAAGCTGAGCCAACATTTGGTTCTTTTGAACGATCTGGCTCTCGACGTTCTGCAACAGTTTTTGGCGCTCCTCGAAATTGTTCTCAAACTGGTACTTCTCTAAGTTAAGCTGCTTCAAGTTCTTAGTCATGGCCTCGAGCTCGTTCCTCTTGGAATCGTAGCCCTCCATCTTACGGGTGAAGAAGGCGGAGCCGTCCTTGGAGTTCATCTTGAGAAGCTGGCACAAGATCGAATACAAGTTCTCCAAGTAGGGAGTCTTGACGCCGTAATCGTCACCGAGCAAGATTGGTTGCAATAGGAGCAAATCGACCTCGACATCACGCTGGTGATAAAAGTCGTAGAACAAGGTGTTGGATTCGCAGTAGGGCGGGAGGTTCTTGTTGGCCTTCTCTGGCAAGGGGAAGTAGGCCAGCCAGTTCTTGATCAAGTTGGTCTCGTTCTCGAAGCCCTTGACAAGCTTACACTCCATCTTTTTGATGATCTTGAACACCTCATTAACAAGACCGGTGATCAAAGGTTTGGCCAAGATCTGGCGAGAGAGGTCTTGTGGGTAGGGTTCTTCGAAAATAACAGAAAGCGGGTTCAACACGAGTCTGGGCAAGGCTTGCTTCCACTGGTAAGTCATGAACTCTCTAGGGTTGGTGGATTTGAGCAAGCTGATCACGCCCTTGGAGTCCTCCTGGGCCAACTGCCACATTTTGTAGAATTTGGCAAAGCTCTGAGACTCCTTGGCTGGGATGAGGTGGGTCGAAGCCGAAGACGACAGGCCCAAGTAGACACGGAGATCCAGGCTCAAGGTTCTGTGGAAACACACGTGGGAGTTGAGACCGGGGGCCCTCTTGATATCGCTCTCGTTCATGATAGAGCACACGGAAAGGTCTTTGGCCTTGGGCAAGCTGGAAACGACAAAAGGCTCCAAATTGACATAGCCCGTGGACTCCACCACCACAAGGGCGTCGCGGCGGAGCAAAGGCTGGATCTGGACACAGGCGTCCTGGAACTGCTGCAAATTGGGCACGGATAAAATGACATAGTCGTAGGTGGCCAGTTTGGGCAAGTGGGCCACGGACAGAGCGAGCTGGTCTGGGGTGAAGGTGGAATCGCCAAACACGGAGGAGCGCCAGGCTATGGGGGAGTTCGGATCAACGGACGGGTCCACCACGGTGACAGAGCACAGGCGGGTCTGCTGGAGCCTCCACGCGTAGAAGAGCAAGTTCGGGTTCAGGCCGACTGGGGTGATGTTAGTAGCTGAGGGAGGGATCTAAGAACGGGCCCGATTTGGCCAAAAGCACACATACCTGTTAGGAGCTGGGACATCGCCGAGTCTGCTTAGCTTTTAATCAAAAAGGTGGGATTTTTGTGGAGTGGTTGATTTGAAAGCGACGCAAAGACGTGGAACAAAGAAAGATGGGTGGGTTGTAGGCGGATCGAAAAAGTGAGCGTGTTAGCCAAGCTACACGGGCCTTAAGCAGGAATGAGACAGAAAGCAGGGACAAACAGGACAAAAACGAGCCTTGTGCGAGCGTCAAACAGAGCAAAAAAAAAAGTCCAGCGTACAGCACAGAAAAAAAAAAAAAAAAAGAACCCGCTGCACCGCCCGCCTGTCACAAAGCCGCGGGACGCCTCCAGGCTGAGCCGGCCTACACCATGGTTAGTAGGGAAAAGAAGGGTGTTTTCAGGGGCAAAAGACCCACTTTTGGCAGTGGGTTTCCAGCGTTTTATCATACAATGCCGCGTGGTGATGTTTGAGTGGAGTCTCCTGGAACACTACGCGCCCAGCATTCGCGCAACGGCCCCAAGGGGGAACCCAAGGGCAGAGTTCCACGAGACGCCCCAGGGTTTCAGAATTTCGTGAAAATGTGTCACGGGGCGGCCGAGGCGAGGAGATTTGAAACATGTTTGCTGTGACGCTCGTGTTTTTTTCGTTTATTTCGCGTGTTTGCTTGGGCCCCAGGAGCCGTTTTGGCATCTGTAGACGCTAGGCTGCACCGCTTAAGCGTGGTGCTCACTGCGTAGGTTTCGGTTGCGCAGCACCCAACACAACCGGAGGCGGAGTGGCCGGGGACTTGAGAATGTGAAAAGTTAGGACGACGAAGCAAACTTTAAGTATTTGAGTTGTGGCTTTTTGTTTAGTGTTTAGGATCGGGGTGTTTCGGATCGTGGGGGTGTGGAGATCAAGGTTGAGCAACCGATGGCATAGCCTGGATTTTTCAGGTGGGGAGGGTACTCGTACTGAAGGCCAGTTTGCCTTCTTTCTGTTTCGTGCACGGCTCCCTAAACGGGCCGTGGCCAGCCGGAAGTGGTCCTTTCAAACAGGTGATTTCAATCGCCATAGTCTTTTCTCTCGCCTATTTAAGCTCTCGTATATCCAATTGCGTGGTTCCGCTACGGCTGCACCGGCGGTGATGCTGCCGATCGGCACGGAAAAGCCGGACTGCCGTGGAAGGGCCATTTTTTGTCAGGCTTTAGAAGCCGTACTCCAGGGATCGATCCGTTGGTCCATGGTGATTCGGTTGACTACAGCTGGCTATCCATGGAGATTTAGCCAGAAAGCTCCAGCCTGGTGAGCTCAATTGGTTAGCTGACTCACGCAATCGATTTTTGCGGCCTCTGAATTTTTGGCCATTTTTGTGTTTATTGCAATCATTTTTTTTTTTCTGACTTCCATTCCCTTCATCTGACACTTCCCCAGAGCAGTAGTGCCTCTGCCCAGGCCGGTACATCACGGTTGCGAAAAATCTTCACCTGTTTCTTCTCCACCACCGTCCTCAGCGGCGTCGTCTCGTGCCCATGGCGAGGCTTGATGCTGCTGACTCGCCGTTTTGGTCGTGTTCTATCGGCTAACTTCTGGCAGTCGTGGCGGTGGCAGAAGAATTACCCCCCGGTGTATCTCCGAGAGGTGAGCTCAGCTCTGAACCTCCCGGTCATGTTCCGGGGTACAAACGAAAAGGATCAAGCGAGGGGTGAGTGGAATGAATAACAAGGCCATTGAATTGGTTGGCTTGGTGCTGATCGGTGCTAGTGGCGATTGTAGGTGTAGTGAAAATGTAGATCCTCAAAGGAAGCCAGGCGAAAGCAATGGCACGGCACCAATTCTCTTCAAATTGTTCGATTGTCAACAAGCGATTCTCTTCAACCGATTGTCAACATGATCGACAAGATCAAGATACCCAGATCTATGAGTCCCAGAAATGTATATTGTGAGCATGGGCATTCATACCTTTCCTCCAAGCAGGCAAATCGTAAGTCATTGAATTCTGTTCACCAGTCTCATGGAGTCCCTAGAAAGTTCAAGCTCATTGACTAGACCTTCGAATTCAAACCATGCCAGCCTCATCGGTAGATCAGCCACCAAGGCAACGCTTCACCCGGCAACGTCACGCCTGCAAGATCGCCATTCCAAAACGACATCATCTCCTCAACAATTGCAGTCCATTTTCTTGGATGCCTTACCCCCATTCATCCCTCACCCATTCTCTGAACAATTCGTTCAACCCCACGAACGCGTCTTGTCTGGGTATGCCCTGTCTACAAGCGCGAGTATCTTCAAACTCCGATTCCTTGGTACCACTATGAGAGGCAGCCTTATTCTCATTGAGGGCCTAGACCGCTCCGGGAAACTGACCCAGGCGGAGATTCTAGCAAAGAAGCTTGATGCTGATCTTGTCAAGTTTCCCGACAGACTGACGCCAATTGGTCAGATCATCAACAGGTACCTCACCGACAAGACCTTCGACTTGCCAGATCAGTCAGCACATCTTCTCTTTTCAGCCAACAGATGGGAGCTCGCCAAACTGCTTGAAGAGAAGCTTCTATCGGGAAAGAGCATCGTCATGGATAGATACATCTACTCCGGTATCGCGTACTCCTTAGCCAAAAAGGGTGCTGAAATGGACAGCTACGACTGGCTCTACGGCCCCGATAGAGGCCTTCCCAAGCCTGACCTCACACTCTTCCTCACGATAAGCTTGGAGGAGCTCAGTAGCAGAAAGGGCTATGGCGAGGAACGTTACGAGCAGATCGAGTTCCAAAAGAAAGTCAAGGAATGTTTCTTGAATATCTTGGATCTGAAGGACCCAGCTATTGCTATCGTTGATGTTCAAGGACTTCCGATTGAGCCGGTCACTGCGAAGCTTTGGTCTGAGGTGGAAAGCCGGGCTCTTCACCAGCCAATCGATAGAGAAATTTCTCATTTTTCATGAGCCACAAAGCGGCTTTCATAAATTAGCATCTATGTCATAAACGAATGACTCAATTACTCAAGCCGTCAAGGTAAGCGAGTCGTTGTAGAACCCGGGACTTCAGGATCTCTTGAAGCTCACCTCCAAGGTATATCTCGTCTAGCACGACGTATAGCTTGTGGAAATTGAAAACGAGATCAAGCTCGCAAACATTATCATAGTAGGTATCAAGAATCTCGACGAAAAAGTGGACCGACTCCAAATACGTCAATTCGTTGTCGATATAGTCAATCAGCACGACAAAGTACAACCCGGCGTATCGTCTGTAGACAAGCTTATTATTCTTAAACTCCACGAAGTTCGACTGATGTTTCAGATCACGCAGAGATATAAGTCTGTGGATCTCGTTGATGTGTTCCTGCTTTTCCTTTTCAGTGTATGCGTTGTCGAACCATTTGGCGACTCTCGTTTTTCCTTGCCTATTGAGCACTAGAAGGTAATGAATGGACATTTTGGCGTTTTCTGAATGTAGTATGAAGTTTAAGATCCGACTAGGAAGAGTTTGGGATCCGTTTAATGCCTGGTGATTTGGATCAAGAGTAGTTGATTCTGAGGTCCACTGTGCAGAGCACTCCAATTAAGTGCCTTGGGCCGTGTATTCCGGTGAAAAAAATACGACTAGATATTTGAGGATGGTGATTTAAACTCAATTGGAGATTTTGCTTGGGGGTTAATAGAAGGCTTTGCTATAGAGCTGTATAGTTAGGTTTCCGTGGAGATCAAGGTCGCAACCACCACTGGCAGTGGTGTAGCTTGAAAAACGTCAACTGCAATGAAAAATTCATTATATCACCGACCATACAACTCTCCGACTCAAATCCAAACCATTCTACTCATAACTATCAATTTCATCACATGCATGCCCTTTTGACTAAACCTCAAGATCCGACTGCCTGTAGATATACGCACCTCTGAATAATATCACCAACCCAGAATGGCTGACGAGGAAGAAACCTACAAACAGTTTGAAATCAAAGAGGGGATCATATTCCTTGTGGAGCTTTCCCTGGCAATCCTTCAGCCAATCAACGACCTCGATGGAAGGTCTCAATTGCTAGAGATCCTCTCTTGCGTGAATGAGCTCATGTCAGATATGGTCATGACATATCCCAAGAACGGAGTCGGTATCTATTTCTACAATTGTCAGGAAACCAGCAAGAAGTTTCCCAAGAATTCTGGACTTTCCAAGGTATTCTCGCTCAATGACTTGAACAGTTCCAATATGAAGAAGCTAACAGAGATAGTCAGGGACGATATCGATGGGTTCAAGAGCCTCCAAAATCGATTCAAGTACAATGAGGAGCCACAGGATCGACTCCATACTATCTTGAAGACTATTCTTCGAGAATTCCAGGTGAAGACGCAATACAATGTGAAGAAGTTGTTCTGGCTCACCAACAACGATAAGCCTTACATCAACAAGGAGCTCAAGGACAGTTTGAGAACCATGATCAGTGACTTTGAGGATAACAAGATCTGGGTGAATCCCATCTTCTTGGACTCCTTCGAGGATAGGGATCAGACCAAGCGCAAGAGCTTCGACATTTCGTTGTATCAGAATATCTTCTTGAATACGAACTTCTTGAGTGAAGTAAACAAACACCACGATGAAGATGACCTGCCCTTGAAGAAAATGAAAGCTGAAGAGCTGGATACACCCGTTTGGCTGGATACTCTTGTGTCGTCGCATATCCGAAAGTCAATCTCCAGGTTGAAGGAGATCAGGAGGATTCAGTTTTCCTGCGATTTGATAATGAGTGATGGCGATGGTATTGGTGGCAGGTTTGGATGCTCCATTAAAGGCTACACTTTGTTTAATCACGAATCGGTGAAGCTGTTCAGGCAAGTTTACACTGGTGGAGACACTTTGAAGCTTGTACAGATTGACAGCAAGGTTCAGCGGCAAGATTCGGCTCAGGAAGTCGACTTGAAGCAAGAAGAAAAACCTGAGGACCAGAAAGAGAATCTCACAGTGGTGAAGGGTATACCGGTAAAGCGGACAAATGAGCCGGTTGATGGTCCAAACGAGAAGATCATATATGTCACCGAGGAGAACCTAGAGTTCATGAGGACGTATGCCTTCGATAATGCCCCTGGAGACTCCGAGGAAAACGTGGAAGACGAGAAGGATTTGGTCTCTTTCAGCCGTGCACCATACCTAAAGCTTCTCTGCTTCAGACCCATCAGCTCCTACAAACCTTACTTCAACTTGAAGGCACCCTTATTCGTGACTGCCGACCTTAATGACGGCCTAGGATCTACCAATCGTGAAGGTGGATACACTAACTCTCTCATTACCCTCAAACATCTATACCAAGGATGTGTCAAGCTCGAGAGGTATGCCGTGGTATTTGGGTGCATCAAGAAAAACTCAACACCGAACCTCTATGCCTTGTATCCAACAAACATCAAGGGCTCATCCTCGAACCTTGCTGATAGGGTATTTCCTGAGGGCTTTTTGTTGATACAGTTGCCATGGCTCAATGAGGTGAGAAGTTTACCGGATTACATGTTCCAGGAAGGAGAGAAGTATTTCACGAAACCTGAGGACGACATAGTTCCAGAACCCCTTTTAGAGCTTTACAAATCGTTGATTGAGCAGGTTGGTATCGAGGAGAACTACGACCCCAGCGAGCACCCCAACCCAGTTCTCAACCATTTCTACAAGGTGATCAAGCAGGAGGCGCTACAAATCGATATCAAAAACGAGCTGACGGCGCTTGAAGACAACGACTGGTCAAGCAGAAAGCTTATCGATTTGCGAAAGCAACTTGAGAAGAACAACGACACTGCTAGCCTTCTTCGGCTCATCAACTCCAGTCTCAACAAGGTCGGCAATGAAGATATCAAGAGAAAAGCTGCCGAAGACAACTTAAGCCCGCAAAAGAAACCTAAGCCTGAAAAACTCACGGAGCAGGAAGTGATCTTGATGTGGAAAAACAACTCGTGGAAACATGCCACTGTCGCTCAGCTCAAGGATTTCATCAGCAGGTATGACAAAATCAAGAGCGCCACACGGAAAGCGGATATGGTGGATAATATCTCTCAGTTTCTAGAAGAGAGAAAATAATCACAAGCTTTTGTTTCCATGAGTGGCGGCCTTGACGTTATAGGTGAGCTATTTTGGCGTAAGGCTTAGACATGTCAAGTGGTCTTCGGCTTTGTGTCACCAGAACCCACTCTGCCACACGGCCCGTGGACCATGAATTCCTACCTTTTTTGAACTCTACAGACCACCATGGCTCCTCCCTTACCAAGACATTCACCTGAAACTCACTTTTTGTGTCATCATACCTCTGTGTGGCTGCAAACCCGTAGAGATGGTCACAAGCTTGGTGAGGATAACGACGCGGCATGACGTTGCGATGCGCAATTTGACAGCCTTTGACAGTTAAGCCCTGAACATCGTGGGCCCCAAGAAGCGCTGATAATGACGTTGAGCACATTGGCCCCGGCGATTTCGCAACCTTGATTAGCTTCCACTTCTGGTTTCGGTGGCAGCCGGCTGCAGCCTTGGCGCGGAGAACCAAGAAAAATCGGGATAAATGGCTGCAACTCCCGTTCCACAAAACACACCAACCACCTGGGACAGTCTTCCAATTTTTTGGACTCCTCACATTAAAACTAGCCAGAACAGCTATTCTGCAAATCCCAAATTAAAATATCGGCCGTTGCTGAGTCATTCTTGCTATCGTGTGCAAGGGTCCTGCGCGGTATGTCCGTATGGATCGGTCGGTTCAGCATTTTGCGCGGCCCGAGCCCGAGAGAAACATTTGTCAGACATTTCTAAAAAAAGGAGTCAAAATTATGGTTAGAATTAAGGTTTTGATTCCGAACAAGCGCGTTTTGGCAATCTGATAAACCCTTGTTGACGGAATTTTTAAAGTTCACATTTAGGGGCATTTGTGTTGTGGAGTTTACGGAGGTGGGTTGCGGTGAGTGACGTTATTCTGCAAGCGCTCTGCGCAGCTATTTTGGTGTCTGCCGCACCCCACCATCGCCCCTCTTGGCTTTATAAATGCCCAATGCCCGGGAATCTTGGAGGGGTGGATAGTAATTTAGACTTTTCGCTTTTTCCTTATCATTTGTCTGGTTTTCGTTTTGTTGGGATGCTCCCACCTTCATACTTAGATTCTCAAAGGCTACAAACCGCCTCGTCTACGGATTTACCCCCGTACGTTCAAGACAAAACACCAGGTTACTCGCCATCGCTAGCATTCCATGGCGTTGCATTGCTCAAAAAAGAGTTCGACACGCCTTGGTCGAGTTCGTCCGGGCCACTCCGAGCCGTTTGCCTCGAGTTGAACTCAAATCAGCTCAACATTTACGACCTCAAGGATAAAAACTTGGCTGGTATGGTGGAGGCGCTTTTCCAGTTCCAGAACTACGACAACAGAACTGCCAAGCCCGCCTCGCAGAGATCCCCGTCAGACTACCTCTTTGACGGCGACGCGTATGGTGACGATGCCATGGACAACGGCCCTACCGTTTTCGGCAAGCTCAAGAAGAAGTTGTCAACCCACAAGGCCGAGAAGAAGCTCGCCCAGTTGCAGTCATACCCCCAGTTCTCCAATAACGGCGTGCTCTTAGAGCCCACCGACGACTGCGAAGCAGCTGCCCGCTTCTTCAAGGCCAATAAAGGCGACATCTTGCATAGCTTCACTTTGCTGAACCTCCAGCTCGGTGAAGCACCTTCCACCAACTCCATTAACTACAAAGAGGATCTGACGTCACCTACGAGCTCCGTGGCTCTCCTCAAATACCGGAACACTCTTCGGCTCCGTATTGAGTACTGCCAGCTTCTCCTACACTTTTGGTCCTTCCACGGAATGATTCATTGGTATAGGAACTTGTGCATCGGACGTGATCTCTCGACTTCGCTTGACGCACGTTCTTTGACCCGTCTTAAGAGTATTCCTCGTGATTATTCTGCTTCCAACATCGCTCTTTTGAGTGCTGCTGCTCGTGAGGCTCTCAGTCCGTTTGGATCCGAGTCAAAACGTCAGAGCTCCTACTCGAGCTCCATTCGCTCTTCGGATTCAGAAGAGGACAGCATAATGAGCAGGTGCTCTCACGACACGGCTTGCACGAGCGTGGCTGATTGCATGAGGAGTAAAGTTGAAGTTAACGGCATGAAAGTGACATGCTTCGAAGATCTCTATACGCCTGTGGAGAAGCAGTACATTTCCAACTGCATTCCAGTGCTCAACTCCTACGACAAATGGGTGGGTTCCAAGGTCACCGTGCTGAACTTTGAGCACATGCTTCCCAAAAATGACGCCAACAACGTCAACGAAAACGGGCGTGTCTTCATTCTGCCCATGTCCTTCTGTCTGTCTGTGAAGGCGTACCAAAAGCAGTTTCCAGGCCTCTCGAAGTCCAAGAAGGAGTGTAAAGACTACTACGTCGATGATAAGGGGTTGGTGAGCATCGACTGTGCATGATATAATGATACAATGTATAATGACTAATGAATAATACAGGTTGAGACAAGGTCCCACGGTGGGCAGTAGCATAAGGTGGGGAATCTGCGCACCAATGATAGCAGCTTGCTGATAGCGAGCTCTGAAAAGCCAAATATGTTAGCTGGGCATGGATGTGGTAGTTATGGTGGTATTTTTCAAGATGGCAGGGAAGTCGTTTCTCACTTTGCGCGATTCAATCATCTCCATCCTGGTCCATCATTCCAAAAAAGTGCTCCTGTTCTCTACCAAACCCACGCTCTCCACGATCTCCACGGTATCCGTCAACAACGTAACCTTCTGCTTCACAAGAAGGGCTCACCTGCATCTCGCCAGGAGCTGGAGATGAGCGAACGCTGAGCGACATTGGAGTAGTGGGCATTTCCGACGGCTGGTGCTGGGAAAAATCGTAATCACTGAACGACACGTCCTCAAACCGAGTCACCATTTCGCCATTGACCACCATCTGGCGGAGCGACCCCCACGGCGTGATTTTGATGGTACCACCCTCGGGGTGGTTATAGATGGGCCATTCATTGGAGGTGGTGACAGCCTCAAGGTCTCTTTCGGTGAGCTTGGCAACCTTTTTGCGGTCCTCTTCACCGTCAAAGGTTCTTTTACCCGCGGGGCTGAAAGCGTCCATTTTGTGAACTTTTTTCTTTTCTTCTTTTAGTGAGTGCGTTTGACAGTATGTTTGTTCGTGTGACGTCTCTCACAGAGGGACAGTTACTGAACTATTCGAGGGAGCGAGTCGACGAGGCAACAATTGCTCGAAATGAGGGAAAATAAGGCGATGAAGCTTTCGACCTCTGTCAATTAATCAAAATTTCTGCTTCCCGTTGACTAAGTAATTAAACAAGCCAATGGTAGTAGTGAGTGGCTGCAAACGACAGCAAAATAAAAAAATTCCGTCAAGTTCCGTTGCCGTGAAGTGGGAAAAATTTCGTGTTGACCGGATTTGTTTTTGGGGTTTCAAAAAGTATGGCTCAGCTTCTCCTCCAGCCTCGTGTCCGGACGGGTTTTTCCAGGCGATGGCTCGCACTATATACTGCTCTGGGGCACTGCAGGAGAAGGCTGGAGTAGATTTTTTCTTTTGATGAGCCAGCCAGGGCCGGAGGCCGGGAGCTCAGCATGGAAAGCGCCTTTGTGCAGGCACACGCGCATTGACGTTCTGGCCAGAGGGCGCGGCAGGCGCGCGCGTGCGGAGACAAAAAAGATCAGACTATATGGCTCTGCCCAGGATCGAACTGGGGACTTTCTGCGTGTAAAGCAGACGCCATAACCAACTAGACCACAGAACCGTCTGTAGGAAGGAATAAGGTGCGCACGATATATACGTAGTAAAATAAGATAATATGCAGGTTAAACGTGGAATATATGCAGGTGCAATTTATGGCTCCATTGCAATCCAAGGCAAGATTCGACTATTTTTGACCTATAATTTAGACGGTCGATTCTGGATTGTAACTAGAAGCTGCAAGGTTCTGTGGTTGTCTTGTAGATCGATGCTGGCTGTTGCAAGGCGCTGGAAGAGGTCCCAAGGGCAAAACACCATATAAAAGGATCTGGAAAAATTTCATTGAGCGTAGACTCTTGCTGATTTGTTTATTCATTTCCCGAATTCCAACTTTTTCGGATTCAAATTTGAGGTAGGGTGGCATCTTGCAAAGTGTAACTCTCAGTCAAGTCGCAATGCAAGCTGGGTGTCATCGACCTCTACCCAATAAAAATGAATTTTGAAAGCCTTGAAAACGAACTTCCTTCACTGATGCAGCTTTCTGGTCAAATTGTTTCATAGAATCGGAACTGGCATGCTCGTAGCTTGAAAGATAGCAATGTATGTTTCCATGTCTTCCATGACATAGCTATGTCGCCAATTTGTTTCAGGATTTTTTGAAACATTTTCTTCTGGTTCTTCGAATGTTCTTTTGGGTTAAAAGCAGTTTGGACTTCTGTTTTGACAAGGCATTCTGGGTTTGGCTCCTGCTGATCGATCTCACAAAACTTGGACTATCGTTCAAATTAATCCGGCAAAATGTATCTTGATTGTCAGGGATGGAGCATGGGTTCAAATTTCCTTCGTTCAAATTTGGCTCCAAGTCTTGTTGGATTCTTTTGTAAGAAAGGTGATTTCCCTGTGGTTGGTTTTTTGTTTTTTGTTTTTTTTTCTTTGCCCTCCCACTTCATGAGTGCCGAAGACCGTCCCGACTGATCCGTTGCTTGACATTGTGTCACCATGCTAGATTAGCTGGTACAGCTTCAAATTTTTGCCCTTCTTTTTGAAGAATTTTTTGTGTTTTATCGATTATCTCCGGTCATGTTTCTTGCAGCAGTTCTCGAACCCACCAGGTTACCCCTGACACAAAACATACTCTACGGTTCTCCATTCTCTTCAAATCTCTTGAAGATTCCAGATTTAGTGGGTAAAGAACAGAGACTGCTAAATAAAAGCCGGGCGTCTTACGATGATTTTCAATCATTTTCTCTACTTTTACTTGCCTAAGCCATTTCACCCTCCACCAAGTATATTTAGATCCGGAAAAACTTCCAGCACCAAACATCTTTAACATCTGTGGATTTCATACTGATTCTGAGCAATTTTTAGAGCAAAGTAAATTTTACAAAAGTGAGCAGGGCCAGCCAGAAGCCAGCTTGGTGCCACGTCGGTACCTGTTTTGACATCTTTACCAATTGGGAAAACCTTACGGCAAAGGGCTCTGCCGTGCGTCTAGGTCCCTAAAAAGCAAACACTTGGCAATAGAACAAATTGGGTTACCGGAAAATCTGCCCTTGATGCATATTGCTGCCTCGATGGATCTTTCGTAAAGTATCGCCCAACCCAAAAAATTTGGACCAAGGCAGGCTGTGACAATGATTTATGGTTATCATGAAGTTTTCAACCTCTATTGTGTTGTCCTCAACACAAGCAACTTGAATGCTCTAATTCATGCGTAGCCAATATCAACCGCATAACCACCAACAACATCCTTACTGAAAGGATCTATAGCAATAATCCGGTGGGGCGGGATCCCAAGCGACACCTCTTAAAAAACACCGGGCGGGTTGGCGGACGCAGACAAACAAGCACAACTAAAGCCTAATCCTGTGCATCTTTAAGGCCCTTCTGCAGAGTTGGGGAAGGAATTTTCTTCAGGGCGTTTCTTCAGAAGCTCACCGGATTAATCACCTTATCAAGGTTTTGCAGCTGATGCACAAGATCATGCAAGAAGAAGTTGATGCCAGTGCCACCATGAGCTTAAACTGAGCTAAACCTCATTGTCAGAACTTAAAATCATGTCAAAAATGCTCAAATCTGCACTCCACAAGTGGTCAAAAGGCTCATATACGGAGAAAAAGCAGATCTTTTAAGGTGTTCGGCAACGCCGGATCGATCGCAAAAGCATGGACCCACTCGGTCCGAAACCCATACATACCGTTACTGACAGGGTACGAAGCACGCCTAAATTGACAGCGATGAAATCTAAGCGAGGTAATTTGCAAATGCTGGCAAGAGGGTGGTCAGGTGGTGTGGATTAGCAGCAAGCCGTCTTGTCTTGGTCTGGACTCTGGCCAGCCGGAACACCCAAATGTCATTTTCGGCACGAAATGTTAAACCGAAGTCTAAGTCGATGTTATCCTGTGAAGAGAGAATGTCAGCAAGGTCTACGGAAGAACGTCCCTGTAGGGGCCACAAAACAACTGTGGATGGATCTTGGCAAACTCCTGTTGCGGAAGTTTTAGGTTGAACACCCAGGACAGCCGCAGCCGTTCTGAAGCGATCATTATCCTCGGGCATAATTGCCGTTTGCTGCGTCGGGTTGAGCAGAAGACGGGTTAAATGCAAGTAGTTGCCGATCTCATGATCTCCAAAATAATCATGATTTTTTTTTACTTTTAAACAGTTGCCGGTCTTCTTATTTTTTTTTTTTTTTTTTTTTTTTTATGCTAGACGCTAGCGCGGCCTCTCTGGCGTTAGAAGCCTGCGAAAATACCGCAACCGCGCGGTCTCGGTTGATAACTCTGGGGTAGTTAGTCAGGCAGTCCTACGTTTAGTCATGCCTTGTAATTAGCATAGTCAGCATGATCTACTTTTTTCAGGAATCTGGCCCACGTCAGCCGCTCTAGAATGGAACGCCATCGGAGTTTAAGCTTCTTTGAGCCCCGTTTCGAAAAAAAGTCTTAGTAATCCGACGGAATATTCACAGGTCTCGGCAGGTGCAACAATATGCCTCCGAACGGCCACATATGTTGTTCCGGTGAAAACTCACGCAAATCAGAGGATTATTGCCGATATAAGCAGAAAAAAGGTGAAAAAGAAATCACGGTCTTCTTCGGCGGTCGAGCACATACTACCTTTTGCATCGCCGACGCAGGGTGGTGTTGCAAGCATCGGCTGGTAGCCGGAAATTAGGCGTTTGTGTGTTGCCGGTGCTGCGCTATTTCTAGTCATGCTGCACCGGCAAATACAGCGGAAAAAGGCAAAACGGCTGGGCTTGGCCTTGCTCGAACAACGCTTCGGCGGAATCTTCCCCTATGTCAACTTCCACCAACAATACGAGAATTTCTCGGCGTGCTAGACGAGACAGGATTTCGGTTGTGTGGTGGTTCCGGCCGGTAAGAACATCTGTCATCGATTTGACGTGCACCCGCAGGATGCAGTATTTGCAGCTAGGTTAACCGCTCTGCTTCGGACATTTGCCTAACAAGGACTACTGTACCGAAGCCCAGGCAAAAGTATATAACTGCAGCCGTTCCACTGCGCCGCTTGTAGAAGATATTTCAGAACCCGCGGAAACATTAAATCAAAACCCTAACTGCCCTGATATATGTTCCCCGCCTGAACCGTGTTATGCCATGTCTTCACCAGACCACCCCCACCGCAAAAAGCGAGCAGGCAAGGCCTGTGACTCGTGCCGTATAAAGAAAACGAAATGTGACGGTCGCAAGCCCTGCCTGCGGTGCATTGCCGATAACAGAATTTGTGCTTACAGTGATAAGCGTAAGAAAGAGAAGTCCCATCCTCCTGGGTATGTGGAGCTTCTCGAAACCAGGGTCGAGCTTCTCACACGGCTGCTCGAACAGATTGTGCGTCTTCTGGAGCCTCACTTGCCCTGGCTTAGCCAGCTCATGGAGAAGGCCAAGCATGAAGAGATGGAGCATTCGGTGCCCATCAATGACGTGGTGAACCACTTGATTGCTGAGCATGGCATTCTCGAAAACATGCCCATGGAGTGGGACTTGGACCCCCACGACGTCTTGAGTGCCGAAGAGGAAGACTTTGTTACGGGGCTCGACAACGAGAACCCAGCAGCCGTGGGCCACAAGAGAGTCAGTCACTCCCGCCTGGCGCTGGACCGCTCAGGCCGATCTCTGTGCTCACGCCGTGGCTCCCATCTACATCAACACCCTCCCTCCATCACCGAGCAGTTCAACATGGACTCCGTTTCGTTGGCGGGCTACAGCCCCAACAGCAACAACACCCCGAGCCTCTTCCGGCAAGATACGAGTCCCATATTCTCTAGATCAGAGATGATTAATCGGCCCACAGGGCAAATCCTCGCCTCGCACGAAGCCGCCAGTCTGCTGCTGCTGTTGGCACTGTTGGCTGCTAAGCTCGAATCCCACGACATTGGGCCTACTTCTCCAGGCCTTCCCCTGCACGTCATGACCCCCTCGACGCTGCTCCTGAACAGTAGCGAACCTACCATTCCTTTTGTGTCTTCGCAAGGTCTCCGTAGACACGCTTCTCTCAACAGCCACAATACCGCCAGTGGCAATATGGGCGCAAGTGACCCCAGAGCTCGTAACGAGATCAAAACACAGCATTTTCCAGTTCGCCAGAATACGTCTTCTGATGCGTCTCTCGTGATCTCGCCATACGCCGCTGGGCTTCTGCCTGAGGTGGATGAGTTTTCAGCATTCCCCATGGACGACCCTCCATTCTCAGACCTTGACGACGCGTGGAGATTCACCAGCTTGAAACCCGGCTCTGCGGGCGAACTGCTGGCTTGATCCAAAAAATGCCTACCGTTTTACATGGCTTGCCTAACTGTATATTATGCCAATGTATCTAACACAAAGTGAGGTTTGCTAATGCGCGGTACGTTCAGAGTTTGGCAAGTTAAGCTGCAAAGCGGCTACGTACGCTTCCACCACATCCTCATATGGTATTTTTCACGCACCCACTAGTATATTCATTATTTAAAACTCATAGACATATCTCATAAATGACCGTGGAAGCGACGTATCCTTCCTTGTAGCAAGCAAATACCACAAAAAGAACAATACATTATCACTTTACCGCCGTTGCAGCAACACTACCCTGACGCTCAATGTTTAGTCTAGCGTTGCTAAGCCCCCAACATTGCAGGGACCACACTAAGAAGCTCTTGAGGTGTCTGCAAGGCTATCTTGCGGCGTTGATATTTGCTCCAAAGACGTTGAAACATACAAAAATAAATTGGTGGATGCTGATAAGGTGACTCACCGGCAAGCAGCTCGGCAGATAAAGCTTTATCTCGCTAGAATGAAAATCTACTTTTGGAATTTGGTGCCCTGTTCCAACGCCGGACCCTTGCATAGATAGCTTTGTTGCAGCGAGACCCTCTGATCTAGAATAGCAAACGGTACAGATCCCGTGGTTGCTTGCGAACCCATTAGGGGGACCATGCAGCCAAGGCCTACGTAATGGTTACAAAGTTTGCTCAAAGAATAGTATCCTTCCGTATGTAGACTACCGCCAGCACCAGCCTCTCATGTGATGATTTTGGTCAATCCTTCAGACTCCAACTTTGTGGCCTTCACCAACACGGGAATCATACCGCCGGTGCCAATGGCAAAAGCACGGTGGCCCAAAACCAACAATTGAGTTCTGATCGAGCCCGAGTGGGACGTGACACTCACGAACAGATCCTTCTTCTTGTCTGTGTTGTCGAAAATGTAGTTGAACAGCCTGTTCATGCGCAACGCCTGCTCCCACACCTTCTCTCTATAGTCGTTCTTGAAATAAATATCTTCCTCGACGAAGCCATCCTCAATGACAAAGCCCTTCTTGGCGTACTTCTCCTCAATCACGCTGCGTGGTGATCTCTTGTCGCAGATATGGATGCCTATCGTCTCTCTAAAGTCCTCCTTGATCAATGGCTTGACGTCCTCGAGAACCACGTGGTCTTGCCACGTACCAATGAGCGTGTCGACAGAGCGGCGGAACGGAGAAGAAAAGAACTTGGTGGGCAATCTCATCTTGTCCTTGAGCTCAATGCCAACCTGGTTGTGGTTGTCCTTGGCCTGAGAAAGACCCAATTCCGTGAGCTCGGGATCAGGCGCCCACGTCATCTCGTCATCGCCACAAACACGCAGCCAGTGTCTATTCCATTCCTTTTCGCCATACTTCAAGTTGGCTAAGTTGTGGTAGCCTTGGCCGTGACGGCCTAGGAAGAAGAGCTTATAGACAGTGGAGTCGTCGGCTTTTTCATTGAGCTCATCAAGCTCTTCAAAAATCTTCTCCCATGATTTCATGCGACCAAAGTTCTCCTTGAAGTAGTCGAATGTGGTTTCGTCTGTCTCGGGCAACAGCTGCTTGAAGTATCCGTCCACAACTTCGAACGACCAGTGGTTCCAATCACCCTTTTCAGCCAAGGCGTTCTTGTAAGAGTTTCTGTCCTCCTCCTTGATGGTGGAATTGTAAACGTCGATTCCGTCTGGCACTGTCGACATTGTAAAGTAGTAGAAAAGATAGCCTAGAGGAAATAGCGAGAACCACAAGATCATGGAGTTGTTGCTTAAAATGGGTGCGAAATCCCGCCGCGCCGGCAAGCACCTGGGCCACATTGTGCTCTAGGATTGGCAATTTTTCCGTGGAATTTTTGGACTTGGCTGCAAATTGAATAGAGATGCTTTGAAGTCGAGCAGTAAATTTTAGGATCTTGCGTTTTGTTGAAACGTGGGTGTAGAGCTGGCTGAAGGCCTCGGAGGGTCTCAGAAGCACATGTTTCTATGCTGTTACACAGATCTCCAAAGGATTGGTGAAGTTATGGTAAACTCATCCTTTTAACTGATTACCAAAAGCTAGTCTGATGATGTCAAAAGCTTGGATGTGGAGAAGAACGTGCAATACATAGGTTTGTCTTATAACTTATAGTTATTCTCTTCCGAGGAAATCACCTAAGAACATCATCTCCTTCCATCATTTTGACGAATAAGCTCATAGTGATCGCCAAAGATCTGACTTTTGATGGATATAAATATCTGATTTATTGCCGCCACTATGTTCGTAGACTTTGCCGTATTGGTTGACGGGACTGAGACAATGCGAAAGTTTGCAACTTCCTCGTCAAGTCGGGAACCCATAGCCAAAATACAAATTCAACTTAAAAAAAGAAAACAATAGGCAAATTTCTTCGTTCTTGAGCTAATTTAAGTACCCCTGACACCTACTACAATTTTCATTTATTTCACCAGCCATTCCGTCTTTTGTAGCCAATCGAACGTTCCTTCATTTGGACGGCACCTTGAGAGTTCGATGCTGTTCATTGTGGACTGCGAAAAAACGTCATTTGAAGTTTTAGCCTCACACCAAAGAACCGTCGCTACTTAAGATTAGAACGAGTGCTTTCAAATATTTTCTCTCTTATCTTGCTCAGTAAAACCTTCAATTTGAAAAACCAAATCAATTTACCCACTATGCCTTTGTGGCTTGGATTTCCAAGGGTCGTGCACAGCACCATATGCCGTCGACAACACCACATAAATCAACCGACCTCTCCATACTAACCAGTAAGTCTTGCACATCCACCACTGACCTTCATTTAACACAACCGCAAGTCTCTCTGAACAGAGTTCACATCACAGCCATTAGCATCTGCCGAATTGCCAAGTGTTATTTGTCCTACCCCCTAAACGAGACCCCATAGCCTTGCGAGAAACAGCCCAAACGCCCTCAAAATGGAGGAATTCAACGATGACTTTTATCCGTTAGCATTGCTAATGGACGAGTTGAAGCATGATGATGTCTCAAACCGTGTCGAGGCCATGCAAAAACTTGATCTGATTGCCATAGCATTGGGTCCGGAAAGAACCTTGCACGAGTTACTCCCATTCTTGAACGACGTTGCACAAGACGATGAAGAGGAAGTCTTTGCAGTGTTGGCTGAAAAGCTTGGTGATTTTGTTCCCCTTGTTGGTGGTCATCAGAACGCCGAACCATTGATTCATATTTTGGCTATTTTGGGCGCCATGGAAGAGCCAATAGTCAGAGACACTGCCGTTGAGTCATTGAACAAGATCGCTCCCGAATTGACGGATGATGAGCTCAACAGTCTCTTTTTGGAGTTGATTCGCTCCTTGTCGCAGGGCGACTGGTTTTCCAAGAAGGTGGCCTCGTGTGGTCTTTACAAATCTGTCATTGTCAGGGTTGACGCTCCATTGAGAAGAGAGTTGTTGATGCTCTACAACTCCTTGGTAAGTGATGACTCTCCAATGGTCAGACGTTCCGCCGCAAAGCACTTGCCAGCAATCATCGACAAGCTCACGGAATACTCCAAAGAGAACCCGGCCTCATCTAAGAAGGTCGACGACAATGACTTGGAGATCATCAGCAAAATGTTCCACCATTTAATTAATGATGCTCAGGATTCCGTGAAGTTATTGAGTATCGATGTGTTAGTGGCCATCCTTGAGTATTTCTACTTCATCCAAGATAGCTCACACAACTCTGACTGCTTGGTAAGCGCATTGAAATTGATCAAGGATGACAGCTGGAGAGTTCGTTATGCTGCCGCTGACAAGTTCTCAAACATCGCCAACAACTTCAAGGAGTCCGAGGCAGACTTGTTGCGCCTTATCGATCCATTCATTGGTTTGATGAAGGATAACGAGGGTGAAGTCAGAAAAGCTATCGCGAAACAGCTACCAGACTTCTGTAAGTTGCTCAGGGACCCAAGTATCATCGAGTCTAAGATCATTCCCGTTGTTGATGAATTGTCCCAGGACCCACACGAAAACGTCAGAGCATCATTGGCATCAACTGTGACTGGCCTTTCTCCGATCTTGTCTAAGCAATCTACAACCGATAAATTACTCCCAATCTTCTTGGCTATGTTGAAAGACGAATTCCCTGATGTGAGACTCAACATCATTTCTAATTTGTCTGTGGTAAACGAGACCATCGGCATCCAATTGTTGTCTACTAATTTATTGCCTGCCATCACTGAATTGGCACAAGACGGAAAGTGGAGAGTTCGTTTGGCAATTATCGAATATATTCCCAAGTTGGCCACTCAACTTGGCGTTGAGTTCTTCAACAAGGAGTTGTTGACTCTTTGTACGTCCTGGTTATGGGACCCAGTTTTCGCCGTCAGAGACGCTGCTGTGAACAATCTTAAAGACCTCACAACCATCTTTGGCTCACAATGGGCGGAAGTGCTGATCATCACGCATCTTCTCAATATCAGAGACGAAAAGATTGGCGATGACGATGTGGACAAAGAGCCCGTCAACTTTTCAAACTTCATCATCAGAATCACCTGTCTTTTTGCCATCACCAAATTGACTCCCGAGCTTGAAGCATCCGTCATCACGAAGAAGACTCTTCCATTTATCCATCTGTTGATCGCCGACCCTGTCCCTAACCTCCGCTTCAATGTGGCCAAGTCCTACTTGGTTGCTGCTGAGGCTTTGGCGAAGAGCGACTATGCGGAGAAGAAGAAGGTGATTGAGACAGAGATTGTTCCAAATGTCAATGTCCTTGTCAATGACTCCGACGTTGATGTCAGATACTATGGCCAGAAGAGCCTTGATAGCATCAAGGAATTGACAGCTTGATGTGCACAGCACTCACAACTCAGTAACGATGAAATATAATGAAAACGTCACTCTACGTGTAGTCACTTTATTTATAGGACCCACTACTTTGCGCTATGACCGATACGGAATGTAATGCAGAATATATACTTAGCCCTTGGCAGCATGCAATTTGTCGAAATCAAAATCGAACGATGCTCCACATCCACAGGACGTAGAAGTGTACGGAGAGTCTGTCACTTTGAAAGAAGTGCCGATGAGTTCCGTTGTGAAGTCTATCCTTGAATCTTGCAAGATCTCCAACGATGATTCATCAAAGATCACCTTAGCTGCTTTGGCATCCTGTCTCTCAAACACTAAAAGATCACTCTCTTTCTCAAGCTCTTCGGAAAGATTAGTCAACTCAAGGTTATATTGGAATCCATGACATCCGCCACTCTCTACCTTGATCCTTAATGCAGAATCTGGGTTGTTGTCATCCTTAGCAATCTGCACCAACTTGTCTTTGGCACGATCTGTGATAGCTATTCTCAACCCACTTGTGCCTGTAACAAGTTTTGTCAACTTGAAATCCTCAAGTTCAGGAGGTGTATCCTTCGGTAGCGAGAATGTAGATGACTTGAGGCTTTTCGCAGGCTCAGTAGAATATAGCCTTGTTGTGTAGAGTGGAAGTCTTCTAGCGGGTAATCTGGTCAACTGCCTGGCCAGCGGTAGGGCAGTTCTGATATATCTTGAAAACATGGTGTTGCACTTGCTGACTCTTACTATAGTAGGCTTATAAATGGCTAGTGAGAACGCTTTATTTATCTGCAGGACTCCATTAGTATGGGGAATCCTAACTGTATGGATTTGTTGTATACAAGAGACATAGTTCGTTTGTCGTGCATGGTCATGAGGGTACTTAGACATAGTTGTCGTTAGCCACCTTCCAGGAGGGCAAAAGGTCCAAGTGCTTCCAGTTCTCCTTAGGGCCTTCCATACCGAATGCGATCCATCTGAAGTACCAGAAAGTACCAATGACCAAAACGTACAAACCAATGTAGATACCGAGGTAAGCAGCGCGGCCAGCAGAAGTCGAAGAACGCTTCAAAGGAGCAGTGAAAGCATCGATCTCATAGACAAAGACCAACATAGCGAAGTACAATGCAGGCAAGTAGTGGTGGACGTATGTGACTCTGCCCATGATGACAAAAGGCATGTAGTGCAAACCCCAGCCGAACATTGGGTAAATACCACCCATCAAGAAGGTCTTAAGCTTGTGTGGGTCCTGGAAGTCATTGATTTGTCTCTGCCATCTAATCAAGTGGTACAAGGTGATGAAGCAGAACAAAACGACAGCAAAAGTAGATGGCCAAGTAGTGGCAGGAGAGCCAATCAAGAAGTACTTGACCTTGTCAGAGGCCCAAGAGCACATTCTGATACCAGCGTGCAAGGTTGGCCATTGCCAGAACTTGGAGGCCAAGTCGTCCTGCTTGTCGCTGTCAGGAACCAAAGCATTGTTGGTTGCCATCATGGCCAAGTTAAGCTGAATAAAGTCCTTGAAGAATTTTGTACGAGGCAATTTGAATTCCTCTGGAGCGTTTGGCAAAATCTCGTTTCTGTTGTTCTCAATGTTCCACCAGGTTCTCTTGTCCTTGCGGAATGGGTTCTTGAAACAGACAACTTCACCTTGTCTGAAACCCCACTGAGGCAAAGAGTTACCTGGAACACCCAAGTAGCAGCCCAAAGCAGCACTCTTCAATCTAAAGGAAGTAGTCAATGGGTGCAACTTCAAGGAGTCCTCCTTACCGTGGGACTCCATGATCTCAACGACCCAGTTGTCCTTGAGGTCACCGATAGTCAAGTTACCGTAACCGGCAACCTCATACTCGGACTTACTGACAGGAGCAGCGATCTCGTGGGTGTGCAAGTTTCTACCAGTCATTGGGTGCATAAGTCTGACAGTCATACCGTCAATGACGTACTCAGGGTTCTTGTCGGTCTCAGGCTCGTAGTATGGAGCACCACGAGGTCTCTGGAAAATCCAGTTGTTGTTGGAGTCCTTGTGAGAGTAGGTAGTGACCTGCTGCTGCTTGGAACCTTCTGGGAAGGTCTGGACATGGGAGTGCAACAAACCACCGGTCAAACCCTGGTTCTTGAGAGTAACGTAGGAGTGGCCAATAGTAACATCTCTTGGACCGCCACCAACATCACTGTTCTTCAAGTTGGCCTGGAACAAAGAAGACATGTTAGCATCGCCAGTACCAGACTTGTACAAGAGGTCAAAGTGAATCTTGAAGGAGACCAAGAAGACACAGAATGGCACAATGATCAAAGCCACGATTCTGGCAAACCAGTGGTAGAAGTACTTCTTCCAGGTAATGGTTTTGTCACCAAACTTGTTCCACAAGTCAACCACGGTGTAGATACCAACAAGGGTGGTAACAAACAAACCCACCATCTTGGTGGACATGGTGCAACCAATGCACACACCAGTGATCAAAAGCCACTTCCACCACTTTCTGGTAAACTCCTGGGAACGGGTATTGAAGTTGTTGAAGCGGGAGAAAGCCAAGACGGTAGCAGTGGTGAAAAACAAAAGAGGGGAGTCAAGCAAAATGAACTTACCCAAGGTAACGTAAGACAATTCAAAAGTAACCATGGTGGTGAAAAGCCAGGTCGACAAGATGGAAAAGCCGATTTCCTTACAGGTGAAGTAAGCCACAGGGGCACACAAGCCGGAGAACATCACCTGGAAGAGTCTCATCTTGGTGTAGTCAATGTAGTCTGGGTAGAGTTCACCAGATGGGAAATCCCAAGAGCCATTGTAGCCGGCAAGGTAGCCGGAAAGACCCACAAGCATCTTACCCAAGGGAGGGTGCACGTCGTGGTAGAACTCGTGTCTCAAGTAGTACGAGCCAAACTTACCGAAATGGGCCTCATCCCAAACGACGTGGTTGTTGACGGAGATTCTGTAAGCTCTCAAAAGGAAGGACAAAACCGTGAAGGTGAGAGGAGCCAACCACTTCTCCAACTTGAGCAAAGCGGAGGAGGTGGACTCCTCGTATTTGGCCTCAGCAGAGTCCACATCGTCGGTAGTCTCATTCTTTAAAGGCGACAGCGGCGACTTCTGTGATTTTCTCAACCGAGCTTTCGAGCTCAGGTCCACGTTGACACCCGAAGCAGACATCGTAGAACTAAAGTTGATGCTTTCTCTGAAAATTCATACGTGTTAAAACACGCGGAGCGTGGATATGCAGGTGGCTCTAAACAGCCGATGGAGAAACGGACGGGAATGGGGGGCATACTTGGCAATGGAGAGGAAAAAGAGACGAACAAATTGGTCAGTCTTGTTACCCACTTTGCTTCAAGGCAACTTCCATAAAATTTTGACCTTCTACGGCATTTTTGGTGTTTTCTGTGGTGGCTGCGAAAAACGATATCGGCTTTGTGGTCCACCGCCAAGAGCCTCGAGATTCTCGAAGCGCAGTAGCGAAAAGCAGAAATTTAGAGTCTTTAGGATTGAAAATGCAACATTTTGCGTGAACGTCGAAGAAGCTGTAGAAAAAGGCGGTCTTGACCGAAAATGTGGCTTCAATGCTGAGGCTACGCCGTGTTCGCTTATGTGTGCATGGCTGCGAAATCGTCCTCGCTGATACCGGTACAGGTCATCGGATCGACCTGGCAGATGGTCTGAAAAGGCTGTTTGACGATTTGAGTGGTTGGCTTGTGTAAACGATTTGTGGATTTACTAGATGATTGAAGTTGAAATGCTTCCAATTGATGCTTGAGGGAGAGATTGGGGTGAGTCGTGTTCGAGTCCCTACGTTACCTAGTACATGTAGGTCAATGGGCCAACTAGCTATAGTACAGAGAGGGTGCTTTCCTCAGTGTAATCGCATATCTCGAACCTATTGTATTTCATTGATGTAGTTCCAACACGATTATACAGTGAGAATCGCTGTTAAGAAAGCACGTTGGTGATGCAACGGCTCTACTGCTCTCAAGGCAATTCATGAATACTGGGTTTAACATTCTCCACTAGAGGTACCAATTGTCGTGAGAAACACTTAGTTCAGATTGTGGTCTGTCGCAGCTTTTCCTAAGACATCTTACAATCGCAATTCCCCCTTCAAAACTTCAATCCAACTACTGAAGGATCTCTCCTCCCCTGTGACCAAATACTCTACGGTTCCCGGTACACGCATGCTACGAGTTACACCCTCAACTTCAGTCGCCAGTGCTAAAGACCGAGCAACGAAGCCCCAGAGTCTAGCCCCATTAGCGGCTCAGACGGATCTAAAAATATGGGTTGCTTATTGGAAGTAGACCAGAAGAGATCTGCCCTTCCGGCACTGCTTGTCCACCCGACAATCCATCACCAACCTTAAACGTCAGGGCGTATGCGCTTAAAGCCCTAACCCTAAAACTGTCAAAAACACCCTTTCCAGATTGCACCGAACTTTCCCAGACGCGTTCCTCACCAAACGTCACAATTGCGTTTGCAAAACTCCAAACACCGGATTCCACGGAAAGAGTCCCAAAACCACCGCAACCTCCACTGTGATTTCGCAGCCACCCACGGTGTCTTAAAACCACGAGATCTTGAAAAATTACGCCCGGTGCAGGCTCTGGCCCCACTTTTACACAAGGGTGTTTCGAAACTGTTCTGAGCCAATCGATTCAAAGTGAAAATACCCTTCTATTTGTAGGCCCCTAAACTACCTGCCATGCACCTAGCCGTCAGATCAGCAACCTGACTCTCACATGAGCATTGCTAGGGTCCGCGCCAACGACCTCGGCCGGTTCCGTGTATGGCCGGGCACCCACTCGTCCGGGTCTGGGGAAACTAGAACCCAAATGCCGGAGGCGTAGGCCCCAGGGTTTTGCAACAAAACAAAAGGCAGAATTTCCAACATTCTCCAGTCACCACTAGGGTGTTTGCTGGAGCAACGGTGGCCAGACCCGTGCACCATATGGTTGCTTCGGCATCTGGCCAGTGGAAATTGCAGTGTCCAGGTGGTGGCAGGCCCCGGCACATTGTGCAGTACGCCTATGGAGCAGACTGCCCCGGCGGTGCGGGATATATAAGAGCATACGTTTTCCCACCCTGCCAGGATTCCTTGATTTTCACCCCTCCACAAATCAACTTATTTGCACAATGGCTATCAACATCGGTATCAACGGTTTCGGCAGAATTGGTCGTCTCGTTTTGAGAGTCGCCCTCTCCAGAAAGGACATCAACGTCGTTGCTGTCAACGACCCTTTCATTGCTCCTGACTACGCTTCTTACATGTTCAAGTACGACTCCACCCACGGTCAGTACTCCGGTGAGGTCAAGACCGACGGTGACAGCTTGGTCATTGACGGCCACAAGATCACCGTTTTCGGTGAGAAGGACCCAGCTTCCATCCCATGGGGTAAGGCTGGTGTCGACTACGTCATTGAGTCCACTGGTGTCTTCACCAAGATCGAGGGTGCCCAGAAGCACATTGACGGTGGTGCCAAGAAGGTTATCATCACTGCTCCTTCCGCTGACGCCCCAATGTTCGTTGTCGGTGTCAACGAGAACAAGTACAACGGTGAGAACATTGTTTCCAACGCCTCTTGTACCACCAACTGTTTGGCCCCATTGGCCAAGGTTGTCAACGACAACTTCGGTATTGAGGAGGGTTTGATGACCACCGTCCACTCTATCACCGCCACCCAGAAGACCGTTGACGGTCCATCCCACAAGGACTGGAGAGGTGGTAGAACCGCTTCCGGTAACATCATCCCATCCTCCACCGGTGCCGCTAAGGCCGTCGGTAAGGTCATCCCAGAGTTGAATGGTAAGTTGACCGGTATGTCCTTGAGAGTGCCAACCGTCGACGTTTCCGTCGTTGACTTGACCGTCAGATTGAAGAAATCTGCCACCTACGAGGAGATCTCCGCTGCCATCAAGAAGGCTTCCGAGGGTGAGTTGAAGGGTGTCTTGGGTTACACCGAGGACGCTGTCGTCTCCACCGACTTCTTGGGCTCCAACCTCTCCTCCATCTTCGACCAGAAGGCCGGTATCTTGTTGTCCCCAACTTTCGTCAAGTTGATCTCTTGGTACGACAACGAGTTCGGTTACTCCACCAGAGTCGTCGACTTGTTGGAGCACGTTGCTAAGAATTAGCTATCCACGAAGTTGTGAGGGACTCGATGCCCCTTGTAACTGGCCCTTGTGATAGTAAACAATGTGATTACTAGAATGAACGCAGTATTGCAAAGAAATGTAGTATTTGTAGTGTCGGCATAGGCACTTTAATTGGTTGTCATGCTTCTCATTTATTCCGAAACTTCCCCTTTTGAATCGTCTCATACTGAAGAAAGACATACATTATTCTGCCCGTCTCGTATCATTGTCAGACATACTAATAATTTTCGACATGTCACCATATTTGAAAGACACTTGGCAACAAAGGCTCCTTAACGTCTCATCAATTGAATAAATTTTAAGTATGAATCTCACGATGAGCTGCTCAACCCATTGCCTTTTATTCAAAGCCTCACATAAAGATGCGTCGAAGACATTCATACCATTACGGCAGACAACAGTACCAAAGGAGCAACCTCCATCAGGTAAATGCAAAGAATTCATCATTCTGTAAAACAAGCCCCTATAATGCACCCAAACTCACCACTTTCCTCATTTTTCTTGCTTAAGGTTATTGTGGACCATATTATCTATCGCACTGGGCCACTTCTGCCGTCCTGCTTATTGCCGATACAACCCAAACAGCCCATGCCCGTCATTCTATACTTCCAACAACACATTCTTTTGCTATGAGGTTTCTTCTTGATCAAAACTTTCACGTCTACAAGGCGCAACATGCTCCAAAATTTACACAGAAACACCTTTCCACGATACAAACCCTCTCGGCCAACTATGTCTACAATAAATACATCTCCACAACAGCAGACATAATACCCAAGTATGACAGCGTTGAAGATGTGGAAATCGGGGTAAACGCAGACAGTATCAGCCAAGGTGACCTTGAAGTGACGTATGTTACAATAAAACACGGTTCCTCGTCTCAGATGGCGTGTTTTGTTAGAGATAACGAGACCGTTTTGGCATTGCTCAAGTCGGGAGCACCGGAGTTTTTGGTGAATCTACTTGAGTCCTTGGATTTTGATCAGCCCCTCCTGTTAAGGCCTCAGCCTGTGGGAAGCGGGGGAATTCTGACATTGGTCGATGCCATGGCGCCTGTTTTGGCTGCAGATCTGGGGATCATGGGGAATATCGATATAACGTTTACGCCGAGAGAGAAGCTCAAGAAAGACTCACTTAAAGAGATTTTGATTAATGTGCCGAGAAAGGACTCTTGCCGGTTATTGGAAGGGTCCGATAGACCCATGCATACTTTGTCGTTGTGGTTGACCAAGGCCACGAGCGTGAAGTTCAGAAATATGGAAACAAAAACATTCACGAGTGACCTCATTTGCATTTCCAAAAATGGAAGGATCCGCCTTATAGGCGATCACATACTAGACGATGACGCTGCTACGCAGTTGGTGACTCAAGTTTGTCGTGCTTTGGCGTGAATTGAATCTATGTAAAAATCATGATGACTGTCCACAAGATGGACGCGGTCACCACAGCGAAGCCAGTCCAAATAATACCCAGATGGGTAGCGGGCAGGTGTCGAAGCCTTTGAAGATTAAGATTGATGCTGATCATGCTGAAGATAAGGGCAAAGAGAAATCCAAACACGAGCATAATGAAAACAAACATGTTATTGGCATCGCTGAGTTGAATTTCCTCCTGCTGAAGTCTGAGTATGCCAAATATAATGCCAAAATTAATGCCAGAAATGAAAAGCGATGTAAAACACAAGGTGAAGTAAATGAAGGATAGTATGGTGTCGTAGTCATGCACGAAACGGATTTGGTAATCGCTCTCGTTGTTCAAGTACAGTGGTTCCTCGTCAAGCGAGTCATATCTGAACACGCTTCCATTCTCAGCGTCTAAAAGACCCTTCTCTTTGTGTGAGTAGGAGAGTCTTCTTAAAACACGGAATGATCTGACGAGTCTCATTTTCGACCTGATAAAAGACAAGATAACGTTATTGAGGAACGAATCATCCAAGTCACTGCTATATTGGAGGTACCAGTAGTAGTTCTCGTCATCATCGTCTCCAAAGTTATCAAGTGCGCTTAAGTCGTTCATCCGCTTGACATAGTCGGGATCAAACAGTTGATACAGTTTGACACTGCAAACATTCTTGTCAATCGAGCTTCTATGCTTGGGCAGAACGCTGCCTCTAGCTTGAGGGTCTAAAGTGTTTTGCAACGAGGTGCATGACTTCAGTCGACTGAGAATGACTCGAGACTTGTCCTGAATGAGACCCTCGTCAAAGACATTTTGATTGTTGACGTACTCCACGTTCTCGTAATTCTTGAACAAGTTGATATTCAAGATTTGCAGGTAGTGATTATTCTGCTCCTCAGGAATATAATTGAAGTAACACGATCTCATGTAGTCGTACAAGTCAAAGTCCTTGAAGGGATGAACCAAAGAGTTGAGCAAAAGGTTTTGCACCTTGACAGGTAACTTCTTGAGGGTGATTGATCTGTACTTGTTGACGAGCTGATTACCATCAATGGTCGTTTTGAGCGACTCCTGGAAATTGTACAAATTAGTGCCGTTGCTATGAATGCTGAATTTGTTGAACGGAAAAGGATCCATGTGGCCTGTGTCAAACAGGATAAGGGAGTCAATTCCGTCCAGGGTGAAGATGTTTTCATCAAGGAGCATGTAGAAACTGTCTTCATAGTCTCTATTATCAACGGTGGAGGTGGCATTAGAAGTTTCAGGTAGATATTCACTACCTGTGGTCAAGGGTGATACCGAAGCAGAAGCACCTTCGTGACCAGACATGTCATTATGCTGACTAGCGTTCTTATGCAAAAAGAATCTCGTTCTGTCGAACACAAGCTTGAGAGACGGTCTCAAGTTATTCGAGACCAAAGCGTTGATGGTGAGCTTAGTCATGGTCGTCACCTCATGCGAAGAGAGATACTCAGTCAAGAGATTTTCAGCCTTGATTTGAGTAGCGTCGTCTTCTGAAAGCATGTACAGAAGTAGGCCCTCAGCAACACGATTGGGGAGGCAGCAGTAGGAGTACTTCCTCAAACCACCGGTGTGGACAATGAGAACAGAAGACTTCTGGTGCTCGTGGGAGACAATGTAAGAGGGGTTTTGGTCCTCCGAACCTTGGGTCAAGTACGTCACAGACATCTTGGAAGGGCCCTTGAGTTTCTGGAGGTTGAGAACCACATCAATGCAAAGGGTAAGATCGTTTCTAGAAGTAGTGTCCTTTGGAAGTAAGGAATGCAAAGCAAAATTCTTCTTTAGATTGCTCACAAGGTCGAACTTGGTGAGTTGGTCAACATTATAATCGACATGAAGGTTTTCATACAACGAAGACTCTTCGGAAGCAGCTGAAGCAACATTGGTGCCCACGGAGGAGCAAGACGCCGACTTCTTGAGCTGGCCCTGTGGCGTGGCGTAAGTATACTTGCGATGCATGGACAAGTGGATGCTTCTTGACTCCCTCTCGATGTCCTCTAGAAGCAATGCTAGCTGGGATGTGAGCGGAGATAAGTCAAAGTTGACAAAGGAACGTGGGTTGACATGGAGGTAGTGGGAAAGCGATGCAATGAACTTGGAGGACTTCGCCTGGTCCGGATAGTGCTTGGCGAGCTTCTTGAAGATCTTCTTCAAGGCGATCTTCTGCACCAAGATGTACTTTGTAAGTTTCTTGACGGTCACAGAGACGTCGTTGATGACGTGGGAGTGGAAGGGCACAAGCTTGCGGTACTTGGCAGCAGCGTCAATATCAGCCTGGAGAACTAGCTCCAAGTCTGTCTTGTATAGCTGGAGCTTTCGCTGAAGCTCCCCCGTCTTGGTCGATAGGAACAAGTTGACGTAGTCAAAGTTCTCGATGAACTTGCCGTGGAGGTTCACGAGAGAGGCCGGCTCTTGCTTCTGCGTGATGCCACGGATAGACGCTTTCAAGTCATTGTAGTCGATGTTGTAGACCTTCCACTCCGGTATTGATAGGCAAGCAAGGTTCTGGCCAAACTTCATGCAAAGGAAGGAGCGGCTGGTGGGTGACTATGGAGGGGTAGGAGATGAGATTGATGAGCCCGTTCTTGAGATATGATGGCCAGGGAACAAAAGTGGGATCCGGAAATAGGAAAGAATAAGCCGAAAGGTGGGAGGGAAAGAAGACCTTATATACCGCCGCTGCACCAAAACGCAGTGCTATCTCAATGACACAATCACTAAAGCTCAATGTACGTTTTGTGCCGCGCGCGATCATAGGATGAGAGAGATTCTGCCGCACTGCACCACGTGGACGATAAGGTAGGAGGTTGGAAGAGGATGGAGGGGAAGGAAAACGACCAGATTGACGGATTCTTCACGTTTGACTATAAATACGGTGGGTTCCCACTCTTGAGAGAGAAGTTTCAGGGTTTTTCTGTGGGGGCTTCGTGGCTGCAGCTTGGCGGGCACACGAGTTAATTCTGTATTGGGTGCAAAAGAATTAGGCAGATTGCGCTTCGATCGCACGAGCCACCAGCCTCCACTAGTCAATACAAGGCCGATACGGAGCCTCATAAAGGGTCCTATTGTGCGTGTGGAGAAGCTTGCATTTGTTGAGTTCAGGAAGATTCTTCTGCCATCTTTTGGAAGAGTTTTCTGACGGGTTTGCAAATTTTCTTCCCCGACATCGCTGTCGTCACACATTAAGCCTTTGTACTTAAATCAGACTGGGGCGCTCGTCGGGAATACGTACTTGCTCGCCCGCACCAGCCACAAGGGGTGTTTTTCACTTTCCATATCATTCAAGAATCACTGACGATTATTATTTACTTTCAACGCAGTCACCGTATACTTTTTGGTCTTGAACAATGGCCTTCGAGGTTGCTGGAGGTCCCCTCGTCTTATCTCTGCTGCGGCGAGTAGATCGCATTTTGCGCTTTTTTTTTTTTTTTCAGAGCGGCTCTGCGTCGTCTTGGTCTGCCTATGTCAGAGTCAGATAACAATTTTTCATTTGTCAAGCCTATTGGCGATTACGGAAAATCACAAAGTCTTTTGACTATAAACTTCTCTCAATATAACGGTCGCCGAAACTGTAAAGCTTGCTTCGCGGGGTACTAATAATATTAAGCCTTGATCAGCAGCCAAGGCTTATACTGGAGTAATCCGCAGCGCCGACTAGCACCTAACCATGAACAAATCCAGCATATGTATTCCTGTGATTTTGCGTCTCATTCTCTGAGATGGTCCTGCCGTGTCAGCGTATCTGTTTTGTGGAACCTTGGTTTTGTGCTCTTCTATTGTTCGCAAGGCCTGGCTAAGCCGGATTGATCGACGAAAAGTCCGTAAATGTGAATGACGATAATGGTCCTCGGGGGCTTGTTCAACCGGTGCTGGCCAAACACGGACAACGGCCGGAATGAATACAATTGCAGGCTTACTACGAAGGGCGAGTGGTGTCTGTTTTCAGCCCGCACGGCTAACCTCCAGCTATTGTGGAACATTCCAAGGTGCTTACTTGAACAGGGCTTTCCGGAAATGATTGCTGTACAATTCCTTTTGGGATATCAACAACCTGAAGATAGGCTTATCGTTGTTTGGGTTGCTGCTTTGAGAGTGACAGGCTTCTCTGTCCATTCAAGCCTCGCACTGGCCGTTGACAATGGCTGCAACCCAGCACCCTGTAGATGGAGAGAATTACCCCAATCTTCATCTTCGTTTTGTCTACGATTCTTTTTCTATCTTTTCATTCTGACGCTAGGCGCTTCTAGGATGCAAATAATGCAAATAAGATTGACAAAGTCGTCGTGGCGAGTAGAGAGAGGAAATGTAGGCTGGAGGTGACACTCTATTGGCCAGCCACCTAGAGGTACAAAATGGTGCCGGGGGAATGTGCCTTCAAAAAATGAAACAAAACTTAAGAGCCTTGCCTCTGCCGGATCATCCGGATATCATCGACATATTAGGCGCCTGTGAAGAAAATCATGTCACCACTTAAAATACTCCCAAAGGCCTCTGTCATATAATGTGTCAATTCGCAGCAAAAGCATGCAAGCGAACCTGGAATCGATGTCGACGCACGTGACAAGACGACACCCCACCAGTGATAAGGCCATTTCCCCCCGAAGTGTCCTAAACGTCTTAAAAATGGTTTCTGTTTCTTCGTCCAATCAACCTATCAAACCTTACAGATCACGAAAACTGAAAAAGTAAAAAATTCATCGCTGACATGCCCCTCGATCGTGGGGTAGATGGACCCCCAACCAATGGCCGCGGCTGCAAATCGCTTTACTGATTATTGACGATCACGTGAGATCACTCAATACGCTTTTTTTGCAACTGCTGCCCCCATGTGCACCACCCATCTAAAGCCTTATATCTCTAGTGCACCCACAAAAGTAGCTTTTCCATCTTTTGGCGAACTCATCAAATATCATGAGTACGCAAACTGAGGCGATTGCCGCTGTGGTGGAGGTGACCAAGTCGGTCAACTTCCTGTCCCAGCAGGCCAAAGCCATTCCTTCCCCATATGCTGCCTTATTGGAAACTCACCAGCTTTTAGCTGGAAATGAGCCATTTTTCCATGTTTCTGCTTTCCTTCAGCAGCGTGCCGACCAGGAGGCTGCTGAAGAGAGAGAAGGCGAGGTTCCTGCCAAGCAGGCCGTTTCTGTCACTACAGACTCACAGACGCTTTTCCAGAACCTACCTCACTTGTCCAACTCAGTGTACAAGTCCAACCCTACGGTTGTTCACGTTGAAATCAACGACGCTGACTTTGGCATTGCTGCTGCCTTGACGGACTTGTCGTACCCTGTGTTTGTGTCCCACGGTGTTGCTCATGCTCATAATGTTGCACAGGCTGCCTATGCTGCCGCTTTTGCTGAGCAGAAGTTGGTTTTCCACTTGTACGTGCCTTCCAGCGCTACCGAGAAGCTCAAGGGTAAGACCGAGATTGCCACCAACTTGTCCTCGGTCGCTGAGGCTGCCTCCTTCTACGAGGTTTCTCCTTTCACAACCTTGAACAAGCTGTCCAAGGCCAAGGACGCTATCGTTGTTTTGGGCCTGCCTTCTGAAGAGTTTGTTGCCGCTGCTTCTAAACAACAAGCTCTCATATACCGTGTGGACGTCTACCAGCCATTCGATTTGAAGGCTCTTCTTTCTTCCATTCCAGCTGGCGTTGAGACCCTTACATTGGTGGAACAGACCAACAGATCTGCTTCTTTCTCCGCCTTGCTTTTAGACTTTTTCAAGAACTACTCCGCTTTGCAGTCTTTGAAAAACTTCACCAAGGTTGTCGGTGCCAAGCTTGGCCAGTACACTGACGCTACCAAGATTGTCGGTGAGCTTTTGAACAACACCAGATCTGAAGCGCCAAAGCAGAACGTTCTTTTCGGATCCGTCTCATCCACCGAGGAGGTCTCCCCTCAACTGGAGGAGGGTGCCAAGAAGGTCTACGCTTTGGAACAGGCCTACCTCAAGGTCTTGTCTCAAGTCAACGACAAGTCTCACATTTGGAACGATTTCTCCGCTCCATCTGTCGGTGGCTCCTCCAACCCAGAGTTCGGTTTTGGTTCTTTCTTGCATTACGAAGAGCAGCAAGCTGCATTGATCAACATTGTCTCTACAGCCATCCAGAAGAACAGTTTCGCTTCTTTGGACAACGAAAAGCTTATCGAGCTTTTAACACTGTGGTTGGTGCTCGTCAAGTCTGGTAAGCCATTCGAGAGCACTCAGGAAGTCGTTAAGCTCTTGAACACCGATACCTCCGGCACTTCTCAGCAGATTCTCAACCTTAAGGACTTCTTCGAGGTCAGACCAAACTGGTTGGTTGGTTCCGATGCTTGGTCGTACGACTTGGGTTCTTCCGGTGTCCACAGTGTCATTGCTTCCGGTAAGAACGTCAACATGTTGGTGATTGACTCTGAGCCATACTCCAACAAGAAGTTGGATCTCGTGCGTAAGAAGGACATTGGTTTGTACGCCATGAACTACGGTAACACCTATGTTGCATCCATCGCTATTTATTCTTCCTACACTCAGGTGTTGCAAGCTTTCATTGAGGCTGAGAAGTTCGACGGTCCTTCTGTTGTCTTGGCTTACTTGCCTTACGAGTCTGAGAACAGTGACATCTTGAGCATTCTTAAAGAGACCAAGCTTGCTGTTGACGCTGGCTACTGGCCCTTGTACAGATACGATCCTTCTATCGAGAAGGACGACGACAGATTCAAGCTCGACTCCTCCTCTTTGAGAAAGCAGTTGAGAGACTTCTTGGACAGAGAGAACAAGTTGACTCTTTTGGCCAAGAAGAACCCAGAGCTCCTGAGAAAATTGACTGCTTCCGCTAACAGCGAGGCCAAGAGACAGCAAACTCGCGTCGAAGACGAGTCCTTCAAGCAGTTGTTGCAGGGTTTGTCTGGTCCTCCATTGACTGTCGCTTTTGCTTCTGATGGTGGTAACGCCGAGGCTGTTTCCAAGAAGATCAACAGACAGGCTTTGGCCAGAGGCTTGAAGTCTACTGTCTTGTCTATGGATGATGTCTCAGTTGAGGACTTGGGTCTTGAGACCAACATCATCTTTGTCACATCCACTGCTGGTCAGGGTGAGTTCCCCAACAACGGTAAAGCCTTCTGGGATGGCTTGAAGCAGGCACAGGACTTGGACTTGACTTCCGTCAAGTTCTCTGTGTTCGGTTTAGGTGACTCGAAGTACTGGCCAAGAAAGGAAGACAAGCACTACTACAACAAGCCAGGTCAGGACTTGCACCTGAAGTTGAAGCTTTACGGTGCCGAGGAGCTCGCTGAGTTGGGTCTCGGTGATGACCAGGACCCTGATGGATTCAACACTGGTTACGAGGAGTGGTTGCCAAAGATCTGGAAGGCCTTGGGTGTTGATGGCGTCGAAGGTGTCGAAGAACCCAAGCCATTGACGAACGAGGACATGAAGATTGGCTCCGACTACTTGAGAGGTACCATCGCTGAGGGTCTTCGTGACGAGAGTACCGGTGCTATCTGTGCTGTCGACCAGCAGTTGACCAAGTTCCACGGTATCTACATGCAAGATGACCGTGATATCAGAGACGAAAGGAAACTGCAGGGCTTGGAGCCAGCTTACTCCTTCATGGTCCGTCTTAGATTGCCAGGTGGAGCTGCTGATCCTTCTCAGTACTTGAAGTTGGACGAGCTTGCTGACGAAAGAGGTAACGGTACCTTGAAGATCACCACCAGAGCTACTTTCCAGTTGCACGGTGTTGTCAAGCATGACTTGAAGCCTGCTATCAGAGGTATGAACTCTGCTCTCTTGGATACTTTGGCTGCTTGTGGTGACGTTAACAGAAACGTCATGGTGTCTGCTCTTCCGGGCAACGCCAAGGTCCACAGACAGGTTGCTCAGGCTGGTTCCGAGATTTCTGAGTACTTGTTGCCTTCCACCACTGCTTACCACGAGATCTGGTTAGAAGGTCCTGATGACGGCGACAAGCCAGGCTACCAGGAGGCTTGGGAGAACAAGAAGGGTGGTCCAAAGTTGAAGAAGACTATGGTTGCTGGTAACGCCTTGGTCGACCACGAGCCTCTTTACGGACCAACCTACTTGCCCAGAAAGTTCAAGATTGTCATCACTGTTCCACCTTACAACGACGTTGACGTCTATGCTCACGACATTGGTTTGATTGCCATTGTGGAGAACGACGAGGTTATCGGTTTCAACCTTCTCGCTGGTGGTGGTATGGGTTCTACTCACAACAACGTTAAGACCTATCCAAGAACTGGTTCTTTGTTCGGTTTCGTTCCAAGAGACAAGATCAACCAGGCCTGTGAGAAGGTTATGTTGGTGCAGAGAGACTTCGGTGACAGAACGAACAGAAAGCACGCTAGATTGAAGTACACCATTGACGACATGGGTGTTGAGGAGTTCAAGGCCAAGGTTGAGGAGTACTGGGGTGAGAAGTTCGAGGAGGCCAAGCCTTTCGAGATCAAGAGCAACATCGACTACTTTGGCTGGGTCAAGGACGAAGAGGGCTACAACCACTTTACCGCTTTCGTTGAGAACGGTAGAATCGAGGATACCCCAGAGTTGCCTCAGAAGACTGGTTTGAAGACCATCGCCCAGTGGTTGCTTGACAACAAGAAGTCCGGTGAATTCAGATTGACTGGTAACCAGCATATCGTTCTTTCGAGAATTGCTGACGAGGACTTGCCCAAGATCAAGGAGTTGCTTGCCAAGTACAGCTTGGACAACACCGATTTCTCTGGTTTGAGATTGTCCTCCTCTTCATGTGTGGCTTTGCCAACCTGTGGTTTGGCAATGGCTGAGTCTGAACGTTACTTGCCAGAGCTCATTGGCAAATTGGAGACTGCTCTTGAAGACTACGGTTTGAGACATGACTCTGTCGTCATGAGAATGACTGGTTGTCCTAACGGATGTGCCAGACCTTGGTTGGCTGAGGTTGCCCTTGTGGGTAAGGCCATGGGTGCCTACAACTTGATGTTGGGAGGTGGCCACCACGGTCAGAGATTGAACAAGATCTACAGATACTCCATCAAGGAGGATGAGATCATGGACATTTTGTTGCCATTGTTCAAGAAGTGGTCTTTGGAGAGACTCGACAATGAGCCATTTGGTGACTACTGTATTAGAACGGGTGTTATTGCGGAGACTACCGAGGGTAAGTACTTCCACGAGAACATCCCTGAAGAAGCCTAAGCTTCATCGGTGCTCGCACCATACTTATAGCAGCATATTTATTAATCTACATATTCGGTTTCATGTTCACGTAGTATTTTGTTGGGACTTGAGTTTTGGTATCGTTGGAGTCTCGTGACGCTCCATTTCAAGCACATCGGCGATTTTCAAGGGTTGAGCTGTCATGCTAACTTTTCGTAGTCTTCGTAGGACTGACTTTTCACAGCTTTTGCTGACTTTGTCTGCTTCTTTAGTGAGATAGTCTATGTGATTTGTTTTGATCGCCTTCAAGCTTCGTAGTAGCTCCGCCTTCTCGGCTTTGTTGAGTTCCAAAGGCATGTAAAAAGAATGTAGTACTGTTATCTTCAGATTGTACGCGGTGATATCAACACTTCACTGCACCACAGCGTGCATTGCCATATAAGGACATTTCATGATTTAAAACATCAATAGAAACAAATGCTATTCAGTAGGGTAAAGAAAAATAAAAACATGAGCAAAATGGATTACATTTATTAGAAAGTCATGCTAGAGGTATTCACTGATTTGTGATTTTCGCAGCCAATTGGTCGTCTGACACTCTTAGTGTCCAAAATCATCAAACCGGCAACTACAATTGAAACAATTTCTTTACTTTTATTACTTAACAAACATCCCTAAGAAAAAAAAAAAAAAAATGCTCCAGTCTCCCGAATTACTCTTGTCGATTGTTACAGTCTAAGGCTGTGTAAGACTACCAAACTTTAGAGCGAAAAGTGTCGGGATATATTTTTCTGGACGATTTTCACCTAATCAAACATCCAAACCCATCCAATTATTTTTAGCACAATCGAAATTATGGCACAGTTGGATATCACCTCCACTTCTTGACCCTCGCACGACTGTTGCCATCCATACTCAAGATCTCATACGTCTCTATCTACACCAATCAACCAAACAAAACACACACACACATCAGTCCACAATGGTTCTCGAGGCCACAATGATCGCAATCGATAACTCCGAGTACATGCGTAACGGAGATTATCTTACAACTCGTTACGATGCTCAACTTACCGCCACAGAGTTCATCTTTCAGAACAAGCTCAATTCCAATCCGGAGAATACTGTGGGATTGCTTTCATACGGAGGCTCAGGTCCACAGGTCTTGTCTACGCTAACAACAGATTTTGGTAAGATCTTGTCTGGAGCTCATGGTACCAAGATTGATGGAGAGAACCACTTCTCCAGCGGCATCCAGGTGGCTGCCTTAGCATTGAAGCATAGACAAAACAAGGTCCAGAGTCAACGAATCATTGTCTTCGTTGGCAGTCCTCTCAAAGAAACAGAGAAGGAATTGGAGAAGTTAGCGAAGAAGATGAAGAAGAACAACGTTGCGATTGACGTGATCAATTTCGGCGAGGAAGCCATCAACACAGCCAAATTGGAACGTTTCCATGCTGCAGTTAACAACCATGACAACTCTCACTTGGTGACCGTGCCTGCGGGCTCCCGTCTCTTGTACGAAGTGATCGCATCCTCTCCAATTTTGGTGGAGGACGGCTTCGACATGGAAGGCGCTTCCGGTGGCGAGTTCTTCGGCGGTATGGACCCTAACATGGATCCTGATTTGGCATTGGCATTGCGTCTTTCGTTGGAAGAAGAGAAGCTGAGACAGGAGCGTGAGGCAGCAGAGAAGAACAAGCAGCTGAGTAACTTAGACATGATAGACGAGGACGCCGAGTTCGAAAAGAAAGACGATAAGAAAGGTGACGATAAGCCTAGTGAAAACTAAGAAGTCGATGTTGCACCCGCATTTATGGGCTGAAAGGGTAATAATAGCTCTCGCAGGCACTGAGAGCTGCAAAAACCTGACTTGTCTATCTCAGCAATTGTTCTTGACAGGTTTTGCTGACGGTTCTAGAGAAACGTGGCACATGGATCAATATTAGATGCATTTACGGTTTCCCTATAGAGGTGTTGTCGTGAGACCTTCCCCGTGCACTTGCGTCTTTGGTAGTCATGAGTCATATCATAAACACGAAATGATGATCATATGAAGTTGTGGTCACTGTGTGGGTAGTCTACCTGGAATAGTCTCATTGTGCTCGAGGTATATAATCGCGTTTGACGGTCCACTCTCATCCTTTTTGTGAACCAGACCGAACAACAAATAAAAACCATACTGCTAAATAAGAAATGCCGGTACCTTTGTCAACTGTCAAGCCCTCGAAAAGTAGGAGGAGGGAGACCCGAGAGGAGAGAAAGTCCGCAAATAATGATCAACAGTTGTTGATAGCACCTTATGAAGTGGCCTCCACGAAGCCAATCGACCTCACTGTGTCACAATTCTTGGACATGTACTCCAAGGTATGTTTTATTTTGAAAATAATTTAAATCTATCTAACTGTTAGGGTAAGTGGAATTTATCCAAGGTGCCATGCCCGCCATGTTTCACGAACAAAGGGTTGATGGCAGCGCCAGAATGCTACTCTGAGAGAACCAGAACGGCTGAAGTCCAGTCGTATCTCAGCCTCAAGCATTGGGATGATCATGACCTTTTCAAGCCCATGTCATCAAGGCTTAGAAAGAAACATCAAATGACTGGATTCACAATCTCGTTGATCCACAAGTCAAAAGTTCTAGTCAAGCATGAGACAAGAATGAATTACCGAGAAATGCCACGGAATGTATCATTGGATTCCCATAGTCTTCTTTCCAAAGACTACTTCTACTTGTTAGACGCTAGCAAGGACTGGAGAACTGCCAACAGTCCTCTAGTGGTGGGGAGACCCAATATCCGGTTGTATTGTGGTGTCAGAATCATGAGTCCCAAAAACGAGCCTCTCGGAGTTATTTCAGTGTTCGACATTAATGCCAGGAAACAATTCCTGGAAGACATGATTCACGATCTTCATGTCGCTGCCCGTGAAGTCATGAAGATCTTGAACACCCCGTACGAAGAAATCCTCGAAGAAAGAAGGCAGTCTCTAGATTCAATTGCACCTCAAAAAGCAGCCAGTGATGTCGAAGAAGAGTTAAAGCAACTCTCGATCAAGTTGGGCAGGGCCACGAGTACAAATTGTGCAATGTCAGTATTTGAAAGGGATGGATCTGGAGCACCCTATTCGCAAAACCACCATTTTGTTCTGACCCTTGGCGACGACAACGAGGACATCATGCGTGGTTGCCTTGACAAAAAGCAGAGAAGAAGCTTGACAAAGATGCTCTATCGAGTGGGGTCGTTGACTCTGGCAGCAGATATGCTTTGTGAATCATTGGCTGCCAATCTTAAGGCTGAATTTGTCTTTATCGTCGAAATTAGATCAGCGGAGTTGTACTCGGTGTCTAGCGAGTACTTTCCCAAGGGCCACACCAAGATTGACGCAGAGCTGTTCAAGTATGCTAACAAGCTTGTCAAGAGCAAACGCATGATGGAAGAGACTGACCGAGTGCTGACAAGGGTTTTGGGAACCTTCGGCAACGGCTACCTGACTAGCAAGTCGGATCATGACCTTTTCATTAAGGCATTTTCCAGTGATTTTGGTCTCCATTATCTCAACCCACGCCGTTCTACCAGATTCAACAGTGGCTGCGTGCTACCATTCTACCGGTACAATTCGAAGTTGGTAAAGAAGTCAAGCAAGAACCCTAACTCACACACAGTTGATTTGTACTTGCGAGCAGGAGGTTACTTGGTTGGTGTTATGAACGAGTCGATTGAAAAGGGACAAATGCTGCAGGCCACTGTCTCCAAAATCTTCGACCACGCCAGCGTTCTTCGAAAGTTGTATATCACTTGATAGGCATCACATACCCATTTCACGCATAGCAGCAAGCTCTGCTTCGTAGTCATCCTCCAAATCCTCCTCGGGCGGAAACTCCTCGTCAAACGGATCTTTGGCCAGCGATTCTTGGATAGGGTTAGAAGGTCTCTCTGCTTCTAGGTCATTATCGTTGTCACCAACAAAAAGACCATTGGAATCTGAGTTGTTGACGTTCATGAAGCCCCAGTCTCCATCATCTTCTTCCAAGTCCAGGTTGTTGTTCTCCGTAGGTGCTGTTGGTTCTGGTCCAGTGTATAAATCATCGTTGTCAAGCTCTGTTGGTGGCTCTGGCTCATCTTCCCCTTCGACAATAATGCCCTTCTCGATCTTAAGCTTGCGAAGCTCGTTATCTAGTAGACTTCTTCTGTACTCCTTGATTCTGGCGGACTTGTATGTTCTTATCATACGAATGCAGTCATTGAAGTTGGCTCTGGGAAAGAAGCCATGGGCCCAGAACTGGTAAAACTGGATAACAGTGCCAAGATTGTCACACTCTGCCTCGACTTTGGCTCTCTTCGCGGCCAGCTTAGATTTTTCAGTCTTGAGTTTCTCTTGAAGCTTCTTGTCGTTTCGTTTGATTGTGCGGGAGAGCTTCTTGTAGTTCTTGGTTATCATCGGAAGACCCCTGGTTGGATTGAACATGAGTTCATCTGTGATTTTTGGAATCTTGGACACCCTGCCCAATTTCATGGGCTTGTCAAGCCCCAATGAATCCTCCTGTGCTTCCATGAGAAGAGTAGTAGAAACGCGTAAACAGAGCGCGATCACTGGTGGTATCTAGTACACGCCAGACGGACCCCTCAAAAACTCCCAATGCAAAATGAATCTTTGCTATTAGTTTTTGATTGTAGAAACATGGGTTGAAGGAGGGCAAATAGAGTAATTTGTCGAACTGCTTTTTGTTGAAAGTATGTAGATGGGGTAGATGATGCACCTAGGAATGGCTGCGAAATGTGAGGCTGCATTAGTGCCAAACAGTTACCTCCAGCTATATTAGCTAGTTGATACAAATATTAAATTACTTCTATTTGGAAAACCTTGACTCCCTACCTACATCGACGTGGCTAAATATAGACATCACAACAGACCGAGGGGCACCAAAAGGAACACCGTTGACATGGCAACCGTAGTAGCTTGTTTGGCCAACCAGTCCTTACTGTGAATATCTTCCCTTTAGTTCCCTACAGTATGAGGACTGGGGGCCACCCCTGGACCTTCAACATAGCCTCCCGACATGCTCCGTAAATCCGCCGTTCTCCACCGGAACCATGTAAATCCGTAACCGAAACTAAAAAATCAAGCCTCTTTTCTCGGCACCAAATCAAGTAGAAGTTCCTTCCTAAGAGGTCTCGCTTGGGGACTAGTCCGGAAAAATGCGCAAGAGCGCTGGCTTTGCAACCATTTTAGCGAGACAGGAAACGCATTCAAACGGCTCTAGACCATACCACGATGAAGCCGTGAAAAAATAACGAAAGTTGCTTCGAAAATTTGCAAGTATTATTGGTGAAAATGTAGCAGCATCAGTGATACTTGAATGAAAATAGTCTGCCATAAAAGTTGACTCGGCTCCTCGGTTGGAGCAGCCTCGGGATCGGCTCAATTAAGTCCGGAGCAGCCGTATATATATCCCTGGTTAGGATCCCTAAATTAATCCGGAGCTAGAACGGTTAAATCGTACCACATTCCGCTTTCTTCCGGCTGAAACAGCCGCCGAGCCGGCCACCAACACTCTGAAACATGGCGTTGCTGAATCTGCACCAAAACGGGTGTTTCGCAGCCAAGGTTATACCACAATCGAAGCACAATATAATACAGTACACGGCGCCGGTAGGCAACACGGAATTGATTGAGGGGCAGAAACACGACTTTTAAAATCACCGGGTCATCCCCTTGATACATCACTACATGCCCCAGTTAGCGTTTGGCCTGATCATCTCCAGAGCTTGTTCTGCACAGTCGCACTTATATACCAAGCCAAGAGACCCCGTCTTTCGTTAGTACCACCTTTTCTTCATGCTCTCGCAGTTGGCGTGGCCTTTACTGGTGCTACACTTGTGGTTCCCACTTCTACTATCGGCAAAGGCGCTCAGCCGACCTGCCGAAAACATCCAGTTTTTGCTCCATTACTGGCTCTGGTACTTGGGGCTCACACACGTCCAGTTCTACCTCCTGCTTGCTCCGTTCCAAGGGCTTGTGGACTTGGCCATTGCCGTTTTCAAGATATGGCTTTTCTACGGCCATGGTTGCATCTTGCTATCACGCTTCTACCTTCCAAAGGCGGCGTTTGCAACCACAAGTTGGTCCTCAGTGGTAGACATGGAGGCGGCATTTATAGACCCCGCTGTTCTGGCTTTTGTGGTTAGAAATCCCGTATTCCAGAGCACCATGTCAGTGCTCGAGAGGAGCGGAATCGCCCGCTTTGCCCTGTCCTTGTTTGCATTCAACCACGAGCTTTGCCGCCTGGTTCTGTGGCCCAAGAGACCCCTGTGTCTTCACCTCGGCGTCGATTTCTTCTGCTACATGGACCTGCCCCGCGAGCTAGCGCAGCGATTACAGCGGCTTGAAAGATTCATCTTTGGGCTCCGTTCGGCGGTTTCTCCAGCCGTCTCACCTTCACAGAAAGCATCTCGACTCACGACCAAAGTCGACTACAACGACCGCAATGAGTTCTACTCTCCCAAGCGGGAGTTTTCTCCTCGAGAAGTACACTCTCCAAACCGCTTGCATACCCTCAGTCCCACTTTCCCAGAGAATAACTCACCGCTAGTGAGGAAAACGAGACGGAAGCCACCGGAGGAAAGAAGAGTCCGCAGTGCAAGCGTGGGCAGTATTGACGACCTGGCGTTGCCATACCCGCTTGACACAGCTCCCGAACGGAGCGTCTCCGAGGTGATTTTCAACAACCGATAGATGCCATCCCATATACCCGGCAGAACCGGCCGTTTAAGACTCAGAACAGATCGATTGATAAGCTGACACATCAATTGAGCTGAGTCGCCAAACGGCTCTTGCCAGATTACATCCTCTATTCATTGTGTTATTTAGGTTGATTTATAGATATAGATTTCGCGTACAGACCTACACCTCTTTCGCAGCCATCGTATGTTCATACTCCATGTCACTCTGTGAGTACCTCCCTAGATTGGACTCGATCCTGGTGAAAATCCTGCTAGGTGATGATGTCGAGCCAACAATCACCGAAATTGCTTTCGTGAAAAGATGCCTTGTCGTGGTCACCAGAACCACGAAACACACTGTGAAGCTACCTGTGGAGAACAAGGATCACCTCAAGGATGCCAAAATCACACAGATCCTAGCCAAAGGCAGCATCCTTCTGCTACGTATATCGCTCAACAGACCGCAAGATCCTGCTTCATTCACGTCATTGTCGCTGTCGAAGACCCAAAAGTGGTCAGTCAGTGATCTAGTGAGAACCCCAAAAGACGCCAACAATGTCAACACATTTCTATTCCTTTGCGCCTACTGCAGTGCCACAGTTGTCGATTCTCGTGACAATAAATACGCCGATATGCCTCTGGAGTACTGGCACGAACTCATGGACTTTTGGCATTGCCATAAACCCCACCAGAAGCATCATGAGAATCACCTGAAAAACTACGGAGCTATAGTACCCAAGGACAACCACGTGTACATTGGCGCTTCGTACCTATTTTTGAAGAGAAACTCGAGTAGTTGTTTCAGCTGCAAGAGAAATCTCGGTGAATTGACCAATGATACCGCTAAGCTATACAAGTGGAACTTGAAGCTTCAGTATGGCGACACTACCGAGACATTCCCGCCGTATGCCTACTCCTATTACGCAATTCTAGATAGGATTAATTCCGGAGCTCTTAGAAAGCTACAAGTCCAGAGCGATAACGGATCAGTTCGCATATGGATCCTTAGTGTTGGACTTTCTGTCAGCTACGACAGTTACGTTCTTGATAAGGCGCTCAAAATATTGTACACAGATAAAACGGACTCAGAAACGGAGGTGCTTGATGTTCCGCTGGAAGTTTATGATAGTCTAATATTTGTTCTTAGGGAGTCTACGTCCTTGCTTCCCGAAAGTGAGCAGACAGTGCAGATGGATGAAGCCTTCAGGGTGGGCTTTCTCGCTCCAGAAATGATACCTTCATGATCAGACTTTGTTAGACTCGAGGATCTCCTTCACGGCCGGCACAACTTGCTTTCTGGATGCCTTGATGTTGACCTGGTTGAACACCTCAAAGTGACGATGTTTATTGACGTTTTCAACCTCTTGAGTAACGGGAGCCCCACCATAGACATCACCATTGAGCTCCAACGAGTCAGCGAACTTGGGTAAGCTCTGAAGCTTACTCTGCTTGGTGCTAAAGGCGAACTCTCTGGTGTATTCGTCGTTCTCTTTCTTTGTGTACGACGTGGTAATGATAACAATATCTAGCCCAAATTTACTCTCAATTTCATCCAATGTTTTAACAATATCATCAGCTGTAAACTTGTTGGTGATCCACTTGATCGATTTGCCCAAGGAGCTGAAGCCCACACTGACAGATTCACCGTGATTGGTGAAAGCAAACTGCTTGTAATCCTTACGCAAAATGTCATAGAAGGAGTACCCATCCAAGTCCTTCTTGGCTTTCTTGAGCTGCTTGAACAAAGCATCAATTGGAGAGTTATCAGCATCAAAGGCCTGAATCTCACCCAGAAGCAGCTTCTTGTACGCCGCAAATGCCTTCTCATCGTCGCCTTCTACCTTTTGTGTCATGTTGGTGGTATCAATAAGGAGGGGGCCCAAAAGGAGCCTGACAGCCTCATTCAGAACCAGTTCTGGCTGCTTCTCAGACCAGTAGTTGAAAACCATCAGTGAGCAAGACCCATTAGAGTGAATGATCCTGGGGTCAGCCAGATGGAAGGCGTCCTCGTCAGCATGGTGATCGATGATAGCCTTGACGTCAATTCGACCGGCTTTGTATAAGTCTATTAATTCCTCGCCCTGCAAGTTGCAGTGGTCCACGAGAACGAGGTCGACCTTCTTCGAATTGCCCTCCAGGTACGCCTTGAGGTCCTCTAAGAAATATAAATGCTTATCTTCAATACCATGGGAGTTAAGCAAAAGCTCAATGTCACGTCTTAGCCTCAATTCGTCCCGGGGAATGTTGACAAGAGGCAAGTATGGCTGGTGATCGGGATAGTGCTTGTTGTAGAAGAAAGCATATACAATGGCACTGATCACAGAATCCATATCAGCCAGCTGATTACCGGTTACAAACCGGAGGATTTGGGAACGGCCCGCCAAGGGCTTTACTTGCTCAAGAAATGCTTTGATGGACATGTGGGTTTTAAGTAGTACTGTATGTCTACATGCGAGCACTAGATGACTATATGATGATTGTACTGCGCAAAAAAGCGCTTACTTAGCGTAGTGGAACTTGATATCGAGCCACTGTCTCTTCTTGACTTCCTCAGCGGCCATGGCAAAGTGACCGTAGGTCATGGCTCTCATGTACCAAAGGAACCAAGCGGTGCCGATCACCACCGTGACGGTGGCACCAATGAGTCTGACCTTGTCGATGGCAGCTGGAGGCATGCCCTTCTTGTTGTGGGCGGTCTTGTTGGTACACAAGAACTCAACAGCACCACCAGTGAACAAGGCCGCAATGAGGTGGGCAGGAAGGTAGTGGTGCAAGAACTTTTGTCTGCCCATCAAGTAGAATGGGAAGTAGTGAGCAGCCCAACCAATGAAAAGGAAACCCAATGTGTTGTAAAGTCTTGATCTAGCCTGAGGCGTGATGATTTCGTGGGCTCTTCTTTGCGTGACGAGGTCAGCAAGAACAAAACCGACGTAGACAGCGAGGAATCCAACCTGGACCCAGAAACCAATAACATTACCGATGAAAAAGATCTGTCTTCTGTTCTCATTGTCATTCCAGAAAGACACACCGGAAACAGCAAGTGGCCAAGCGTCTGGCTGCGAGGCGAATGGATGCTCAGACGACAACTTGTTGTTGTGCACGAACATCAAGCCTTGGAGCTCCCACCATTTCTTCAAGAATGGCATGGTCTTCACCTTCTTAGGAGTGAAGTGATTTCTGGGGTCTTCTTCCTTCAAGTTGACAATGGTGTCGAAAGTCCAGGTGTTGTCCTTATCCTGAACCTTCTTGTTACCACTCACTTCTTGGTGCTCAAGAGCCCAGTCGGGCAACACTTCGTCGTCGTGAGTCCACATAGCGACCACAGTGTCGACGTGCACCACTCTCAATGGAGTAGCCTTGGTCTTGACGAGAGCTCTCTTGTTCTTGTTGTTAGCCTCAGCGTAACGCAAACGGAACAAAGTCTCGTTGTATCTTTTCTCAGCAACATCGTTGTGAACCACCACGAACTCCTCGTTCGTAGAAAGCAAGGGAGAAGCGACGTCGTGGGTCAACAAGTATCCACCAGTACCGATGTGTCTAAATCTAACCACATCGTTGGTGTAGACAGCTTGGTTGTTACCGACCTCCTTTGTTGGGATAATTTCCCACTGAGAGTTGACATCCTTGATCTCCTGGCCTTCCTGGTCGTAAACACAGGTCACTTGCTGCAAGTTCGAGGAGATTCTACCGTTCTCGTATCTCAATGGGTATGTGAGGTTGTGAGAGTGCAAGAAAGCCTCAGTTTCCTTGTGCTCAACAGTAAGAATGTCATGGTAGTGAACAGCCTTAGAGTACTTTGCCAATGGGGATTCTTCCAAAGTCTCTTGGAAGTCGGACGACATGAAAGCGTCACCTGGACCAGACTTGGTCAAAATGGCAAAGTGCAAGTAGAACCAGAACAAGTAGATGGTGAATGGGAACACGATCAAGGAGAAGAAACGGGCAAGGAAATGCTGAGCGAATTCCTCGAGCGTCAAACCCTTTTTGATGTCAAGGAGAATCCACAACTCATGGACCACAGCGATACCGATCGTGAAGTATGTGAAGACACCGACGTACTTGGTAGAGATAACACAAGACAAAGCAACACCGGTCGAAAGCAACCAGATCCACCACCACTTGGTGAATGGCTGGCGACGGTATGTGGAGAACTTACAGTAGGTGAACATGGTAAGTGCAACACTGAGGATCAAGGTAGCGTCCAAAAGGATCAATCTCGAGTCAATGATGTGAGCATTGTCGAACAAAACAAGTGCCGAAGACAAGATACATGCGGAAACGGTGAAACCAAGAGTCTTCATGGTCAAGAAGATGACAGGGACAACCAAGGTACCTTGGACGGCCAGGAGTGATCTGTAGGCCAAGTAGGGCACATTGTTCTCAACGTAGTTGTCACCAATGTTTTCGAACTTGAAGGCTCCATCATAACCCACTAACCAGCCGGCAAATGCAATAAGGAGCTTGGCGAATGGTGGATGCAAATCGAAAAAGTATGTTCTCTCGAGGTAGTAGGAAGCGAATTTTCCAAAGTGCACCTCGTCAAAAACCACCTTAGCTGGATGACTAAGGAGAGTGAATCTAACGGCGGCAGCAGCAGCAGTCAAGACAGCCATGGCAATCCAGTAAACATTGTCAGACTCCTTTCTGGTGCTGATCAAGGTCGTTTTCTCATCATTTTCAATGGAAGCGGCAACAGTCTCTGCCTGTGTAGGAGTGACAGAGCCAGTCTTCTTCCCTCTCTTTTTCAAATTCAGAGACATTGTCGGGAACAAGCTTCAAGAAGTGTCCTAGGCTGTGCTGTTGGAAATTTTTGGACAGGTGTGAGATTCACAATAAAGCCTTGTCACGTGTAAACCACTGCCGTGTTGATGGTCGCGACGTGGACGAGTAGGCGCTTCATGCCGTACATTTGCAGCCATTCTGATAAAGTAGAGTTTCAAAACCGAACGTTTTTCATCCAACTACATACGCTTGGACCGTTTTTGGTATCCACCACGACCCTTGATAATTGGGATTGACAGCGTTGTTGGCAGTCGGTAAACTGCCTGGGGCCTGGTGCTAGGCTGGACAAGTTGAGCCGACGCTGAGGACCTCATCAGACTGCCCGAACTTGATCTTGTTTCGAAGAAATCTTGCATGTTTCTGCTAGTTCGCTGATCTGGTATGCCATATTCGAGATTCCTGCTCTGTCTCGAGGGCACAGGAATATTTCTCGGTTTGACAGGGCTCGATTCAGACTCTTGCATATCTCTTCCTCCCGGTATCTTGATGGGTTTCGAGGTTGAAAGTTGCACAATCATGTTGTTCTTCTCTTCGATGGAGGTGGCATACTTCATGATCGTTGTATTGAGCTCTTGTATTCTCCTCTCGTAATGTCTCACTTGCTCACGAACAGCCCCACCTAGGTCAAGCTTCAAGCTTGCAACTTGTTTCTCGTATCCCCGAACTGTAAGATCCAATTTCTCCTCAAGGTCACGTATTTCTCGTTGGATTGTGTGATTTTGGGATCGAGCCATCTCCAATTCGGTGCGGAGATTTTGTAACTCTTCCTCATGTTCCGTTATGAACGGACTAGACGTTTCTGGGGTATGCGTGAATTCTCTGGTGATTGGAGGGGTGGCAGACTCGTTGGCATCAGCGGTTTGTTTAATTTTAAGACCTCGTAATTCTGCTTCAATCAGCTCAACAGACTGTTTACATGTATCGTAGTCGTTCTGCAACACCTCATTCTCGTCACGAGACTGTGTCAACGCAACAGTAACAGCTTCCAAACTCTTCTGTAGGTCCACCACTCTCTCTGAGAGCTTGGCTATCTCAGCTTGACTGTGCATGAGAGCTGCCTTACTGGATGATTGTAGTTCTTCCAATGACGAACGCAAATTTTCATTATTTTTAGTCTTCAGCTGTTCAGAAGGGCTCGAGGTAATAGCTTCAGCCAACTTTCTCGACAACTCACTCATCTGAGTCTTCAACTTGATGTAATTGAGCTTGTTTAAGTATTTCATGTAGATCGTGAACTCAAGTTCATTCTTACAGAGCAACAACTCTCTTTGGTAAAACTCAAGAGCTCCACCTTTTGAGGAAGATACTTCTTCATTATTCTTGCCCTTTAGCTGTTGATTTAATAGGGCGGATGCACTTTTTGATGTTGCTTGAAAGTTTCCTGTGGCAACCTGAGGGTTTTGGAGATCCTGCTGCACGGAGTTCCTTCTAGTGGTTGACATCTTGTAGAGCTTTTCATGCGCCGAAAAGAGATCCAGAACTCCACTGTCAGTCTCGGATGCAGTGAAGCTGTCGTTCTGTGAGGGCTTTGGAGATGCAGTTCCTGGACCAGATTTTGACAAACTGTAATCCACATTCTTGAATTTGATGCGAGGTTCATTAGGGGACTTATCAGAGAGGAGGCTGGAAGGAACAAGTGATGAGCGTCTGGGAGTTAACATATCATCCAGAGCAACATCAACTGAGCCTCTTTTAGAAGACTTATTGGAACTGACATTTGCACTCCAGTGAGATCCACTGCGCGTGTCTTTGGAAAATTGTGGACCAAGGTTTGAAGACGCTGCAGGTGAAATAATCAGTAATTCTTCCAACTTTTCGTAAAAATACTTGGGCAAAACAAACCTGTCTGGAAGCCATAACATGTATGTGGGATTAAGTCGGAGACTTCGGAGCATGATGTCATCTTCACTGATATCAACCCCCTCGTTATCTTTCAAGATCCATTTAAGCGGTGAATCTAGTTCTTCTTCTGCGGAAACTTGCTGTAAAAAGTTAGGATGTAATCTCATCTGTTCACAGAACTCTTTGGTACGGGAACTGATAATTTGCAAGATATCTGGATAATCATGGTATCGCTTTTCACTGAGGACCTTTGGCCGGTATTCGCTCCAGAATTGAAATGGGCTCCGACCGAACCTCATGAAGTTCATCGGGAAAAAGGCGTACAACAAAGTGGTATAGTACAGAAGGTTAAATTCGTCATTGTGATAAAGATGCGAGCTCATTGCAACCATTTCCAGATCAGGTTCAGCTATGATCCATTCCTCTTTTTCGACATGTGCCTTAGGCGTCATCTCTTTTGAATTTCCTTCCTTCGTTGGGCCCAGCCACAACAAAAGGCGTGTGTAAATGACGAGAAGGTCGGGTAGATAAGTAGCAATCTTATCGCAAAGCTTACCCATCAACATCACCATCAATGAAAGTGCACATGCGATAATGGTTTCGCTCTGATCGTTCAGTAGACAGACGAGAATGCTCTTGAACAAAGGCGTTTTGATTATCGCTTTGGAGTGGAAGGTATTCGAGGCAACAAACGAAGTTATCAAGCTGAGTGTCTTGAGTCGATTATCAACCAGATGGAAATAGGTATTGAGTAAACTGAAGTAGTCTTCTGAGTATCGCTGGCCGTATTCTCGTAGGGTAATAGCACAATTGGTCTCCATGAACCTGACTTTTTCGATATTTTCGTGAGTGTCTTCGTCCTTTGAGCTGGCATCTTTATACTTCAACCCTATGAGGCCGTATGCCTCTTGGTCAGTTCCCAAGTAGATCCGCAATATGTATCCCAGAACCATCCGTGCTATTGCGGCTCTTCGGTTTCTCAATTGAGGATCATCTGTGGGATATGTTTCAGCCAGAACCAGCCTGACAAACTCTCTTGCTTTACTGACGAAGGATATGTCGAATCCAGTGCTTTCAATTGCTGGTAGTAGATAGGTTGAAAGCCATACTTTGATCTCATCGGCGCTAAGCACTGGCAGTAGTCGAGTCAAGATATCTAGAAATAAGACCTCTTTGGAGATCTCCAGAGACTCATCAATGTATTTGCTGTGAATGGATCGTAGCTCGTTGTTAAGCTGCGATGAAAGCGATGAAAGCAGATTGTGCTTTTCCTTGTATGCATAAATGGAATCGTTCAAATCCTTAATATCCTGGGAAGGCGCTTTATCCCAGTTCTTATTATTGGACCAATTTTCAAATACTGAGGCGATGTTCCGTAGAAGTGACCTGGAAGACCCTGACATGGGTAACAGGGCATATAACGCTATAGATAAATAAGCTTCTTCCTATAGATAGCCGGGGCCTGATAGGTGCACGGGTGTAATATTGATGTCTGAAATATCTAAGGGGAAGGCAAGAATATCGTGCAACTTGATGTTTCAAAGTTCTTGGATATTGGGATAATCTATGATGTCTCGGAATTTGTTCGATTTTCCATCAATAATCTGGTATGGCCTTATCATCTGGATTGACGAACCCGTGCACCGCGCATATCAACTAGATATCAACCTTCTCGACACCTATAACCTTCATAAAGCATGGATATCTACACTCCAGAGTACGAATGTGACGATCTTGATCAGCTTCTAAGATCGATCCAGGAGCATCTTGACCGCAGTGATGTTTCTATACCTAGCTCACCCTCGAAAACTGAATTCATGACGTATGCATCAGCCTTGCCTGATCTTATATATGGGGTAGTCTCCCCAATTGCCAGGAAACCAATCAATTGTCACAGATACTTATGGGTCAAGACTCTAGAATTTGTCGTTGTGAGAGCAGGTGCATTGGTCAAGCTATATCGTGATGTACTGTTCCACTCTAGACCTGATAATGACATCAATCATGTGGTTCACGAATTGAAGGCCATTCTTAACAACTTGAGCTCATTTATAAAGTCTTTCCTAGGACAAGCCGAATCAGAGTTTCTTGAGATTGGCTCATCATACGGTGATGCTATTAGACAGAGCTTTGTTGCACTACTACGCGAAACGCTTGAGATGATAGTCAATGGCAAAGACATAGCTTACGACGAGGAGTGTATGGCCTCATTGGCGAGTACAATCGCTAATCTGGCGTCGTTCATCGATCAGAAAAAGTATAAAGACTTTGAGCAGAAGCTCATCAGCCAACGCGATATATTGCCTGTGATCGTGGACTTCTGTCGAGCATCATACACTATTGGGGCTCCAGAGAAAGTCGAGCCACTATTCGTCGGTGTGAGGCCAATTGTTTCCGAGAGGTTTCCCTTCAATCTCACCACACATCTTGATACTGATTTACCCTTGATCATGGACTTCTACAGATATGCTGGATTTTGTTTGGTGACATTGGCCGTGCTGGACCCCTCAGCCTCTCATATCAAGTCTGAGTACGCCGATCTAGCAAATAACTTTTTGGTCCCTCTCTTGACACTACCAAACTTATCGTTGAGCAACTATACCGCCAATGAACTTGCGGGTAATCCAGGCGTAATTGCCTCGTCGCTTCGCAGTGGACAGTACATTCAGGATAAAGAGAGAGAAGAAATTTCCTTCTTTTACGTCTTGAGCTATCTATTGCGGCTACGGAGGTTATCCACATTAGTTGAGCCCGTGCCCAGATTCAAAGCTGAAGTTCGGTATTTTGCCTCGTCCTTCGGCAGACGTATCTCGTCTGATTTAGATATACTGGCTTCGAGTCATCAATCGTATTCCAACTCGACAATCTCAATGCTAAGCTTGGAGCAGCGAGCTTCTACTGCAGCCCCTGCCGCGAATGCTAATACAATGAGCTCGATACTTTACGAGGGAACATACAAAGAGAAATTACATCTAGTGAAGATATTCTTCGAAACACTTTCCTCCCTCGGAACTCCACACCTGCCAGCTCTTTGCAAATTGATCCAGTTATTCAATTTCAAATCCGTTCCAGAAGGTTCATTATTGACAAGCTCGATGAGAAACCAAGATTTTCATCATTTATTGACCAACGTGGATATTGTGGCGTACCCTGGTAAGAAGCTATATGTGGAAGCGATCGAGAAAATTATAAGACTAGTGCAGATACTAACGCTCAAACATCTTCACACCACGCTTGGTCTTGATACCCAACCGAATGAGTTATTAACGCATCTTTTCAAAACGACGTATACGTTTGAACAGATTTCCGAAGTGCAAGATCATTTAAAAATTGATGAAAGTGGCAAACTTTATCGTTCGAATAATCTACAGAAAATGGAAGAGTCTGAAATTGCATCTCAGTTCGATATGATATCAGCCACAAGAGATCTTGAACAGGTTATGAGGTGAGCGCCCGCGTTTCAGCACGCACCAAAAATTAACGGTCCATAATCGATCGGTCCAATTTCTCGCCGATATGCGTCCTCGCGCTATAATCCGGCCTGTGACTGTTTCAGGTCACAAACACGAGTATTCCATATTATGCATCTAGCCGGTTTCCCACGGCTGGACCCTTGGGAGTTGGTTCCTGCAGGTTTTCCTACTACAAGGGCCGATGGCCGACCTCATTTGAGCGAAAAATACCGCACTCTCGGCCCGTATTAAAACGCTCATTCCTGCACAACTCCCCACAACAGGGCACACTACTTTTTGCACGGCTGGACATCTAGCATTGTTTCTCGCCAGGAACACGATGAAGATGCCTTTTTTTTCTGGGCTTGCTTTACTAAACCAAATGGGCAGATAACAAAGCAAACTGTAGGGCGCTTATGCCTATCTAGTGATGATATCCGGGCGTGCCGGTTGACGACCTCCTCATTTTTGAGGCGAGGCACTTCATGACATGCATATCGGCCTTGCTGCCACCGACCCGCATAGTCGCCAGATTAGCAGCCGGGCTTCTGAACGGAGGGCTCTATTATTTAAGAATGCCATTTCTGCCTTAAAATGATTTGTTCTTTTTTCCATTAACGGTTGAATCATTTCATAATCACAAATGAGTCAAACGTCAGAAGATACCTACTCGAGACATGAAGAAGATCTCAAAGCATATACACCAGAAGATGGTACCTCTAAGGAGGAAGATGTCATCAGAAGAATAGAAACCAGCACTGGCGTACAGCTGCTTGTTCATTCTCTTGGTAGTGGTATTAATGAATTAGGTCCTTTGGAAGAGCCTTACGATGTTAAAAGAGTCGAGACGCATCCTGACCCTAACACTACTTACCACGAAGCTGACGAATGGAAGTACCCAATTGACAAAGAAACACAAATGAGAATTGTTGAGTGGGTTGAAGGTGACAAACAAAATCCAAAGAATTTTGGTAAAGCCAGAAAGTGGGCCATTACTTTGGTTTTGGGATTCATTTGTTTTATTGTTGCATTCGGTTCTGCAGTTGTCACTGGTGATATGGAGGGCCCATCGGCATACTTTGGTGTTTCAGAAGAGGTTTACATTTTGGCTGCTGTGACTGTTTTCGTCCTTGGTTTTGGTTTTGGTCCTCTTGTGTTCGCTCCATTTTCTGAAGAATTGGGAAGACAGCCTATTTACCTTGTTACTTTGGGTGTTGCTCTCGTTTTCATCATCCCTTGTGCCGTCGCTAAAAACATCGGAACCATGATTGTTTGTCGTTTGATTGATGGTATTGCATTCTCTGCCCCAATGTGTCTTATTGGTGGCTCTTTGGCGGATATTTGGGACTCCCGTGAGAGAGGTAAAGCCATGGCTATCTTTTCAGCTGCTCCGTTCTTGGGTCCTTCAGTCGGTCCGGTGTTTGGTGGTCTTATCGGTGATTACGGTTCCACATGGAGATGGATTTACTGGACCTTCTTGATCTGTGGTGGCTTTGCCTACGTCGTCATGGTTATTTGTGTCCCCGAGACTCATCACCAGACTCTTCTCAGAAGAAGAGCCAAGAAGCTTAGAAAGTTGACCGGTGACGAATCTTACAGAGCCTTGAGTGAGCTTAAGATCAGAACAGTCAAGGAGAAGGTGAATGACTCTTTGCTCAGACCTTTCATTTTGCTTACCGAACTTATCGTTTTCCTTGTCACCATGTACATGGCCGTCATCTACGGTTTGCTTTACATGTTCTTCTTTGCCTACCCTGTTGTCTACATGGAGGGTAAGGGTTGGTCTGCCACCATGACTGGTGTCATGTTTCTTCCTATCGCTGGTGGCTGTATGGTCGCTACCCTTCTTGCACCACTTATCAACGCGGACTACATTAGAAAAGCCCAGCCTTATGTTGACAGGGGTGAGCTTCCTCCTCCAGAGTTAAGATTGAGACCTATGCTCATATCTTGTTGGTTTATCCCAGCCGGTTTATTCGCATTTGCATGGTCATCCTACCCACGCATCTCTTGGGCCGGTCCTGCTTTCAGTGGTTTCGGCTGTGGTTTTGGTTTCTTGTCCTTGTACAACCCTGCCAACAATTACATCGTCGACTCATACCAGCATTACGCTGCCAGTGCATTGGCCGCCAAAACTTTCGTGAGATCCTTGTGGGGTGCCTCCGTTCCCCTTTTTACAATTCAAATGTACCATAGATTGGGATACCAGTGGGCCTCGTCTTTGATGGCTTTCATTGCTTTGGCTTGTTGTCTCATTCCATACGCATTCTATTTCTGGGGTGCCAGAGTCAGAGAGTTCTCCAGATACGCTTACGCTGATACCAAGTAAGCTCATATTTATCATTTAATAATTAGAATAGATAAAAAAGTATAGTTACGTGTAGTACCTCGAAGCGGCTGACTCTGCTTCAAACAATGAGATCTCGGGAGTTGCGCCATTGTCTTGTAGCCAAGGCCTCTCCACATCACTAGCATGGACCAGAGTCATGATCATTGATACTTGTTATCTTCTGCAATCAATCCTAGGATTACACAACTCACATATATGAAACCTTCGACGCATACATCGATTGCTTTTCACCACGGTACATGATGCACTTGACATCTACAGTTTTTGAGCCTACGCAGCTGATGAATTTTCAAGGACTCACAAGGACTCCGATTCTTCGACACAGGAAGCAAAAGGTGGCTTATAATGAACCTGAAGTTAATTCTTTAAGGCCAAATCGAGATATACTGTCCTTTACAAGCTCCAAAAAGAAACAAGAAGTTCCACAAAGCAGCACATTTGAAATGGATGACTCTGATGCCCACATCGCAACAAGTACAGCTAGTGCAATTCCAGAAGATCTGCATGACTCTAAGGTAGGCTCTGACATTGCCACACGGGGTGCTCAATACTTACTATTGTTCGTTGCGTTCGCTTTTCTAATATCAATGGGTGTGTTGAAATACAGAGCTGCGAATAGGTCTACTGAAGCGGGGCAAACCGACCTCGAATTTATAATTATTCCTGCTGAGGAGTCAGATAGTAACGAGGAGGTTTATGAGGAAGATCGTCTTCTCAATACGAATAATTCGTCTCTACCGGATGAGGACACATTAACGGTAAACGATCTGTCAGGAGCGGAAGATGATGTTTCAGAAGATCGCCAAAATAGAGAGAATGAGGCATAATTGGGCAAAAAATGCTAAAATATGTGTAGTCAGGCTTAGGAGTGTATTTGAGACGCTAGTTGTGTATATGCAGGTCACTTAGCATTTGACTGTATTGAGTACCACTTAGCATGCCTGCATCGTATTTCTCACAGTTGGTTGCTTCACTAGCTCAGTAGGCAGAGCGTCAGTCTCATAATCTGAAGGTCGAGAGTTCGAACCTCCCGTGGAGCATCTACTTTTTTTGCCATATTTCTTTCACCACGTTCGTTGTTTATTACAAGAATTCATCTTTTCTACAAATTTAAAACGAGATGTCGTCTATTTCTTGGTCTTTTGCTTTTTGCTAGTGGTCTCAGCTTGATCTTCCGCTGGACGTTTAGCATTTTCCTCTGGATCTTCAACACCCTCGCTAGACTGTTGGTTGTCATTGGCGGTCTTGTTGTCGCTTCCATCTCCGTCCGAGTCTTTCTCGACTTGTGCATTCGTTTCCTCGTTCTTAGGTGTTGCGTTCTCACCGCCAACAGGACTATCTCTGTCTCCATTTTCCGGCAACTCCTCCGTTGCCTCCAAGGCTTGATCTTCAATGACTTTTTGCTGCTTCTTTCCTTCGTTATCAGACGTATCATCTTGAGTAGCTTGTGCTTGGAAAGATCTTTCAATCTCATCATCTACCGAGCTCTTCTTTATAATGCCGGCTCTTGGGCCAGTACGTCCAGGCAGTGGCGCTGTGATGGTAGATGGTCTGGAAAACAAACTCTGCTCACTAGCAGCTTGACTACCCTCTGCACCTTCCGGAGCTGGAGTGGTGTACCCTCCTTTGAGATCGCTGATCGTAGTAATTGTCGAAGAACTCAAGTCTCCCGCTGTAGAGGTAGTCGGTGGGGCTTGGGAAGTCACAGAACCTTGCTCCACATTATTCGAATTTTGTGCAGCCTGATTGTCTTGAGCACTTTGTGCGTTCTGCGTCGTTGGGTTAGCCTGTGTGGAATTCTGATCCAGCTGTAATTTCGGATCTGGGATTGCCGGAGCTGGCAACAAGGCGGGGGAACGATCTTCACCAATCTTGTTTAAAGTGGTGGTAGAGTTTTCAATCTCATGCGCTTTAATCTGCTGCTTCCTCTCGCTGATGTAGTCCCTTATAAATTCATTGAATAAGTCAGGCTGATCCTTGAGTGCGGATTCGACATCCCGTTTCATAGTGTTAACAAGGCCAGTTATGTATGGGAAGAGATCTCTTCTTGCCAATCTCTTGACCTTCGTCGATTCTTTTGGTGCGGCGTTTGGATCCTTGGGCTTGTCCTCCTTCTCACTCAACGCAAGCTTCTCAGTGAGGTCTTTGAATACCATCAAGTATACCGAACACAAGGTATCATCAATCAACGAAGTAGGACCGAAACCATTGTTGAGTTTTCTCATGTCATTGATAACATGTAAATAGCATATGTGCAGCTTCAAGCCGTCGGGAATACTTTTACCCTTCATCGCTTCGTTGAGCAGCTTGGCCTGGGTAACAAAGCTCTGGTAGGGTTTCATGAAAAGAAATTTCTCTGTTGAGCCATCCTCAACCTTTGCAATAACTCTGATAAGTTTGCAAATCGAGGAACAGATGTTTTCCCATGCAAAGTAGAGCTTGATCATGGTCGAATTTGCTCGTCTTAACTTTGGGAGCATGAGCACTAAGGATGCAAGGTCAAGTTCTCTGCGCAACAATTTGATGTAAAACTCGGTATACTGATACATGTACACAAAGTGCTTTCCGGGTCTTTCATGCTCTGGTTTCCACATTTGCAAGTAAGTCTTGTTTGTCGCCTTCAAGGTGAAAAATCTTGACATGATTTTCCTGGCCTCTTTAAAATCGTCAAACTCTTCATAGTAAATCATGGCCATTCTGTAACATTGCTTATGATACCAGCCTCTTTTGTCCAAGGAGTTGATGGTTTTGAAGCAGCCGATCAAAAGACGGTAGAGGTCCTCAGGCTTCTCAAGCACAGTCGTAGGCTTAACCTTCAAAAAGTCGTCACGTTTCAAATAATCCAAAGCCTGTACCAAAGTAATCTTGTCTGCCTTGAAGAATTTGTAGATCCACGAACATAAGGCATAAGACGGTTCTAAGAACGGGTCTGCCGCACTTCCTTGTATCCATGCAATTCTGCTGCTTTCCAGCATTGTGTCCAAAATCATGGTCGGGGGTTTGGACAATTTACTTTGAAGCTTAGCCAAATAATAGAAGGAGCTCCATTCTTCGTCATTCGACCTGATAGCAAGATGGAGACACTGTTGCATGAGCTTGAAACAAAATGAGTTCGTGAGAGTTGCTTGGTCGGCAACAGGTTGCAACATCGTTGTATGACGCTTCCTCACAAATTTAGCATTTCGTTGCGTCTTGAATGCTATCATGTCCAATGGAGCTCTATTGGCGTTATAAAGCTCCTTGACAAACGAGTTCATGAGCACACTGATCACTGGCTTATATTGCTCAGAGTCAGTGAGACCTTTTTGAGTAAGGATATTAATCGCCATGATATAACTCAAGAGCGACTGTCTCTGAAGATTTGCTGTAATAACCTTTCTCTCAATGATGTTCAACTTATCCGAGGTCCAGATCAAGTCGTCCTCCACAATGTAACCATAGGCTTGACCGAGAAGAATCCAAGACTCGACACGCTCACTACCGCAAATGAGATCATCCTTCAAGAGCTTGATGATTTTCGCTAGTTCGACTGTCCTGCTTTGTGCCGACTTTTTCCTAATCTTGTATGAGTTGAACATGAAGATTGCTTCCACAAAATACAACCCCATATTAGCAATGGTGTAGTCCCGTACTGGATTCTCAAAATACAAATCAACGAGACCGTAAAAGGCTCGCTTGATGAATCTCGAGTCTATGATTGTGTTTTGATAGAACATTTCGATCTTTGCATTATTCTGAACAAGAGTTTTATCAGAATCGAGATCTAGCTCCTTCAAAACTTCGAAGATATCATCAGCAACTTGCTTCATATCATTTCTCGGAACCTTCAATAGAGGGTTATGTCTGAAACATAATGGCAAAATAAATTTAGCGAGCTCAGTGGCACTTGCTTTTTCAAGAAGAGCATACCTTGTGGTACCATGGTCGGTGGGGAAAGTGTCCTTTATCTTGACTTTATAGTGGAATCTGCACGAGAGCAATTGTGAAAGTTCACGATCAGGTCTATCCTTGAGGACAACTAAGGTGTCTTCAGCAAGCTTGAGGAAGACTCCATTAGAAGAGTCACAAAGACGTCTGATGCCCAATTGGTTGTGGACGAGAAGAAGAAGATCCACAAGAGCTTGCTCGTCGCAATTTTCGCTCTTAAGTTGATTGATACCATAAACAAGAATAATCGTCACAGTTTCGATGCAGAAATCTTTCAAACGCTGGAAAGCTTTTTTAGATTTCAGCTCAACGGAAAACTTGGCACCTGTGATAAGAGCAGCTTCTTCGTGCAAGCTAAAGCAGTAAAAGAGCTCAAAGATTTGTGCAAGACTTTTAATGGTCTCCAATGAGTTTTGAGTGTCATTGATAGGAAGACGCCAATCATTAGCTGCCAAATGCTTGAGAAAGATGCGAAGATAACCACCAAAATAGTTGAGCGTATTAAGCAAGATTGTGGAACGATCACCCTTGATTTCGCAATATTTGCCCTTGAAATACGACAACATAAATTTGGCGTTTTGCTCAAAACCTCTCTGGAAGCTATCAAACAGTTTCGTGTCTTCGTAGTACAGAAAAAGAATGTTCCAAAGGCTCAACTTGAGGTCGATAGGACAGACATCGAGGAACTCACTGACACTAGAAAGAGATGACTTGTCTAAGTTTGCTCTGCCATGAATTACGGAGTTCACCAAACTGCCATCTGAGTCTCCTGAAGCGCCATTGTTGGTGTCTCCTTTGTCGATAAGTATGTTTTCGAGTAGCTCGATGGTTTCCTCGGCTCCACCAGTGGCTGATTTTTCACTCCAAAGAATTTTGGAGAAAATAGATAGGATCGAGGACGTCGTGGAGCGCCTTTCGTAATTTTCAGAATTAAGATTTCCAATCGATGTATAGTTTGGGTACGAAATGGATAAGTCAGGGAATTTCTTTAGAACTGGGTTGATGTGCTGAAGGTGAATGACCACAAACTTTTTCTCTTTCCAGGAGAAACTCTGAGAGGCAAGTAAGTAATTCATCAGCCAGATATACCGGCAAAACAAAACAGCATTTGCTTTCGATTCTGTCTCCCTTTGGTAGCCTTGAAGACGAGATGATTGAAGGATTTCACTCTGTGCTCGAAGGCGTTCTTCAAGATGCACTAAGTCCACAGATAGAGCATTCAAGTTCAGCTTTGCGGCCTTAGTTAAGCCTCCCTTAGTATCGTTTGCTAATACTTTGTCAATATGACCCTTTACGAAAATGTATGCATCCACGAACATCTCGAATATGCTCAAGCAGACTCTAAGATCGTCTAACGTTGAGTTGACTGAGGATAGCTTTCGGAAGGTTTCAGGTTCGAGCTGTATAACCCAGTCCCTCACATTATCGTATAGCGATGATGACCAAGAGTATGCAAGTATGCTTGGATTATCACCACCAAGTAGATGGTAAAGAATATTGGTCCTTGCATGTTTCGGAACGACGTCATTTCCACTCTTCTGCAAAAAGTCTCTGATGTAATCGTAATCCTCGACATCATCTAGTAGCTCCGCAATTGTATCCGAGTTGGAAGAGTTCAGATTACCGAAGTGGGTTAACACGTCCAAAAGTTTGAGTTTATCTGCATCAGCCTCGCTGTTGTTGACACCCGATTTTTTCGTGGAGAGGAGAAGCTCTGTGTGAATGTGAGGTTTCCATTCATTAAGTGTTTTCACGAAGTCAAGTACGAATGTTGGCGACTTTGATGTGAGATCAGCGTCCACGATATGACAAACAACATCATGTAGAATATCATCGTTCGTGTGAAATGCTGATTGCAACAGTGAATTGAGATGTTTGAAAAAGGCCACTGTCTCGAAATAGTGATGCCTCGTGAGTTGAACGTCGTCAAGTTCGAAGACGATGTTCTCTTCTTTGTTCAAACGTCTAGAAGAACGTTGCACAACTTTTTCTGGAACATTTTCGTTCGATGGCACTGGTGTCACTTCCTCTTCGACTTCTATAGGTTCCTCCTTCGGAGCCTCGTCTTCCTCCTTCACTTCTTCTACCTTGGGCTCAGGTGGAGCCTCCGGAAGCGGGGTTGATTCTTTCTCGGGGACTGGAAACGAGTAGCTAGTAGAGTCCAACATCGACTCCGACGCGACATAGGGATCCACAAACTTGGACAGTGAATATTTGAGATAGTCCACTTGCTTATCCTTATCCTGGGCGTGCTTGATGGCCTGGTTGAATGCCACTATCACATCCAGCCATGATGACTGAGGTTTGATGGTCACGTTTAAGCTTCGTTTCTGTAAACGTTTCTGCACCAGTGATCTGAAGTCCTCGCGGATGGGAGCCAAGAACGACAACTTCTGTTCCAATTCCGGGGTAATTGACTCATTAGAAAGACCACGTTTCTTGAAATCTTCCCAGACAGGTTTCACCCATTCGTTCATCGGAAGAACGCTGATGACGTCCTCACTCTCCTGGCCTAGCAGTAGGGTGTATTCTAGAGTGTATCTCGCTAGCTTCTTCAAGTCAAAGAACGTGAATAGATCATACAAGAGCCGTAGAAGACTTTCGTCAACTTCCAGGTAGACAAAGCAATTGACAAAGTCGTCTATCATCAGGTAAAATAGTTCATTGGTGAGCTCCTTGTGGGTGATCTCTTGGGCATCTGGAAGCGATTGATCTTTTTGAAGCACCTCCTCGATCAACGAGTCGCCGCTTTGAAGGATGTGGAAGTAAAGGAATCCTCTGTTTCTGAAGTATAGGTATCGTATGGTTTTGACGTTTTGAGACAAGTAGCTGAGCTCGTCTGGTCTTGTATTGAGACTGCCATTCTGCAAGCCCTTGACAAACTCTGTCTCTTCGTAATAATGATTGTAAATGACATCTTTCTTTTGAAGCTCCTTGTATTTGGCATATGCCTCGACGAATTGCTTCCTCTTTTGGAGCGTTATGGCTTCTTGAAATGTCTTGAATGCCGTTTCTATCTCAATCTCCCTTGTGTGGTTTTCCTCCAAGTCCTTTTTGGACGAGGCGTCATCCACAAAGTTCAATGGAGAAAAAGCAGACTAATGTTAGTATGGGCATTATATTGTACGATTCAAATTACCTTACCATTCTGGCTGGTTCGTAGTGTCCACTTGAGTCGCGCTAAGTGCACTAACGCCTTTTACTATGAGTAGGCGAGCATTCTACTGCTATGTCTGAAAAATATTATTTCGTTTCTCGTAATCTATAATTATCCTACACTTGCTTGTCGGGAGAATTCTCCGTGACTTCTTCGAAAGCGTCTTCAGAGTTCTCCGAACCAAAGCTCTCTTCTTTCTCGATGCACTTATGTGCCTTTTCTTCCTTGATGATTTTCCGGCCCCCTGTTAGGTACCATCCAATTTGACTGAGGAAAATACCGATTTCCATGGCCATCACGATAGCATATAACACCATCGACATAATGTCCATCGTCCCCACAACAATACTGATCAAGGAGAAAAGTGCACCAAAGGAGTCCATGGCAAGAAAGAAGAAGTTTATGCCAACAACTCTACCCTTTCGTTTGGCAAGCTCGAAATATGGCGGCACCAAGCCCAACGCTAGAAGAACAGATGCAATTATGCCAATCACAAGCATTGGCCACTCTTTGCCACGACGGTAGAGTGGACGTAGCCATAAAATGAGTCCCGTTTCTAAACCCACCGAAATGAGCACAAATGCTCCAACAACGAAAAGCACCTTTCGCCATGGGAGGGACACTGGGGGGTAGTATAATGTCTGTGTCCAAGAGACTGTGCAACAGAATGTAAAAAGTTGTGGCTGAATTCGTAACGGTATCAGTCCATCGATGCCAAAAAAGTATATGCTAAAGGGCACGCCACTCGCAGCCCAAAGAAACATCATTAGGGGTGGGAGCCCTGTGCAATCTTTCAGGCGAAAGTTTCGGATGATTTGTGGTACTAGCTGAATACACCATAGAATGGTTCCTATCGTACCCAAAACGTTGACGGCCACACCATCGCCCATTATTCCGTATTCTGTTTCGTCTGAGTCACCCTTTGAACGTGGATTTCAGAAAGACCCTTGGGAAGTACGGGTTCACGAATAAGAATACGGCGGATTCGGTGATATTTGTATCGTGAGCGTGGAGAAAGATAACGGCTAGAGATTGCGCTTTTAGTGCAGCACATGCAGCACCATCTGTGTAAACGCGCAAATCTATATGGGGCATGCAACCTTGACAGAAGTGTCATATTATCGTAAAATCTTGCCGAGACAGGGCACAGAATCCAGTAATTTATTCAGAATCACTGTATTCGAATCCCATTTCATCCTCTTCTTGTTGGATTTGTTCCTTTAGCTCCTCGTCCACGTCAGCATCCTCAAATGAAGATGTTTTGTTATCAGTGCTCGATAGTCTGACAGCATTTAACGCCAGATTATCAAGATCAGTTGCTTTTCTCACCGCCCCCATGTCTGTCTCTAAGTTTGGACTTGGTTCACCGAGGCTTGTACTATCTTTAGTAGGGGTGCAGTTGATCGCTTCATTTTGCGCTTTGCTGCCGAGTGCCGTGTCTTCGATTCCGTCATCAATAGATGAATCAACTTTTTCACCCTCCGGAATTACTGGGCTCGCTTCGAGACTTGAGATTGAGCTCAGGCTCTCTTTTTTGACACTGATATCATTTTCTTCTGAACTGTGGCCGTTGTCGTTCGTTGTATCAGGGAAAAAGCCTCCATTCTCAAGAGGATCGTTTTGTGGACTTTCTCCTGCCTGTGAATCAGCCTGTGCACTTTCAGAATCCATGGAGTTTTTGGGTTCCTCAGACATAAAAAATCCTCCTTCATCTTCACTCACCTCTTCCACCTTGGGCTCCATTTTGACGCTATGCATTGTATGTGGATCGTCTAACTCGGTGATAGAGGCGGATGGACTTACCTCATTTGGCAAGAAGCCTCCAAACTGATCGTCCTCCATCTCGTCAATTGTAGCCTCCTCGCCCCTCCTTTTTGTGAATCTCTCGCCTCGAGGTTGAGGTGCATTGTATTCGTCACCTCCAGATTCGCTCTCACTTCCCACACTGTAGTAACCTTCACCTTCGGAATTCTCATCCTGATCAACCTCCCCGTGCTGCTTGTTGAGTCGATCCATGATCATCAACTTCTTGAGGAAGAAGCTCCAGCCTCTCAAGGCTGTGAGCTCGACCTTTCTTCTCTTTTCATCTTCTTCGAGATCAATTAAGCCCTCCAAAATGAGATCAATAGCCTCTTTGTATTGAGCATCCACTAGAACACCCCCGACCCTTGCAGTAGGCGCTCTTTTGTTTTTTGAGTTTTTTTCTGTGAAATCAAATGCAACAATTGCTCGTGCATGGTCGATCTTGAGAAAGTCCCTCGCAGCCCTCTCGATCAACTTGATCGGAAGCTTCTCTGACACATGCACCAAATAACCGTTTTCAGGCATCATTGACGGAACAAAAATCTCGACATTGCCGTAAGCGTTCTTCGGTATTTCACCGTTAACAATTGGAGGCGCATGATAAAGTTGTGTCTGAAACTCCGCATAGAGCCTGACGAGACCATCTTCGTCTTCTTCCTCCATTTGAGCTAGTTGCTTTTCTTTGGTTTTGAGAGGTTGAGCTCCGATCTTGAGTACCCTTCCTCGGAGATACCAAGCTTTTGCGGTTCGAAGTCTGAAAACATGTGAGCGCTTGAAAATGGGTACCACGTTGTCTTTGTTCATGGGTCTGAATGTTCCACACTTGCTGCTATCGTCGTTGGGGTAAATCACCTCATCCTTACGCAATTGTGACTCCAAAGCATAAAGAGGATGGTTCTTGAAGTCTGTCATGTTGTTTGGAACACCTTCATACTGGTCTCTTAAAAGAAACTCATTCAGTTCTTTGATCTCCGGAAGTCCATAACTTTTGTGGCGGCGAACGGCTTTCACTACTCGTTCGAACCAATGTTCATCCTTGTCTGAGAGATAATCAATTCTCTTCTTCACTGTCTTTGCATTGTAGTATTGGGTGTACCGCCGTGTCACATCTCTCACATCACCAGTCTTGTCATAAGCAAAGACGTATAATGTTTGATATGTTGGATCCAGAGCAGCTGATTCGAACTTGCCCTTTTTACGCATGGGCATAACTTCAACTGATTTGTTGACAATCGGGTCCACTGTGAGCCATTTCTTCAGATACGGATTCCACACCTCAACCCAAAACACTGGATATTGTGCAATTGGAAAATTGAACTTTTTCTTCGATTTTTCTCGACGCTGGTTCTTTGTCTCAGCACCTCGAATGCCCAGCAAGAACTCCGCTTTGGCATCGGGAATGAACACCTCGTCAAACTCAGAGCCAGTCCTCTTTTTGAGAACAGGTTTTTCTTCCTTCACTTCCTCATCAGGAGTTTTTGCAGGGGTGATCGATCGGAAATCTGGTGGTTGCAAGGAAAAGACTAGTCTCGCATTGAGTCCATAGCCTCGTAGGAGACTCACAAATCCTTGTGCACCAAGATCTCTGGAGCCTCTAAATGCACAGATTGTTTGCCTAAAACGATCCTGATTGACATTATGCATTGTCAGCTCTTGCTTTATCAGAAGCTCTCCCCAATCTTTCCTCACTAGTCCCTGCGCCATTACCCGGAAACGCCAGTGTTTCACAAGCTTTTGAATGCCTTCCACAAAATGTCGTTGTTTCACAAAATCGATAAGCGAAGCGGCCGGATTAAAGTGGTTTTTGAGGCCCGGAGGGAAGTTCTCCACAAGCAATTCTTGTAGTGTCTTGTCATTGCACCACAAATTCCTCGTGGCTCCGTGTGCAAGCATAGTCATAAGGTACAATTGATGCACTAGCTTTCTTCTGTGGCGTTCTTGCTTGGGTACAGTGACGACCTTCTTCTTCTTGCCCTTAGTTTCCTCGTTTTTCTGCTCATTGATGGTGATCGTAATCGACTCTTCTGGCTTCAGCGGCTCGTCCAACATAGCTTCTATATCAACGTCCTCGAGGTCCTCGAAGTCATCGGAGCCTTCTTCCAGTTCAGACCCGTCATTTGCAGTAGTCGGGTTCGTTGGTGGAGGTGCCTCAGGAGCCTCTATGTCGACATCTTCAAATTCCATGGAGTCAGAGGAATCCTCAACTTCAAACATTTCAGTAATATCATCATTCTCCTCCGGTGGACTGACATGCCTTTTCCTCTTCTTCCTCTCCGGTTGCTGGGTACTTTTGCTAGACAAACTCTTCCTTAGAAGTGCCCTATGATTTGGATCTAGCGACATTGCCACAGCGATTTGCTACCCCTTTTATAGGTATTCGACTAATCGAATTGTCTGTTTGGTTCCTGGTGACTCACCTAGTGGCAAGTACTTGTGGGGTAGATTCGCAACCTCACAATGCGATGTTGATATCACCGGTTCTAGTGCGCATACTTTTTTCACTACTAGGCTTGATGGACCATGCTTAAGGCAGCACAAACTAAATGGCCAAGCTGCCGACTACGATCCTTTGACCTACGAGGTATAAGGTTTTCATCAAGCTACCTGCGTTTGGCCGATAGAGCCCATCGGCACTTATACAACTCAATGCAGACCGAGATGAAGAGATACAGAAACGGGAAACCCATCAAATTGAAGCCATATCTTCCCCATTTTTTTGTTTGGCTCCAGAAGGTGGATAATGCTGAGCTGGTGGTACTTGGAAATGCATATCTTCCGAACCCTTTCACAAAAGAAGCTGTGGTCGAAGTGGGTCTATTTCACCTACTAGTTGGTCTAAAAGGCACTTCCGTCGAGACTTGGGACTGGGAAAACCAAAAGAAACAGCTCGATGCACTTCAGAATCAAGTCAAGAAAAGCCTGGACTTTGAGTCCTTGGAAGATCCGCTTTTGTCTTATACTGTGGATACCTTGCTACGAGACTACCAGGTTGAAGGGATGCCACAAGTCCAAAAATCCTTGGTTACGCAAGCTGTCTCCATAATTGGATCGGCCGCCCCGGAAATCTACCAGGACTCACATTTGACAATCATTCCATGGCTCAAATGTCTTTTTGCATCCTCAGTGTCTGAGTCGTATAGACACATCGAACAAGCCAATTCCATCCCACCTTGCATCTATTCAGACATCTTACTACGAACGCCAATCTCAAGAAAAGAGCTTCATTTACAGCTTAATGTTTGGAACACCTTCACGACGGAAATAGGCCGCTACTACGACCTCAGAACATCTCATCTAACAACCATAATGTCCAACCTCAGCTACTACAGCGTGCATTACGACCATACATGTCTTTATGATCTCACCAAGCATAATTTACAGCATTTCAAGGCGACTAATCCAAATCGAAAGTACGCTCTTTTTAAGCCATCGCAGGTCAACAAGCTTCTCTGGACTTTGACCTCCATCCTTATGCATACCTTCCTGCCATCAAGCCAAACCTCAATGTCAGTCATCAGATCGCAAGAGCTTCTTGTGAAACACATCACACATGCCAACTTATCTCAACTAGGTTTCATGGCTGTTGTAATATCACTTCGGCAAGTGGCCGAGGAAAAAGCGCAGAAGCTCCTCAAGCATGCCAAACATCAATACCCAGACCCGTCGGTGGAAGTATACTTGGCCAACATTTATCTATCTACGACCCCAGAGGAGCTTTTGCACAATTTCAACGTCGCCATGTCACGGTATGAGACGTCAGCCTCTCTATGGCTTGCATTCATTACAAAAATCAACGAGTTCAGTCTCCTCACAGAACACCGCTCACTTAAAGTTCTTGATCAACTTCTCGAAAGGTCCAAAAAGCTCATCATCTCAAAGCAGATTATTCTTCTTCTTCTCCAGCCAATAAAGACGGTCCACGCCATGGAAGAATTCATTGGAAAGCTTCAAAAGGCAAACATGTTGCTGCAATATTTGGGTATCGTTCATAGCAAGTACCTTCAAATATTGTACCAGAATAGTGACGGAAAGTCACTACGGAAACCATATCTCAACAAGTTCAGCAGATCCTCGTCCAACATCGAATGTGCTCGTCTGTTGTACGCAAACATCGAGAGAAAGACCGTGTCCAATATAGGTGTGATGCTTGCTGGCGAGAGTTCCCATCAAGCAGAGAAACTTTACGATTTATACAGACAGGAACTCAATGCCACAGCTCCCGATGAGAACTGTTTGGTAGCGCTTCTCAGAGCGGCATCCAAGAAGTACTCTGACGATCACCGTCTCTGGTGGAACAGTCACCATGCCAGTCAGATTGCCGTTTACGAATTCAAGATCAATGTCAGTGATGCCTTTGATGATTCGAAAATAATGCCGTCAAACAAAACCTGGCAGCTCTACATCGGACTCCTCAGGGACTGTGACTACACGTCCGAGCTCTCGGAGATCATGCGCTGGTGGGAGCAATTGCATTTTGTTCCTGATAAGGATACACTTATGAAGCTACTTCAAGCTTTACCTGCGCCATTCGCTCAACGTCATGTGAAGCACTGGCGTAGCGTTCCAGATTCTGCCTCTAGTCTTCAAGACTGGCCATGGCCCACAGAAGAAGAACTACAAGATCAATTGTAAATAGAAACTTATAGATGTAAGAACTGCATGCATTGAAAAGGTGTAGCAAAGTGTCGATAATCCGGTAGCTCGGTTGAACGGGAATTCTGGGCACTGCCAGAGCTCATGTTGCACGATGAAAAGTGGGAATATTGGGAGAAATGTGTATAAAAAAAACCCATAGATTGCAGGGTTGACCCCTCAATTGTATTACTATCATTTTTAAATTTCCAAATTCTTTTCATATTCGTAAATTTCATGGGACCACTTCGATATAGGCTTTTCCGGTGCTCGGCATACACTACACAACACACAAAATTACCCACCACACGAAAACAAAATTGAATTTCTCAATTGACAAATTCTTCAAAAACACACCCTTCTATCCATTTTTCACCATTTTCAACGTTCAATAACGATCTACGTGGAGGCACCCTGGGTGTCACAGGCCGACCAATGATTTCCGAGAGTGGCCGGGGAGGCCGTTATATAAAGGTGGTTTTCCCCAGGAAAAAAAATGGATCCGTGCCCACCTTCAGGCTCAGTCCAAAAGTCCCCAAAAAAAAGATAGCAAAATGTTGAGACTTGCCAAATCAACGAACCTCACACGTTCCTTCGCCACTTCCGCCAACCTCATGAAGGCCTCTACGAGAATTGAAACCGACGCCTTTGGCGAGATCGAGGTGGACTCTTCCAAATACTACGGTGCTCAGACCGCCAGATCTAAGAAAAACTTTGACATTGGTGGTGTTGCTGCCCGTATGCCTGAGCCTGTTGTCAGAGCTTTCGGTGTGTTGAAGAAGTCCGCTGCCATTGTCAACGAGTCCTACGGTACTTTGGACCCAAAGATTGCCAAGGCTATCCAGCAGGCTGCTACTGAGGTCGCCGAGGGTAAATTGGATGACCACTTCCCCTTGGTTGTGTTCCAGACTGGTTCCGGTACTCAGTCCAACATGAACGCCAATGAGGTTATTTCTAACCGTGCCATTGAGATCTTGGGCGGTGAGTTGGGCTCCAAGAAGCCTGTTCACCCTAACGACCACTGTAACATGTCGCAGTCGTCCAACGACACCTTCCCAACTGTGATGCACATTGCTGCTGTCACCGAGATCTCCAAGCACTTGATCCCTGAGTTGACCCACTTGCGTGACTCTTTGCAGAAGAAGTCCGACGAGTTCAAGGACATCATCAAGATTGGTAGAACCCACTTGCAGGATGCTACCCCATTGACCTTGGGCCAGGAATTCTCCGGTTACGCCCAGCAGCTCTCCAACGGTATCGAGAGAGTTGAGGCCACTGTCCCAAGATTGTCTCTTTTGGCTCAGGGTGGTACCGCTGTCGGTACTGGTTTGAACACCAAGAAGGGCTGGGACTCCAGAATTGCTGAGGAGGTCACCAAGTTGACTGGCTTGCAGTTCAAGACCGCCCCTAACAAGTTCGAGGCTTTGGCTGCTCACGACGCCATTGTTGAGGCTTCTGGTGCTTTGAACACCGTCGCTGTTTCCTTGTACAAGATCGCCAATGACATCAGATACTTGGGTTCCGGTCCAAGATGTGGTTACGGCGAGTTGTCCTTGCCAGAGAACGAGCCAGGTTCGTCTATTATGCCTGGTAAGGTCAACCCTACCCAGAACGAGGCCTTGACCATGGTCGCTGCCCAGGTTATGGGTAACAACACTGCCATCACCTTCGCCGGTGCTTCTGGTCAGTTCGAGTTGAACGTTTTCAAGCCAGTCATGATCTCCAACTTGTTGAGCTCCATCAGGTTGATCGCTGACGGCTGCAGATCTTTCAGAACTAACTGTGTGGACGGTATCTCTGCCAACACCGACAAGATCGAGAAGGTGTTGCACGAATCCTTGATGTTGGTTACCGCCTTGAACCCTAAGATCGGTTACGACTCTGCTTCCAAGGTTGCCAAGAACGCCCACAAGAAGGGCTTGACCTTGAAGGAGTCCTGTCTCGAGTTGGGCGTTTTGTCTTCCGAGGAGTTCGACCAGTGGGTCAGACCAGAGAAGATGATTGGTCCTAAGGACTAAATATAGATTGTACAAAGTATTATCCTGAAGATAGCAGCTTTCAATGTAGACCCAGCCAAAGTGGTAGGTGTGTGCGCATATGCGCTTACAGGACCCTGTGCTCAATGTACAACTTCTGAACTTCACCGCAAACCTCCGAATACTACTTTTCATTATGGTTGATTATTCGTTATATTTTGTGACGGACCCCACAATGGTGCCCGAGGGCTCCACTTTTCTTGATCAGGTCAAGAAAGCCGTTGATAACGGTGCCACCATAGTGCAGCTCAGGGAAAAGAAGATCCTGACAGTTGACTTCGTGGAGAGAGCCAAGCAGGTTTTGGAAATCACCAAACCGAAAAACATTCCTTTGATCATCAATGACAGAATTGACGTGGCCTTGGCTGTTGACGCTGACGGAGTTCATGTTGGTCAAGACGACATGCCAGCTACCTTAGCGAGGAAACTTATCGGACCAGATAAGATCTTGGGTGTATCGTGTGGTAACGCTGAAGAGACAACCCAGGTTTGTGACGAAGGTGTGGTTGACTACGTTGGATTGGGAACTTTGTACCCTACAAACACCAAGGATGTAAAGAACGTCTGTGGACCAATTGGTATCCGCAAATCGTTGAAGGTGCTTCGAGACCACTCCAACAAGAAAGTGAAGTGTGTTGCCATCGGAGGCATCAATTCCACGAATGCAAGGAAAGTGATGTTCCAATGCGCCATTCCCGGTCGCCGAATTGACGGTGTCGCTGTGGTTTCTTGTATCATGGCTGCTCCAGACGCTGCTGCTGCAACGAAGCATCTCCACAACGAACTCCAGTCGCCTGTTCCTTGGTTAGACAATGTCGCTGCTTCCGCCGTTAAGGCCGAGGCAGAAAGTGCTTGGAAACAGTTCAGCCAGACCAAACCTTTGGTGCACCACATCACCAATAACGTGGTGAAGAACTACAGCGCCAACGTCACTTTGGCCATTGGCGCATCCCCCATCATGTCCGAGCTTGGTGAAGAATTTCATGAGTTTGCAAACTCTCCAGCTTCCGTGGGTCTCGTGGTGAATCTTGGTACGCCAAATGCTCAGCTCATGGAGGTGTTCCTTGAGGGTATCCGCCAGTACAACAAATACGGCAAGCCTGTGCTCTTTGATCCTGTTGCCGCCGGTGCTACAGCAGCCCGCTTAGAGGCCTCTCGTGTCCTTCTCAATGCCGGGCACTTCACTGTCATCAAGGGAAATGTCGGTGAGATTGGAGCCATGGCTAAATTGACTAGCTCGTACAGCACAACTTCGACAGAAAAGACCATGCAAGGCGTTGACTCAATTGCCAACATGGAGGAGGCTGACATTGTTGATCTCGGTAAGCATGTGGCTAGGGAATTCCAGACAGTGGTGGTGATCACAGGTGCTGTGGACTACATTATAGACGGTACTTTCTCGATGCTGAGGGAGGACGTACCTTGGGAAAAGGTCGAGGGCGGACACGAACTCATGGGTTCAATCACAGGTACCGGTTGCTCTCTAGGAAGTGTCATTTGTGCGTTCATCGCTGCTGGTGCTGATGGAGAGAATGGAGAGAAGTACAGCCCATTTTCTGCGGTTGTGAGTGCTGTAAAATTATACAAGAAGTGTGGCTTGGAGGCCGGTGAAAACGCAGAGGGACCTGGCAGCTTCATGTCCAGTTTCTTGAACCGGTTGTACCAGACCATGAAGTTCTGAGATGGTGGGTCTCTAGTTGCAGCCATTCGTATATAGGAATCAGACATTCTTTGCGCTGAAAAATTTGAGCATTCATGCTAATTTGAAAAAAATCGAAATCTAAGAAATTTTTATTGGTTTGACTCCGATCGGTATTCGGACCGTTTTCTGTCTTTCGGCGCACATGGCTTATCTAGTATCAAAGCGCGACCATGTGCCCCACAAACATCCTCATCTCATAATAAACATACCACACAACGACAAAATTACATTCACGGCTCATTTGAAAGTTTTCCATAATGGTAGTTCAGGGCCGGACAAAAGCAAAGACTCAGCCAAACAGGAAGTCTCCTGTGGCCAATATAACAAACATCAGCTCACTCAAACGGTTTCCTGATAAGGACTATGCTCTTGATCTACTTCACCAGCTTGCAGTAGCGGTGGCTCCTATTATCAACCATTACAACTTTAAAGTCGGGATGCTTTGTGAAATGTCGCCAAAGAGTCCGAATTTGCTAGGACTAAATGTGAACAAGGGCCAGAAGATATTGATCAGACTACGAACTCCATACAACGAGAAGCTGTTCTTCCCAATGTCGGATCTCATTGGAACGTTTCTTCATGAGCTCACACATAATGTCCACGGACCTCATGACAATAAATTCTATGCTTTGCTTGATGAGCTACGAAATAAGTACGAGACTGGTGCGTTCTCCTCTGGATCCTATGTCTGCGAGGAGAATAAACTTGGAGGGGCCTATGTGCCTCCTTGGCTGCTGAGTGTTACGGTTAGACAAAAACGACTCGATGCTGTCTCGAAGGTGAAGTACAAGTCCGAGTCGAGAAGACTAGGTGGACCTCTAAACGTACTGAGGCCTAAGGACTTGAAGGCTGCCATGGCTGATGCTGCCGAAAGACGACTCAAGGACTCTAAGTGGTGTGGTGGGGAAGTAAATGAAGAGGAGTTGGGGCTTGCTGGTCAAGACTCAGATACACCAGCGGAGAAGCTCAAAGAGTATAAGGAAGTTATTGACTTGACCAACGAAGGAGCTGACATTGAGCCAGTCACCGAACCAGAAGTGATTGTGATTGATGCTTGTGAGACAAAGAGCCGGTCCTCGTCTCCTGCGCTCTCTCTGTCTGTTTCAGACACAAGCTTCGAGGTGAAGTTCTCTCCAACCAAGAGCCCGTTCCCTTTCAACGGTGCCTTGCCATTCAGAAGAGTGCTGTTCTCGCTGAGTCCACCTTCTCTGTCTCCAGGAAAGCTCTTCATTGGAGAAAATGGCATCTACCCTAGGCTCAAGCTTGTGGCTGATATCGACTTCGGGCGAATTATCGAATGGACAGAAGTCAGTGAGGAGCGAGTGAAAGATACAAAGAAAAAGAACAAGGTGAGAAAGGCAAAGCTGAAGCCAGCTCCGAAGAGAAAGAGGAAAGAGGTAAAGTCAATTACATTTTCTGAGTTGCTAGCAGCGCAGACCAAGCCCCTGCCTCCTGCCACCCAAAAGTCTGTCTGACTGCTTCGATACTTGGAAAAGTTGTCTACCCAACATATTCAGAAACCTATCACCAAATCAATTTAGCTCCCGAACATACCCAAATTTTTGCCAAACTCGCAGAAGTGAGTGAGGTGCTGCAGCTCGTTTGCGTGTGCATCGTATATAGAGCCCTCGCGATTCATTCGCCTTGCCTATTATGGCCTATACTTACGAGAGACCTGGGATAAAGTTTTAAGGAAGGATTATTTACAATGGCAGCTCTAATAAGTCAATGGCCGTCACGTGGTACTTTGTCCTAGAAAGGCTCGGTCTTCCCAGGTGGGTATACAAAAGGAGGGGGCCGGGCGGTGAAGATCGCACACCAGAAAAAAACAGGTGAATCATATACTCATACCACCACCTACTCACCATGGCCAGCCCTTTACGCAAGGACTTGCACAAGGTTTCTCCCAGTGTCTCAGGCACTTCAACTCCAAACATGCAGAAGACGGACTCTGTGGTCAATCTCACAAAGCCATCGCTCTACGGCATTTACAACACTTCGTCACTGAGCTTGAATAAGGACAACGAAGAAGTGGAGGAGTACATCGAAGGTAGCAAGCTACACATCACTGCCAAAGATGCCCACCCAGAGAGCTCCCAATTGCATCCTAAGCCACATGTCACCAAGAGGACGCCGTTGCAGCTCGTGCTCTGGTTCATCACACGCTTGGCTATCGTTGCCTTTGCTGCATTTCTGTATAATCAGGTTACCCAGAAGATTCATCTTACACACGTTGACGGGACTGGCATTTTAATCAACCAGTACTTGGAGAAGTTTGTTGAGGCTTGGAAACTGTACCAGGCTTGGGTGCACAAGTACGATTTGGAGATTGTGGACCGCATTGTTGCTTGGTCGCTGGAGGGCTTCCTGTTGAGCATAGTCGTGCCTGTTCTTGACAAGGTGCTTCCTAGCTTCTCCAGGAGACTCCTCCTGTCCAACCCCAATCCATATCACAGAGGCAACTTGGCGAATGACTTGATTCGTTCTCTGATTACCTTTTTGGGTATTACCTACGCTATTAGACACATTGAGTGGAGCTCACTGCTTCAAATGGCAATGACATGGTCGCTTGTTAACCCTGCATTGTGGCTTTTGCTCGACGGAACGATCAACGGGTTCCTTGCATCCGCCACCGTTGCCTTTGTTGCATCCGCCATTATCTACTACCAGAATCAAGGTGTTGTTGTGTTGGATCAGAACAGTCTAATTACGATCTTCTTGTACGTGGGAAGCTTCTTTTTCTGTGGTGTCATCATTTTCGGCAAGTTAGGCCGCTTTTTGTTTGGACCAAAAGTCTAACGGACACTCTATAGCATATTCTCTGCTCAATTATAGCCCCAGCATTTAATAAACTTAATGGACATATTGATCTATTCACCAAAAGTTCCCTACTGGATGGTTGTGTATGGCCTGCATGTATCGCGGAGCCAATGAAAACCTTGTGAATAAAATACCCTCATAATCAAACCTTCACTACATCATGGCTGGCGGTCCCGTTCCCGTGTGGAAAAAATACACATCCAGACCAGTGGGCATCTGGGAGAAGATCAGACAAATTTTGGTCCTTGTGCCAAACAGATCTTCCGGTAACCCACTTCCTTCATTATACAGAGCCATTCCACCAGGCGCTAGAATCCAGGAAGCCAGAGAATACAAAGAGCCAGTGACCATTCCTGCCGGCGACGTCATTAAAAACCCATACTTCAAGCGTGATTACAGAAGAAACTACCCTCAGGTTCTTGGTTTCGACCAGACCAAGGTTTCTGGTTTGTTGACTTTGGGTTCTGCTGAGAAGCCCAGAATCTCCATCGGTGACAAGGGCTCCAAGGAGTTGGCTGCGTTTGGGCTGGACCAGATTGTCAGCTTGTCTACTACATTGAACACTGTCAAGCCAGACGTCATCAAGGGCGAGCTTTTGGGCACTCAAGGTGAGCCCATGGTAGCTCCTTCCTTGAACAAGTTCCACTGGACTATCATGAAGGAGCAAGTCCACGGCATGTACAACGATGACACCGATGTGTACCCATGTCGTTTGTTCACCGACTCTAAGACCGCTGAGAGAGCCTCTGCTGTCCACTAACTTTGCATATGTATTCTAGATCATCATGACGATAGAGAGATGTAGGCCGACTCAGGCACTCGTAGACTGAGAAGAGGGCTAATGTAGCCTAGATAGATGCCGAACCATGAAATGAGATATTTTTCTGTCGTCTCCGGGTGCAAGGACTCCATGAGTTCCTTGGTCTCGCATTGGTGTAACAACAACAAGGTTCGTTGTAGCACTGGGTGTATTTCAGGAATGCACTCTTCGATGTCAACCTTGAGACTTGGATTGTTGTCTTTAAGATGGTGTAAAATCGGCTCGAGATAGAATCTGCTGTACGATATCACGAACTCGAGGAATGCACCATTCAAGGTAAGGGAAATGTAACTGCACCATCGGCCATCATAGCTTTTTACGAAATTGGCACCAGCACAAACGCCTTCTGGCGCCGTGATATGCTCCACTGCTAGCTTATGGAAATTGGGAAGCGCTTTGTTAAATTCTGCTTCGTCTATCATGTTTGAATCATTTCATAATTATGTAGTAGTTGGTAAGATATCGCACAGGCTGCGAAACTTAGGCTGAATAATGTGAATCAACTGTGAGATTGAAAACTGACATCAATGGTATTGAAATTATTTCAAAACTGAATTGAAGGATCACTTTTCGTTGGGATTGAGTTTTGAAGTTCAACACATACTCTAGTCTCGTGTTCGCTTTGTACCGGGGGCGACGATGAATTCCGCTTTCAGAACGACCCAGTTCAAATTACTCTCATAACTATCATTTCATCTACAACTTCTTCGTGTTAGTTCTTGACTATATACTGGCCTATCCTATAAAGCAACTGGAAATCAATCTCCTATCCGTGATAACGTGATGCTGTGAAATACCCCCTGTCCCTACTGCTTCTTCTCCTCCTCCGAAGTGCTCTCGCTGAGCAAGTTCAGCTTGCCATTGAACAAGAAATTTGAGTTGGAGGCGCTGATGGAGTTACGGTTGTACATCTCCTTGACTTTCTCGGCGTTGGGGTGGGCCATAGGCACGGTGCCAGCAACTCCCGACTTACTGCCTCCCATCTGCTTTTGCATGGCATAGTCACCGCTGTCAAAGTACTTCTTGTCCTGGAACTTCGAAGACAATATCTGCTGCGTCGTGGGGAGCTTTCCGTACATCTTGTAGATTCGCAATTCTTGCGGCGACAACTTTGATAAGTCTATTCCCTGAGTGTTCTTGGGTGGGTCCAAAGGACCTTCATCTGAAGACATGATTATTGAACGTTTGAATGGGTGGTGAGTCCTGGTGGTTCATGACTATGGCTGAGTGGGCTAGCCATGGAGTGGGACAGGTGCTGTGCAGGTCTCAGCACGTGCATCACTCAGCAAGTTCCGAAATCCGTGCTCCTAGGATTCTAAAACGATGATTTTTAAAATTGTTAGGTTTGCTTCATGGTTTATGATTCTAAAAGTAGATAGCTTTGAGCAATTCAGTGTGTGGAAAGTGGATATTTTATTGCTTCGGTCGCACCCATTTCAGGTGTCCGTTGCGCACCAAAAGAGCTGGGGTAAGACTAGCCTGGGTACCAGCATGGGGCGACTTAGGTGCACAATGATGCTGGTCATTTAGCTTCTGGAAAGGCTTATTCTCAACGAAAGTGGTGTAAATGGATTGTTGCTTTAAGGATTTTCTTGGTAAGGGTCGAGGGTTCGTAGTCGGATTATGTGATGAAAGAGCTGTATCCTGGATCGTCTGCAATGCGCTAGTGGTGAATCTGGTGATCTACCTCCAAAGCTACAACCTCACTCAAGGCTTAACAAAAGAACATTTTGGCAATCTCAACTTTGGCACATGGAGAAGGCTTTGTATTGCACTGGTACCTTTATCAGCTAGAGTATTACTTTCTCGTTACCATGGTCAAATGCTCGGAGTGGACTTCTTAGTGAACTTTTGTGGAGCCCGTGAAGTGTTCGAGGCCCATTAGAAGATACGGAAACGTGCCAGCTAATAGAATCAAAAGGTCCACAAGGTACATGATGAACTCATATAGCTCAATTGGTATAGGGATGGGTCCCGGAAGTTTTGAAATCACCAAATGAAAGTCGACCGCGTCTTCCTCAACTTCTTTCACCGCGTAAAAGTCACCTTGTAAGTCTATTTTGATGTATATGTCGAAAGTGTCATTTTCAACCTCATCAAACTCTGAAGCCTTGATGTAAACCTGATCTAGACTGAAGTCAATTGGAAATGTAGCAGGCCAACATACCTTGACGTTGATTAGGTCATTAGAGTCGAATGTGCTGTCTTCGTAATTGTTGAGCTTCACGAAAAGTGTTCGCTGTGGCTTATTAACAAAGTCGTAAGGAACAGAGACCAAAGTTTCCTTCAAGCTGTAGTCTCGTATGCTTTGAATCGGATACTCGGTGAGTAGTAGCGTGGATGCATTAACCTCTCTCAATGGAGTAGGCAGGAAGGACCGCAGACAAAGGGGCACCTCATAAAATTTAGGTACCGTGAAGACGATTGTTTCGGTATTGGCTATGGCCTGGTTGACACATAGTAGGAGAAACGCTAGGAAGACCTGGTACATGTTGTGAGAAGATGCAAAATCCTGGATGCAGAGGTCGATGTATCGTGAATCATTTTCTATCTAAGTTATCGTAAACGAGTTTAAAAGTGAGGTTCTCGACCCTTTGGATTTTGGAAACCTGCTCTGAAATCGTATTTTCCGGGTCGAGGATTGTGGCATCAAAATGGAACCGTAGTGGTTTATGAAACCTACGCGAAACCAAAAGGTGCTTGATATGGAAGAGATTAGCGGACCAACCGGTGAGGGTGAGCGTTTCCAACTCGCTGAACGCGTCCAAGAGATTCTGTAGAACGTTCAGAAGAAGTATGCGTGGATTGTCCGAGGAATTGGAGAAGGCAATCGTGAGAGACCGGAGTGAGGACGAATGACCCGTGAGCGGCGTCTGTAGAAAGTCACGAAAACGCTCGGAAAAGACAAACACATTGTCATCTGAAAAGGACACGCTAAGTTCTGTAAGGGTATCGTGAACATTAAACTTGGTGAGCGTGAAAGGCCATTTCCACGTGCAATTATGGAGATTCAAGCGGTGCAACTTGGGCACGACGATTTCGTCCTCGCTGACAACAAAATGATAGTCATCAAGAGTAAGCAGTCTAAGTGAGGTGAAGTGTTGGACGTGAGCGAGGTCAAAAATCTTCCTGCTTTTGAGGGGCACATTGGAATACAACTCGAGATCTTTGATCTGGTCACACTTGTTGTAGCGTAGCCAATATGACGAGTTGGTGGAGTTGACTGCAACCCTGGTTAAGTTGGGATAATGTTTGGTTGAAAGAAGCTCGCCAAACGTGTTCTCCTTATACTCCTTCTGTGAGTCAGGCAGTATGACATTGATGCTCTTGATGCAGTGATTATATTTGTGGAGCACACATTCTTGAGAATCCTCTAAAAGCTGGTGCCAGGTAACCCCAACATATTCGAAAATATGTGGGATGAGTGCATCTCTATATTCTCTATTCAGAAGCAGAAGGCTTTTGAGATCCTCGGTGCTCACTGAACCCCATATCTGATAAAGCACACTATCAGGGAGATCTAACAAGGAAAGACTGGTGGATTCTAACTGGATTCGTTTCGAGCCCTCGGAGGCACTATCTAACGACCTCTTCATTTCAGATGCATTTCCTGATCATTCGCTTTGATGAAGTGCAAAAAAGGAGTAGTGGTAACAATCCAGGCCCGAGTTCGCACAGTCATCATAATCTAGCATCACATCCACACTACATCTGATCAATGCTTGACCCACGCTTGAAAAACAAATTCAAGATCATAGCGCTTATTTTGGCATTAGTGTTTCTGATCTTATACGTCGTCTTTAAGCGTCAGGAGCATCAGCCTGATAATGATTTCGAGTTACACTTCGCGTTTGAACCGGTGGAGCGATTCTCTTTGGAGAACGTAAAGTACAGCTGGGTTTTGGCTGCTGTTGTGGTGGTGGCATTGACCTTTGCTATCAGTTGATGTCATTGGTTTTTGGTGCTGCTTGGGTTAAGATTGTGTGTTTTGCTCCGTATAAGGCTTCATGTTCAAATCACCATGGCTACTTTCAGAGGTATTGGACAGCATCTCAAATTATCTTCGAGATACCTTTCTCCCTCGAGCAATTAGCCTTGAGAAAAAGGTCTTTCAAATCGAACTTCACGTCGTAATGGTAAGATGTTTGACAAACTCCGGTGCTGTTGGCTCAATAGAGAGCTTTGAATTTTGCGATAGTTTACGATGACCATTTAATTCAAGTTTGCCCAATGAAGATGAAATCGATAGCCTTGACATGTTCTAGAGTAAGCTCAGGGGCTTTTGGCGTTGTTGATTTTCCCCCCATATTCGGATGTCTGAGGTGCAACTGCCTATCAGGCTAAGTTAGTCGGCATTATGCATTCAATTCAATCTCGGCGTTCCTGTTACGCCACCGAGCCATTATCCTCGTGCCCTTCAAATTGACGAGAAGCCACGAGCACAAAGCACCGAGGCTACTATTGCCGCCTTGCTATTTAGGCTCTACGTACTTTAGCGCACCCCGCAAAGACGCTCACTCATTAACAAGCATATTCGATCTCCAAATGAAGACAATTTCTGTGACCGCCGTCCACCGTTCAGCAAATCTCTATTGTTCTGACTGACGTGCTCTTTATTGGGGGCTGTGATTGTAAGACATGCACGGCGCCTCAGGTGTCTCAAACTTCTCTCCTCGGGAAGCAATCTATTCCCGGTCTTACCCGATTCAGTCTCGAGGCAAATGCACTCAAAAGGGACCGAGGTACAAAGTTTTCAATTTTACTGTTTGTGGCTTTTTGTGCAAAAATTAATGTAACGTTGTAATGGGTGGCTGGTCGGTATCCTCCCTACCCTAGAGAGGCAGGGCTTATACCAGCAGGAGTGATACGCGGCTGGCGATAAGGAAGAAAAACATCAAGTATTCCTTTTCGGATAATTGGCTGTCGAAAGCTTCCGTCTGTTTTTAAAAGAAGTTTTGCCCATTTTTTTTCAAGACCTCTGAGGTTCACTTGCTATCTATAGCAGGACCCTCTCGCGCATCCTCACCAGACCAAAAGCGTTCCTTCACCTTCGTGAATAGCCTCCTACAAGAATCTCCACCCACTTTTTCACACCACACACACTGTACTTTTTAGCCTGCTTTTAGCCCCATGCGCTCACTCATCAAGGGCCACCGGCGCTCAGACTCGTCTACTTCAGAACCCCAAGTTGGGTATCCTGATTTAAACCCCAAGTCTCACCGCTACAATAAGACGCCTCAAGCGTCGCCTAAGGTCCCGTCGAATTCCCTGAATATGCCCCATATGACGCCTCCTCCGTACCCATACCTGGGCTCCCAGCTGACTTTGTCATCTCCCAAAAAGCTCTTGACTCCAATCAAGAAGATGTTCGGGCACCACTCCTCGAAGCATCATGCTCCTCTGAGTGGAGATATTCTTCATTCTGCACTAGCCTCAGAGGGTCCTCCTGCTTCAAAAAAGAGCCCAACCTTGCATTCTCCTAGATCCATGAGCAGTCTTAACGAACTCTCACCACGCCCGCATTGGGCCCTGCAACCCTCCTCAAGATCTCATGTTTCCCACGTCAGGCACCTGTCAACCTCATACTTGGAGAACCTGGCACGCTTTGCTCCACCTAATGTACTGCTACCCAATGGTTCTTTCGGTCTAGGGCAACCTTTCGAGAGTTCGTCCTCCCTTGAACTGACAGTTGAAGAGAGGGAGAAGATGCCCATAATATCAGATACCAAATTGGCACCTGTGGCTGACTCAGTGCATCATGGCGACAGTGACTCCAATTTGTCCATTGCCAAGTCTATCAATTTCCTGGCGAAGCAGGCTTCGTCTCAGGAAAACTTGGCAGACGGCTCCAGTAAGGTGGCTACGGATGACTTTTATCAGGATAACTCCAGTGACGAATCTGACAATTCCTCGCAGTTCTCTTTTGTCAAGGACATAAGAGGTGGCAGAAACACGTCGGTCAAGTACTACAAGACAAAGTCTTCGAAGAAGCAGCTTCCGGATGGAGTGAAACTGAATACATTCGATGTTGATGACTTTGGTTATGAAGATGACGGCTTGTCTGATTACGATTTTGAGAATAATGGTCTCGATGATGAGGAGGATGATGAAGAGTTTGAGGATAAGTATAGGGAGTTCACTGAGCCTGAATTCGAGGGTGGACATTTGAACAAGTATGAGGATATGTTGGATGAAAATGACATGCGCAGAGCCCTTCTGCCGCCGCCTCCGATTGTCCCAACGACGTCCTGTCTCCTTAATAGCAGCAGCTCCTTGTCCGAAGATATCGAAGTCGATGATAGAAAGGCTGACATGAGTGACTTGTATATCACTGCCAATCTGTCTCACAACTTCATGACACCCCACCCTGAGGATCCTACTTATGGGGATGATTTGTTGGAGTCTTACATGGAAAAGACGAAGCTGCCCAGTTCGGAGGTTCAGGCGACGCCACACCAAAGGCAACTCTCATTCTCGCATATTCCAGCATTTTCTGGCTCTGAAATGTCATCTCCGTTGATCAATGGAGTCACAATTGGTTTTGAGGGTCTAAAAGGTCGTCAAAGTGTCGTAGCAGGAAGAACAATTCCAGAGGTCCCTAGGTCTCCTCCTAATGAAAGAGCTGACAGGAGTATGGGTCTTGGCATTGGTGCACCCGCCGGAGACGAGCCCGAAGTGCCGAAGCGAAATCTGATCATGGACTTGTTAGGTGCTCTAGAAGGGGGTGGTGACCTTCCTTCTGAGTCAAAACCATCACCTGTCCAAGCTCGCAATTCCATTCAGGATATCCAACAACTTTTGGCCGACCTCGAATCCAGAAATGAGGAGCAGCCGAAGGAACAAGAGACCAGACGTGCACTGGTTGTAAACATGATGGATACCCTTGCCAATCTTGCAAAAACCCACGAAGCCGCCCCCGCCGAAGAAAAGAAGGAATTCAGGAGATCAGTTGCTGAAATGATGAATACTCTAGCTGCACTTGACCTTCAAAATGGGATTGCTGCGACGAAGGAGAGCGATGAAAGGGGATCGGAGCCTGTGGTTATGCCAAATCCAACCAAGGAGAAAAGGCATGGTTCACCTCGCTCTAACAGCTATCTAGAAGACAACTCTACTGAGAGCGGTCACCAATATCATCTTGATGAGGACATGTTATACGAGTGCAATCAGCTTCCAGAAGACTACGATTTTGAGCACTATCAGAATCAACTTTATGCCGAGAGTGTTTCTGAATTCTACCGGTCTAATTCTTATAACAAAAAGCCGAAGAAGTTGGTGCAAGAGAATCTGTTTAGGTCGAACAAGATTGATACTCCGCAAAGAACTGTTACTTTCTACAGAAGCAACAGCTTGGGCAACTCCGATAACTCAAACTCAGGTAGTTTGAGTCGAACAGGCACGGTCTATTCCGCGACATCTTTCACGTCTGGTGAAGAAGACCCATCGCCTGATATGGAGAGATTTCGGCAAAAATCACTCCCCTATGCATTAAACACCAACTTTCAGTTGAATGAAAAAAGCTCTGATTGTCTCAGCCACAAATCATTCAACCTCGAACCTATCACGGAGGGTGATAGCCCGCATGTGAAGTGACTGCTTCATCTACGTTAGACTAGCCTTGATTATCTATTCTTATGGAATGGTCTTCAGACTGATTATGATGCTGATTAAAGTCTTTGCTTCATGAATGATTCAAAGTCGTAATTTTCGGTGCCATTGTAGTCAAAGTAGTTGTTCCCTCTATTATAATTTCCGTTTGCAATGGGTTCACCACGGACACTGAGCTTTGGCGTCAGCTGAATTCTCTTGCTTTTAGACCTTTCTAGCATGCTGTTGTTGCGGAATTGTTCAAGGTTTGGCATGGTTGCCTTTCTGACCTGGCCGTCCCGCTTGCGAATGGCATCCTTCGACTTAACCTGAAAGCCAGTTTCAGATTTTGCCCAGCTCTCTTCGCTTGCTTGCGAGACGGACAGCCTCGTCGAGTTTTTTCTGATTGGCTTTCTTTGTCTGTCCCAATCATTCATGTATCGTGAATAAATACTCAGCAAATCATCCCTATCCTCACGAGCTGGCTTGGTTGTTGGTAGTTGTTCATCATCCTCCTCGACCAAAACAACTTCAACGGGCCGACCGTTTCTTTTTTCGATGATGGAGCGGTACGACATTGTCGAATCGTTCCTCTTTATCATGCAGACATTGTAGTCCTCCTTGGTTAAGTCAATTGTGATGCTATCAGTGTCAGTGGGAGCTGTAGATATCGTTTCACGAGCTGTCACCATAGAGTCTGAGAACTTCGACTGCGAGCTTCCGCTAATCTGCTGCGAATGTTCACTTGGAGGACGACCTTCTGTCTCAGGGTCAGAGCGTCTCGCACTTCTGTTGTAATAGTCGCTTTCGAAGTTGGTGTTGTAAAGGTTAGACTCCGGTTTCCTGCAAGATGAAGCATCTCTGAAATCAACCGCGTATTGAATCTTCTTTGGTGGTTCGGCCACAACAATGTTGAGGTTTTGGTCGTTCCCTTCGTCATTTTGACCTTCAGTAGCAGGCTCTGACACAGCCTTGGTTTGCTCCTTGCCCGGCACTGGTGGGGATGCTGAAGCCTGCTTGGGTGCTTGGAACGGCTCCGAGATCGACTTGGATGCCTTGTGTTTGTGAGGTTGCTTGCCACTGCTTATGCTGTTTTGAGGCGATGGTTCGTTGTAGAGATCTGCAAAATCAAAGTTGTACATCAGTCGGTGACGAGCATGACGGATGGGGGACTTTCTGCTAGCAATAGCACCAAGAGAGGCACTGGTTGGCATCAGCTTAGGAGGTGAGCTAAGTGGCTTGCTTGGCTTGAAGTTCGTCTTCTCAAAAGACGAATCCAGTTCGGAGCAAGAAGTATCCTTGTCTCCGTACATTTCACTGAAATGTTGCTTGGCAGCCAGGCTTGGGACTCCAAGTGGTTCAATATCAGAGGCATCTGCTTTTTCCAGACCGTCTGTTTTCACTTGTTGAAGATCATTGAAGCTCACGCCGTTGTGTCTGGTCTCCAGTAACTTATAGCTCAGAAGGCTATCGAGATCATCAAGGTTGGGAATCTCAATTTGCCTCGATGATCTGTTTGAGCGCTTTCTTGAGATGTTTGTGTTCATGATTCTCTGCTGTTCCAATCTCTTGCGGGCCTCCTCACTATTGGTGATGTTGGACATGTCGTTGGGGAAGCTGAAACCTCTGCCAACGCCACTGTTACCATCGTCAAGGGGGCTAGTGCTGTTATCTGTTTCCTCTTCTTCATTTTCTTCACTTCCCGTCACTTCAGGGTCAGAAACGGTCTGCTGCTCATCTCTGATGGAGACTGACGTTGCAGTGCTTGGCTTCTTGGTGATATTAAGCTCCCTTGGGATTTCAAAACGTTCTTCAAGACTGTCACCCTCCAATTCAAGTTCCTCAGGTGGGGGCGGTAGCTCCTTGCTGATATTCCTCGTGGACTTGCTCGTAACAGATTTGCTGGATAAAGAGGACCGTTCGGATGCTGAAGTAGAGTCACGAATGCTGAAGTCGACGCTCTTTTGAATTGAGTCCCAAGATGACAGACTCGAGGCAGACTTGGAAGATGTGATAGATGCGCCTCTGGTGGGGCCATTTGACTGAGCCGTGAGATTAGCCAAAGGTGCATTCATGCTGCGAGGAATTGAACGCAAGGATTCGTGGTTGAGGTTGAGAGCATCGCCCACGGAGCTGAATGAAGAAACAGAAGAGACTTTTGATTCGTCTGAGAAGCTTCTTTTGTAGATTTTGAGGTATGAGTCTTCACCGAGGTTGAGGTTATGGTGGTATGCATGGCTGTGTGGAAGCGATTTGGGCTCCTCTTGTGGGGCTTCCTCGACTGGTGTTTGGGGAAACATCTCGACTTTCTCGGGCTTTTTGCTGGCTGCAAATGGATCAGGCGTAGTGGGGAAGACGTCTATCTCTCCACGAGACAAGCGAGCATCTGGATGCCTACGAGGCGCTTCCGTGACGACACGAGTTTCAAGTTTTCTTGGAGCATTGAAGCTCGAGTCTGCGGAAGATTCATCAAGTTTCCGAGGTGATAGAATGGGAGCCGAGGTCGAGGTCGGAAGCAGAATTGGAGGCGGAGGCGGTGGGACCAAGTCCAAGTGTGGCTTGGAAACCGACACAGGCATTGGCAGCTGCAAGTCTGGTGGAGGTTTGCGCAGAGTGTTTCTGATTTTCTGGGAAGTGGGCGAAGTGGGCGTAGGAGGTTCCTCAGCTGGCCTGATTTTTGGTTGATCCTCAGAACTTCTGATTTTAGGCAACGTGGGCAATTTCTTCAGGCGCGTGCTTGACGCTCTGGAACTACCGGCGTTGGAGGCCTCTTCAATCATGCTGAGCTGGTCCAGGGGCATGGACTGGTGTTTCTGAGCAAAACGAGCCACCTTCTTGCGATTGCCCATGGTTGCTGGCGGTTTCTGAGGCGTAGCAGGTTTCAAGAAGGAGAGCTCCAGCTCAGACTCAGAAGACTCAGCTGGCTCGTAGCTTGTGCCCGTGAAAACAAGTCTTTTGGGGCTCCTCTGGGGCGAAGCAGGAAGAGCCTTTTCGGAAGGTTTCGTGCAAGGCGCCGACCTTCCCCTGGAAGGTTCTGGCGAAGGAGGAGCCAGTCTAGTGCTGAGCTTGGGAGGCATCTGCAATTTGAACGGGATGGGCAAAGCATAGTTGGCGCTGGATATATGGAGCTTTTTGGCAATGGGCAGTCTGGACAAGCGTCTTATTTGGTCAGGCAGAAGCAGGCCATTGGAGATTTTGGATGCAATGTCATCGTGGAAGGGGGCCAGCCCGTACAAAGCACCAACGTCCAAATGTGAAATTGGGCGTTGTTTTGTGGGCGAAGCCAGCCTTGCTCTTCGTTCCGGATGCTTGGGTCCAGGGTTCTGCAGCACATCGTCAGCAGACCACTGCTTGTGGAGCAAAGGCATGGTTGGTGGATGAGAAAAAAGACAGGCGACAAAGAAGGTTTTTTTACCCTTGCTTGATCATTGTGAATGTGGTTACCGTATGCGGCGACATAGGGCGTGTTTACAATGGGGCCGAAAAGAGTAAGCACATTGAACGTCAGCTGGGAGTTTTTCCTGAGGCGCATCCAGGGTCTCGTTCTGGAAACGGCCTCCCATTGGCCGACTTTGGGTAATTTTATTAGCTTTACGAGCATTTGTGTTTTACCTGGATGGGAATTTCACCCTGGGCTTATGCTTTCTTGTTTCGTGGAAACTCCTCCCCCTTGCACCCGGTGATCTCCTTCTACGCCGCTGCCTTCTCTGCGAATCTGTCTCAGCACCCCAACCATTGTTTCCAGTGTTCTCCAGAAAGCCGCCGGCTTGGCCATGTAGCGAAGTTTTGTTATGGAATGGTTGACGGCGCGAGGCGGTTACATAACCAGTTGCTAGTGCTTCAGTGGCCGCTGCACTCCTTGCTTGGCGATCGTCAAGAAGAGGTGTGGCTGATGGAGGCATTGAGGAGAGGTTGGATATAAAGGGAAGGAAGAATAAAAGAGAAGAAAAGTAATAAATTTGATCAGCTTGCCTTCGTTCTACTTACTCTTGCCTTAGCTTTATCTGGTAACACTTCGTGGCTATGGGCCAGCAGTGGTCGAGCAACTTTACCTTGCAAAGCCACTATGCTGTCTCGTTGTTCTGCTTCTCGATCTTCGGATCAATAGCGTACTCCGTCGTCAGATCGGAGCCGTGCCTAATAACGCAACCGGCTGCACCGTTCTGCAACTTTGCGAGGGCCTTATGTGGTTGAAGTGAAGGTACTTTTAGCCCCTGAGGAGCTTACTCCGCCATTGGTCGGATAGTTGCTGGAAAGAAGGCTTTGAAGACCGCTTGTGCTTTGTGGCCTAGCGCTTGCGCATTTTGTAGCGTTCTAGCCTCATGGGGCGTTGACTATGGTGGCCTTTGATCATATAGATGAGGTCTTTCAGCTGAAGAAGTCGAAACTGCGTTCTAGAAGTAAGCTTTTGTCTGTACTATTAGACTGTCCATCGTGGCAGATACCTCCACGTTGGGGAGATCTGGCTGACCACTGCATTTAGGTAGTAGCACAGACCTCCATTCTGGCCACTGCCAATCTAAACTACATATCCACCACTAAATGTTGAATTAATTTAACGGTGGAGTTCTTTTAGGCAAAAATACGACAAACTAGCTGTTCTCTCACTCTCGTAGCCCACCTTGGTGCACCCCTCCCGTGGTGCCCTCTTGTGGTCTCGCATTTTGCAGCCATTCCTAGAAACCTCCCTCTTCACAACCACCTTCTTCACCAAATATGCCTGTTTTGTCCAGCCCAATTAAAACAGAAACCTCTCCACGGCCCTTCAGCCCCAGTAACAACCCGTTTCTTACTAAGAGCCCAGCTCCCTACTCTAGGCCCGCCAGCAAGAGACTCATTCCCAGACTTGAGCCCGACGAGGTCTCTGCCAAGGTGGGATTGGCCTCTTTGCCTGTCCAGCATGAACGGATGTGCAACCGTAAAGGCGCAAAGTTCACCATGATATTGGCGGGCTGTAGCGGCACCGGTAAGTCTACGTTCCTCAACACCCTCTTTGGTGTGCCCTTGGACGAACACAAGGAGGAAACGTCGTCGATCTTCTTTGATATCAGGGAACGCAAGTACGAGCTCACGGAGGGCAACTTCGACTTGCAACTCACCACGGTGGATGTACCTGGCTTTGGCGCCAAAATGGATAACCAGTACTCCTGGATGCCCATTGTGAAGTACATCGACCACTACTTTAGGCGCTACATGCTCCAGGAGGAGCAGCCGGACAGAAGCAAGCTCGAGGATAATAGAGTTCATGTTTGTCTCTACTTCATCCAGCCTTCGAACACCTCGCTCTCTGCCTTGGACTTGGAGTCCATGAAGGAGATCTCAAAGCGGGTCAATTTGATCCCCGTCGTGGCCAGAAGCGACACTCTTAACAGAGACGAGCTTATGGAATTTAAAAACACCATCAACAAGACCTTGGCGGCCTTTGACATTGGTGTGTGTAAGTTCATCTCTGACCAGGAGGTTATCGACAAGATCCACCTGGTGTCGCCCTATGCCGTTGTGGGTTCCAACGCCACTTTCGAGAACAGCGAAGGTAAACTTGTCAGAGCAAGAAAATACCACTGGGGAATGGTGGAGATTGAAAACCCAGAGCATTGTGACTTTTTGGCTCTCAGAGAGATCCTCATGAGTGAGCATATGCTCGACTTGATTCAGTCCACAGAGGCACACTACAACGCCTACAGACGGTTGTGTTTGAGAGACCGTTTGGAGCGTGCTGCCGATAACGCATTTCGTCAACCTCCCTCTCTTGATGATGACGAGGACGGCTTAGCGTCGTATCTTCTCTACAAGAAATCGCTGCCGTGGAGCACCATTATGTCCCAGGATGACGTGGACGCTGAGGATGCCCAATTGAGCAATGAAGTAAGGAAAAATTTGGAAGAGTATGTCAGAAAGACGGAGCTCAGTATCAAAGAGTGGAGACAGAGTCTTGTTAGGAAACAAGCCGAGTTCAATGAAGATTTGAAGAGCATTCACATTCGGATCAGCGAATTGCGGAATGAGTGTCACAGATTGAAGAACGGCGGTTCCAAAGAGTCTGATCAGGATGCCGCAAGCCCAATCTTGAAAAATGAGTATTTGGGAGAGTAGCCCTAATAGCACTGTTTCGCAGCCACTGGTGTAGTAGTGTATGGAGTGTATTGAGGTGATGCTCTCGCTGGAAAATTTCTGATCTCTAGACATCTCTTTTTCTTAGGCTTTTCCCACAAGTTGAACATCCGCTTTGAAAGGATTGTCCGGGGATTTGTCTCAGAGGCTTGTCTCGACCAAAGGCATGGGAAAACAATAACCCAGTTGCCGCCCACTCTGCTGGCAGAGTATAAACATGAGGTATGTTCATTTCTTGGGCCACATCAGGATGAATCTTTTAATCAATGTATGTTTTTTCTGGCATCTCTAATGTTAGAGCTTCTGCTCAATGAATACAACCCTTGACAATTATCTGATGCCTTAGCAATGCTTTGGCGTGGCCTCCAACTTATTCTGGAGACAGCACTAACAAGCAGCGACTTTCAATAGCTCATGTTTAATACACAACATAAACGAAATTAATGAATGTAGCAGTAAAGTTGTAATTTTCTATTCTTCCGGGTCAGGTTTTGTTCCATGAAATCGTTGATCCACCTCTCAATGGTGTGCGCATAAAATTGTGAATCTTTGTCTCGTCTTACCCATGGATCCCACCACACCCACCAATAACGGACCTGAGGAAGAGTTCAAGACGGTAGAAGCCCCTCAATCGAGTCCCCCTCCTCCTCCTGTGAGGGTGGTGAATCTCGTCCTAGACCACTTTGCATTTGTCAGAGGCATTGGAAACGTCAAGAGATGGTTCAACAAGGAGTACACTGATAGCATCCTAGAGGACAAGAGTGATACAAGAGTCGTTCTCAACCTCTATATTCCCACTTACACTCTCCACGAGTTCGAGTTTGCCAAGAAGGGAACTACCATCACAGCTTCCTACGCCAGAGATGCACTCAAGCTTATCGACCAGGTTCTCGATCAAGAGCAGTCCGTGCCTTCTTTTGGTCCAGAGGATGGGGAGGCTGCCCCTGAGATACCCAAGTTCACATACAACTTGCTTCTTGAACAGCGGAATTCCAGCTATCCTTACTGGGACAGATGTCTCAAGTACCAGGTGCAGCCGCCTAAGGTGAAAGACTTTCCATATCATAAAACCAAGCTTGCCAATACTGTTTTGGGACGTCCGAAAGCCCCAGATGCTGAAGAGGAGAAAAAGGAAGCCGAAGAGTTGGCGTCAGTGCCTCCTCGTTTGAAGCATTTGATTCGCTCCTGCGTTTACAAGAAGTACATTGACCCATTCCACCCCGAGTTTGAGTTCAACAATGGTGCTCAATGGAAGTTGGTTACTGAAGATGCTGTGACAAAGGTCTGGTTGTCGAGCTTCGGTATCGACTGCTTGAATGTGAATGAGGCAGAGCTTCTCATATTCCAGTCTGACGATGTTACCGGGTTCAATCTTCAGGCACCAGGGGAGAATTTCAACTCGCAAAAAGACAGGTATGACGCTGTCGATCGGGGTATCTTGCATCAGTGGGTTGACACTACAAAATATGAGTATCTGAGTGTTGGTGGTGATAGACGCAGAAAACCAAAAGAGAAAAAGGCTAACGGCACCGAGAACGAAAGCAAAGCTCTTGGGCCCATTCATCCCGATGAGGTGAAGGAGGAGAAGTTCCACCAGATCAACTACGCTCCTCGCAGCAGACCAGCTGGAAGGAAGCTATACGTGCCAAAGAAGTGAGCCATGCATGAGCATATAAATAGGTACAATGGGGCTACTCATGGGCTTTTGGAAAGAAGCAACTTGGCCAACAAAATTGAAGTTATGATGCCTAGGAGGTCCTTAAGTTGAGACAGCTCTCGAAGTAATGTGGCCGGTTACTAAAGCTGCTGGTAAAGATGACAGTAAACCTCTGTTGCATGTATCATTAATATAAGAAAGTTGTCCTGACTGACTGAGGAAGTACCAGGTTCAAGCATGGCATTTTTGGTATTCATCGATTGTGTCGAAGTACCCATGTTGCTTGATGGTAGAAGGCTTTCGCAGCCATTACTATAGTTCAAAGGTCGGTACTCACCGGCTCAATTGTTGCCGTTGTTCTTTGTCTTTCTTATAAGCATCTCCGTTTAATTCATCCCTGACAAGTAATTGTCTTTAAGACTTCCTTCCATTTGTAAAATACAATTTGGCTATGATCTTAGATATTTGGGTAATCTCTCTACTAACTCCAATATGGTGCCAAATTGCGGAAATACTTAAATCCATGAATAAATTATACGCAACAACATTTTTTACTATTAAATTCCTTGAGACTATAAGATATCCCTTATAAGCAACATTTGAAGCTATTTCCCCTTTTTCGGAATCAAAATTGATATTTTGTGCAAGGTTCTACTAGTGCTGGCTGGAAATCACCTGCACCCAGATGTCATATCCAGCCTTGCCTCGCTTCACGAGCGGCGCACGACCAACAACAGAAAAAGTGAGGGTTGGTACAATACTAGTACTCGAGTTAAGCGTAACCGGTTATACTTCATCCATTGTTCCTCACCTCCAGAATCCTGAAAAAGAGAATTCTCAGGCTGAAGTATCGTTGCCATGAACAGACAGCCTACTAGGGAGGAAATCCAACGCTGTGTGCTGCGTTGGCACCAGCTAAAGAATCAGTATGGAGACCAGGCTCCGAATGTGCCTGAGTTCAACCAATTGCTGAAGATGATCCGGTTTTTCCAACAGCAGGCTATGCAGAGACACCAACAGCAGCAGCAACAACAACAGCAACAAAATGGCTTAAAGTCCAACGCTCAGTTACCACAGGGCCAACTGCCTCATCAGAACCAGCTCAACTTCAACAATATGGGCCAGCCGGGCAGCATGGCCAACAACAGCAATGCCAACATGAACCAAATGAACATGAACCAGATGAGAGGAATGGCTAATGGTAATCCGATGTCTCAAAACATGCAAGGCGTCAACAACCAACCATACATGCAGATGCAAGGTATGGCGCCAGGGTCCCGTGGCTCTGGATCCACCATGAACACGCCGGCAGTGGGCCACGCAAATGTACATCCTGGTGCTCAGATGTCAATGATGGCAGGCCCCAATTCACACTCTCCTGCCAACCAGTCGCCTCACGCCGCTATGGCCAATACTCCGTCGATGGGCCAGCCTTCTGGACAAGGTATGGTGCAATCGGGAATCGGCGGTGCCTTACCGGGAAGTGCAGGTGGACCTGGCGCCCAGGTTCAGGGTGTTCCTGGTAACACTGGGCTCCCACTGGGGCCAGGCGGGAACTTGGGTCCCCAAATGGGCAACAATGCTGTACCTGCCACTTCTCCTGGCGAGGGTCCCTTCACACCACAGCAGATCCAGCTACTTAAACTGCAGCACCAGATGGTAAAGTTGTTATTCCGCCCATCAAACAATGGATTCCCACCCATTCCACAAAACTTGGTTGACATGGCTAGCAACGAGAGACTTGCTTTCAACGGTGATCCTTCTCAGCAGCAGCAACAGCAGCAGCAACAGCAGCAGCCACAACAACAACAACAGCCTCAGGTCCCAAATCAGCAACAGCTTCACAATCAGCTCCGCAACCAACCTCCTATGGGCCATCCTCACCCAGCACAAAATAGACCTCAGCAGACCTCAGCGCAACAACTGCCTGCGGCGATTGGTGGTGCCGTTCCCGGCCTGGTGCCCTTCCACAGCCCCCAGCCAGGTATGCAGCAGCCTCCAACGCCTGGAAGCCGAAGAAGCACTCAGATACCTGCCCAGAACCAGCCACCAACTCAGGTACCACTGGTGTCTAATACTCCCAAGCCAGGAAGTACACCACAAGATAAACTGGACCCTAGAAGAAAAGGAAAGAGATCTGGTGGTAGCACACCACAAGTCTCACTGGCCCCACAACCCGCTGGTGCCGTTCCTATTCCCCGCCAACCAGAGCCTCCCGTGCCTTTTGAAGAGCTCAATTCCAACGAGGATCTTTCAAAGCAGCTCGTCGTGCCGATGAGTAAACCCAACCTCCAAGTGGATGCTTTTGAGATTCCTGAAATAGCCGGGCACGCGAAGGACGACATTCCGTTCAGCACGTTGTACACCGCTCAGAATAGAGTTAAATACCCATTCATAATGCCGAATGGAATCAACATGGATGAGATTGTTACCAATCGTGAATCTCACATAATGCTTCAAATCGACGCGCGTGCAACTCTGCTCCAGAAGAAGCTCGAGAACACTTCTGACGATATTGAAAAGCAAGACATATTGGTGGAGTTGGGTGAGCTTGAGCTTATACCTTACCAGAAGGAGATACGAGGAAAATTGCTTTCACAACTTTGGTTTAGCAAGTCACTTCTTCCCAACTCTCATCCCAACTTCCTCGCCAAATTTGGCAGTTTGACTCTCGAAAACGTTGTTGCAACCGAGGAGTTGTATAAACAACAACTTAATTCATTGGTACAAGCTCAAAACAAAAAGCACCAGACACAGGTGTCTAGAATTCTTGGATTTCATCAAAGCAACAGTGAGCGAATCGCAAACCGCAGAGAAAAACTTGAGCGCCTTTCCATTAGAATCAATAGTTTGCATGCTCAAACCGCGAAGGAAGAGCAGAAGAAGGTTGAAAGGATGGCCAAGCAGCGTTTGCAAGCTTTGAAGCTGAACGACGAGGAGGCTTATTTGAAATTGTTAGACCACACCAAGGATACAAGAATTACCCACTTATTGAACCAGACCAATCAATTTTTGGACAGTTTGGCCCAAGCAGTCCAGACACAACAGAAGGCGACTCAAAAGCGGATAAAGCCCAGCGCCGAAGAGGAAGAGGCAGAGAAGGAGGAGGGCGAAGAAGCCGCAGAGGAAAAGAGAGAGAAGGTGGACTACTACCACGTTGCTCATCGCGTCAAGGAGGAAGTCAGTTCACAACCAAGCATTTTGGTGGGTGGTACTTTGAAAGAATATCAGTTGAAGGGTTTGCAATGGATGGTGTCGTTGTACAATAACCACTTGAATGGTATTCTCGCCGATGAGATGGGTTTGGGTAAGACAATTCAAACAATTTCCTTGTTGACTTACTTGGTCGAGAAGAAGAATGTTCCTGGTCCATTTCTTGTCATTGTTCCACTTTCAACTTTGACCAACTGGAATCTCGAATTCGAAAAGTGGGCTCCAGCATTGAGAAAAATCACTTACAAGGGAACACCTGTGCAAAGAAAGGTGTTGCAACATGATGTTAGACTGGGTAATTTCCAAGTTCTCTTGACGACATTTGAGTACATCATAAAAGACAAGAGTCTCTTATCCAAGACCAGATGGGTCCACATGATTATTGATGAAGGTCACAGAATGAAGAACGCAAACTCGAAGTTGTCCGAGACATTGACTCAAAATTACCACAGTGATTACAGATTGATTTTGACAGGTACTCCCTTGCAAAATAACTTGCCAGAGCTTTGGGCCTTATTGAACTTTGTTCTTCCAAAGATTTTCAATTCTGTGAAATCTTTCGACGATTGGTTCAATACACCTTTTGCCAACACTGGTGGACAAGACAAGATCGAATTGAGCGAAGAAGAGACTCTTTTGGTCATCAGAAGATTGCATAAGGTCTTGAGACCATTCTTGTTGAGACGTCTTAAGAAGGATGTGGAAAAAGACTTGCCCAACAAGGTTGAAAAGGTTGTTAAGTGCAAGATGTCTTCCTTGCAATCCAAACTTTACAGAATGATGTTGAAGTACAATGCGCTTTTTGCGGGTGAATCAGTCACTGGCCAGAGACCCTCTACCATCAAGAACGCTAATAACCAACTTATGCAATTGAGAAAGATCTGCAACCATCCATTCGTTTATGAGGAGGTCGAGAATATTATCAACCCCAGATCAGAGACGAATGACATTATCTGGAGAGTAGCCGGAAAGTTTGAGCTTCTTGACAGAATCTTGCCCAAGTTCAAGCAAACAGGCCACAGAGTTTTGATCTTCTTTCAGATGACTCAAATTATGGATATCATGGAAGACTTTTTGAGACTCAGAGAAATGAAGTACATGAGATTGGATGGTGCAACCAAGTCAGATGATAGAACTGAGTTGTTAAGATTGTTTAATGCCCCAAACTCCGAATATTTCTGTTTCTTGCTTTCCACAAGAGCTGGTGGTTTAGGTTTGAACTTGCAGAGTGCTGATACCGTCATCATTTTCGACTCTGATTGGAACCCTCACCAAGATTTACAAGCCCAAGACAGAGCCCATAGAATTGGTCAGAAGAACGAAGTGAGGATCTTGAGATTGGTTACCGAAGACTCTATCGAGGAAATGATCTTGGAAAGAGCTGTTGCCAAGTTAGAAATCGACGGTAAGGTTATTCAAGCTGGTAAGTTCGATAACAAATCGACATCTGAAGAACAGGAGGCTTTGTTGCGTGCGCTTATGGAGAAGGAGGAAGAAAGACGACTGAAGGCCAACGAGGATGACGACGACATGGATGACGATGAGATGAATCAAGTCATTGCAAGAAACGAAGACGAGCTTACTGTTTTCAGGGAGATTGATGAGCAGAGAGCTCTCGACTTGAAGAAATCTGGCTACCCAAGTCGCCTCTTCTCGGACCAAGAACTTCCTGAGATCTACCAGAAAGATCCCGAGGTTTACTATAAGACTGACGAACAATTAATTGAGGAATACGGAAGAGGAAACCGTGAGAGGAAATCGATGAGATATGATGATAACATGACCGAAGAAGAATGGCTCAAGAAAATCGATGGCTATGCCTCTGACGAGTCTGATGATGACATTGTGCCTCGTAAAAAGGGCCGCCCAAGGAAGGATGATCGTAAAAGAGGTTTGGCCGATGGCGAGTCTGCCGCGAAGAGACCAAGATCGTCCACGCCAAGCAGCCGTACTAAGAAAGGAAAGATTGGCCGTCCTCGTTTAAAGGGTGCTTCCAATAGAACTACGCCTTCAATTGATCCTTTGTCGCCAGAGGATAGAGAGACTTTGCAGACACGAATGGCAGACATATACTCTGCACTCATTGACCTCACTACAGACGATCGGAAGTTGAGTGACATGTTTTTGGTCAAGCCTTCCAAGAAGCTTTACCCAGACTACTACGTTTTGATTAAACACCCACTCGCTCTTGATGCTGTCAAGAAGCGTATGAGCAATAAGACTTACACAGCCATCAGAGAGTTCCTTGAGGATATTCATTTGATCTTTAGCAACGCTAGGATCTACAATGAGGAGGGCTCCATTGTTTATCAAGACTCAGTTATGCTCGAGAATCTAGCAGTTGACAAGTTCAAGGAACTATTCTCCGATACTCCAGCAGAGGAGATTGAGAAAATCCTCGACTTCACCGAGTTTGATGAAACCAACAATCTCAAGCCACTCGCCATCAGCGGTTCCGCTGTTAAACAACCGATCAATGTCAAGCCTGTGGAGAATCTTGAAGACATTGATATGAAGCCTGAAACTCACGAGCCTCCTAAGATGGACCTGCCCACTAATATGTTTGATGATGCCCTCAAACCGGACGACCTTAATATCGATGACATCGGTGATCTTCTTCCCGGCGAAGATAATGGTGATACCGATCGTTACTTCGATATTCCCACTGACATGTAATATATTGGACATAATTCATAGATAAAAAGCGTCCTCAATAGTTCGTAATCATAGATCTGAGTACCTAGGCAACTCATCGTCGATGTGGGGGTTGTTGATTGCATCGTTGATAGCGTCATTGATTGCACCAGCGAAATCGTACATGCCACCATCCTTGAAGGTGATCAGACCCTTGAAGTACTCATTTTTGGGAAAACCGTCACATATACCATCTGGGGGGCTAAAGAACATGAACTCCCAATAGTTTGCTCCGAAAAGAGCAGATTTAAGCGCATGTGTGAACTTTAATTTTGGAAGCTGATTGAAGTTGATGCAAAACGTCTCGATATCACCTCGAGAGGCGTTTCCGGCCGTCAAGTATATAAGTCTTTGGTTGGTTACATATACTTGTCCCTCGGAGGCGTTGATGTTTATCTTCAAAGGCGCCAGCTTTGCTTGCAGCGCTATAGCCAATGCTTGTCGCCTAGCAGTAGTTTTGTATTTGATGATTTCTCCATCTTGGAGAATAGGTCCGTTTGGGGTGTGTTGAACTGTGTTCACTGACATTGTAGTAGTTGATAGTAAGTGCGATAAGACCTGCGTTGACTACAGTCCACTCGTCAGATGGATCTACGAAAATAAGGCAAAAACACCGTTTCAGTTGTCAGATTAAAGGAGATCCTTTGGTTGAGCTTGAGCTTGTCTATGTTGGAAATTTTGTATTTATTTGTTGAAATCTGGGGAAACCTCCTGCAAATAGTAGTGTAGTCTTAGTTCCCTCGATTTGCGATGAGGCACATCAGAGGATGTCAGTTCGTTCTTTCAACCCTGCATTGCAGGCACATTTCAAAGATTTTCCTCGTGCCCATTACCAGTATGGCTTTCGAAACGTCATCACACGTTCTGCTTGCCAACAGATCCTTGACAAACTCCGACTTAAGGAGAAGTACCCTAATTCAGAGGGCAGGCTAGATATCATAGACATATTCTCGGGTCATGGATTACTATCTACAATGATAAACTACGAATTGAAGCCAAAGAATCATCTTGTGATTGACCACAGCAAGGAGCCATGCCAGGTGTGGCAAGATAGAATTGAGTATCTCAAGAAGCATACCCAGAACAGAGAGAACTTCATATTCTCACCACTTAGTGGCTATTTCTGGTCCACCTACGACAAGCTTATAACAGAAGACAAGATTGTATCTCCATCATTCCAACCAAGATCAAAAATTCACGACGAGCTTCTAATAGTTGGAAACTTGACTTCATCGAAATATGGTGAACTGTTACTCGCTCAATGGCTCATGTGCGTTGGATTTCAAAATTGGCTTCAAAAGTATGGTAGAGTCAGGATGGTGATAACAGCGCCTGAAGAGACGGCCACAAAATTTCTCGCTGGACCACTGTACAAGAAGAGAAATAGAACAGCGATGAAAAGGGCGGTTCTTACGGATGCTCACTTGATTGCCGTAACCAAGCCCCAAACAGTCAGATCTGCTGGATTTGGTTACGACCCTCGTTTGCTTATAAAAGATCAACCAGCTTTGCTACCCAGTTCTGCCGTTGCACCTTCTACGTCCCGCTTGGCGGTGTTGGAATTTGTACCCAAGGACATTGATTATATTGATACCCAAGAACTCTCGTATGTGACGCAAGCATTGGCCCTTCGACTCAACACACTGGTCCTTGAAACCTTGTCGTTGATGGCTCCGGGGGCTGCGACTGATCTTGCACCACTCATACCGAAGGAAACACTTAAGAAAAACTTTAGGGAGATAACCGATGACGAAATTATGATGATATACAACGCGTATCATAATTGGGCATTTAAACCAAAATTTGAAGAAACACTCGTGACAGAATTGGACGAACCCGAGCACTAAACTCATCAGTTGTCCTCCATAGACTCCTTGAACAAGGAACGGTTGTTCTTTGGAGTCTCGCTCATCTCAAAGCTGCTGAAGTCAGTTGGAATACTTCTTCTGTCTTGGACTTTGGAGTCCTCAACATCTTCAGGCTTCTCAGCAATTGCATTCTTTGGACTCAGTTCCTTTTTTGACAAACCCGATGCATTCGAGCCAGTTTGACGCTCCAACTGGACTCCGTTAAAGTTAAACTCAGATCCGGTCAGGGGTTGCTCAGAGGGAATGCTCGAGGAATTACCATAATTCAGCTTAGTGCTTCTCAGATGTGTCAACGATCTGTACTTGATCAATGGAGCGCTCTTCTCCAGGGCTTTCTCATCCGAAGAAGTGTATCTCAGCAGCAGCTCATCTTGTGGCGAACCCTTGCCGTTGTCCTCCTTCTTGGTTGGACTATCGCCACCAGTATTCTCCGGCATGTTCCTAAGCACTTCACTATCGATCTGTTCCGGTTGACCTGAAGAGACCTCGTACCCATGGTTATTCGAAATGGCAAATCTCCTCAATCTACCACCGCTGCTGAGCAGACTCTCCGATTTCTTTTCTCCAGACGAGGCAGAGTTGATCATCTTGATTTCTGGTGCAAGCTTTGAGCCACTACCAAGAGTCAGATTACTGATGGAGCGTTGAGGCGTCGCTTCATTTTGCATCTCGGTCGTCGAAAGCTTGGTGTGCAACGTGTCTTGGTTACCCTCTCCTTGGCTGTCCGTCTTCAGCTTCTTCTCTTTTCCCAAATCGCCATAGCTGAATAAGAAAAGGATGGACGCCCCGATGATGAGTATATAGACAACAGTGGCAGCGGTGTTCGCAGCGAGAAGCAACAGCTTTGCAGTTGCATGAATGGAGATGCCAGAGGACATCATCGCCAAGTTCATGATAGCCATTAACGCAAGGGTTGTAGTGAATCCAATACGTGTGATGTTGTTTTCCATCACAGCATGACACCCGAGTGCAACAATTGCCAAGGAGAAAGTGAGGATGAAGCCGAACCTAAAGCCTTTGTGTATAATCAACTTATCTGTCAAACTTTGCAGTTGATCTCCGTTGTAGCCAAAGATATCGATGCCGTTTCTCACGAGAAGAGTCACATTTGCGTTTGACGGATGATCACGAGAATACTCGACCAAACTGTTGGCTTTCTTCAACTTCATCCCTCTCGTGGTTTGAAAGGTTGCACCGTCAACACTTTCCAAATACTTGGAGTCTTCAGCAACTCCATGGCGGTAGGTGACCATGACTGAGTTGTACCCTACCTTGACCCTTGGCACGACAAAGACTACCCGAGAGTTTTCCTCCAAGTATTTGTCCAAGTGCTGGTAATAGATATCGGAAACAAGGTTGGTAAACTCATTCAGGGTGGAGTTGCTTTCGGAAATGCTGAGAAGATAACGGGGCACGTCAATAGGGCCGAACTCACAGTGGAGTAGAGGAAGACTGATAACGATACCAGCCATGATGGAGAGAATGGTGAGCATACAAACATGAGGCTGAAGCCAGCGAATTTTATCCTTGAAGTTGGTTTTATCAAAATTGAACTTCATGGTGGAAAGAAGAGTGGTTGTTGTGGTCAAGTTTTTACAGCTACTCGCACGGTATTTATACGCGTCTGTTTCAGTGATCGAATGTCGTATATGAGAAACTTATAGGAAACCAATCCGATCCTTAGTTGTCACCTGGAAGATCAGGTAGATTATTAAAGAGCTCAACCAACTTTGAGCTGTTGAAGATATGCTCACCAGGGGGCCCGAAGTATCCAGCATTGGGCAAAACCTGGAGAAGGCTGTATATGGTGTTACCGACAAAACCAAACTGGTTCTCTGGCTGGCCAACCTGAGTACTGTTGATTTGTCCCTGGCCAACGATAGAGCTGTTACCGGCGCTGCCAGACGCAGATTCAGGCGAGTAGTTGTCTTCAGATGCGGACAACTTCCGACGCTTCCTTCCTTTGCGGGACTTTTTGGTTTGTTCCTCTTCCTCTTCGTCCTCAGAGTCCAGCTTCAACTCAGCACATAAGTCGTACTTGGCAATGGCATCCAACGCGGACCCTCTGTAACGATCAATGAACAAACTCAACTCGTCATCATCAGGGAACAACTGCAAGTACCGACTTTCAAGGGCGCAAACAGTATCAAGATCGAGATAGTTGTAGGCGAATCGTATATACCTTTTGATGATGCGCTTCATCGCCGTCTGGCTCTTTTTGAGTCTGACTGTCCGTTTCTTCTGATCTAGAATGTTGCCTTTCGTGAGCTGGATGGACTCCAGGTCCTCAGATATCTGCTGCTGTAGGTTTGTGAGAGCCATCTCGAAGACCACTTTGATACTCTCGATGGAATTGGTGAGGATCAAGTAATCCAAGTAGGCATAGAGGAAGTCACCGTCCAGACTAAAGTTTTTCATTGCCAAGTCAAACACTCTGTCAGCAATCTTTTTGTTATCGGAGTAGTACTCTGTCAAAGCATTCTCAACGTAGAACTCGTAGCCAAGGTCCTCAAAGTTCTTTCTTCGCTTGAACACAGCACGGACCTCCTTAATACCTTGCGTTCTTTTACTCAAGGCCATCAAATTTATATACGCTAAAGTGACAGATCTGCTCAGATCATCGAGTTTTGATTCGAGGTCGAGAATCTCGAGCGCCTCACTTTCAGAGAGCTTCACTTCAACATGACCGTTGTCAATCATATCATCATCACTATCATCCCCTTTTGGAGCTTGCTGACCATTCAATGCTTTCTCCTTGACTTTAGCGTTCAATGTCTCAAGACTCTGTTTGAGCGTGTCGTGGTGCTTGGAGAGATGTGTGATGAGGTTGCTTAATACCTCGGCGGCTTTATCGTGAGAGTTGTCCTTTTCGAGAAGTTCACTGAGTTGGAAAGCGACAAGAAAGCTTCCGGGGTTTAACTTGAAGCCCTCTGTCATCAAATCTATGCATCTTTGTCTGTTTGCTTCTTCGCTCTCAGATAACATGTACCTGTTGAAACGAAACCACATTTCAGGCACAAATGGGAGCGTGTAGGTGGCTTGCTTGAACACATATTCCACTCTTTGGCGTAACTCATGGTCTCTCAAGTTGAGGTGGTTCTTCTTTTCCAATTCCAACCATCTGAACCAGAGATCTATCTGTGCGGCTAAGACGCCGTTGTTGTCATCTTGTAGAGTCATCGGTATAGTTCTTCTTCTTAACAGGCCCTTGGTAGCATTTTTGTATTCTGTATTCCATGAACGTGCCTCCATATATGATGTAGAGAGATCAGCAATAAACTTACTGGCGCTGTTCGGCGTTGAAACGTCGTTTTCCCATTTTGTGTATTCGGCCCAGGTAGATTCAATCTTGGCGGCAGGAATAACAAGACATCTTTTGTACAAGCGACGGATGAGGTCGGTTTTTTGTAGTTGTTCCCACGACGAGGAAGGTGTCCAAGATTTGAAGAAATCGAGATAGTCCTTCCACAACTCAGCACTATCGACATCAATGCCGACCTTGTTGACAGCGAAGTCAAAGGCAGAAAGAACTGTAGTTCTGGCCTTTTCGCCACCTGTGATGACATCGTTGACTCGACGAACATATGAGACATATGTTCTACAGAGATCCACATCGTTGGTGATGGGAAGACATTTAGCAAAGATCTGTTCGACGTTGTTGAATTGTCCCCTATTAAGCTCAAAATTAACGTAGTTATTCCATTGGCGAGCATCGAAACGGAATATGGCGAAGTACTTGTCAAAAGTGGCTCTCACCTGTTCTTCCTTGTCTTTAGACACAACCTGCTCTATCAACTGAGCCCACTTCTTATAATCTAGAGGGTTCTGTTCCACGGCATCTTCAAGGCCACCGATCACGTCCAACAGTAATCGCTCTTTTTTCTCAGACATACCTCGTTGATTGTGGATGAGGTATGTGGTAGATGAGAATGCCCAGTAGTTTTTCGTGCGCATCAACATCAAGTACTAACAACCAGTGATGATATTAGAGCTCCATGTTTGGGGCGACAAGGAAATCTCAATCATAGAGCCCGAGTGTGTTGCAGCGGCATGGCTACTAAGCATTCACTTGGTTCCTCAAAAAGTCCAGTTCAAAATTGTGAAATCGAACAATACAAACCTAGCGGAGTCAGAACGGTTGCCGCTTCTAATAGCACCATGGGCCGACTCGTACCGTAAGGTCGAGGGATTCACTGAAATTGCTGACTATATCTCAACTCAATATCCGCTTGATTCAACGAAGTTTGTGCCAGACGGGAAGCTCACTTCCAAGGACCAACTAGTCAACTCATGTCTCCAGAGCTATATCAAGAAATCATTGCACAACGTGCACCAGTACAACTTGTACGTGAACACGAAAAACTACGAAAACTATACCAGAAAGTTGTTTCTGCACTATCTTCCGTTCCCCATGATGTATAATCAACCGTTGAAATTCCACCGGGACGCTTGCGAGCAGGTCAAGCTCATTGGGCTTGGTAACAACAAATCTAGCTTTTTCAGTTTTGGCGGCGGCGATGAAGATGACGTCGGTGACACCGAGTTGGTCAATGACGACGAAGAAGAGTCGACTGAGGTACCCATCAGTGCGTTGCACGAGAAAGTGCTTCTCGCTAAATCCAAAGACAAGTCACTCATGAGAGAAGCTAGAAACTCTTTCAAATGCATTGCTCTTTTCCACAGCTACATAAAGCATACCATCAAGCTTTTCGAGGAATTGAATCCGTCGCTGCCTGTGGAATATGCCCATCTTTTCAAAGCTAAGAAGGTGTCATCATCTGAGCTTCTCCTATATGCATACATCTATGCCATCACGTTCAGTGAATTACCTGATCAAAGCTTGACTGACCATATGAAAGCGGAGTTTCCAGCTTTCTCAACTTTTGCAACCACAATCACCACCGCCCTTCAAGGCAATGTGAAGGCAGAGCACACCCGAGCAGCTAAGGGGAACGAAGTGCCATCTTTATGGAACGAAGTCGGGTCGCTCGTGGGACTCATTCTGTACAAGGAGCCCAACTAATGTAGCGGCAGCGGGTCCGGAGAAATAAGGAGAGATGATGCAAAAGAAGCATATAGAGGGACTACCAATTGGTCCGCCAACAAACGTCAAATAACCACAAGCAAGAGCTTACAGTTTCCACTTCAGAAGGAAAGCCTTTTTGCATTTCCCCCTTTTGCCAGGCCATGATCACTTCAGGGCCTTGACTGCAACTTGGGGTTACCCGAACCCGAGGCAGTTGCGAGAAAAAAAGCGAGGTCTGAAAATATCACGGAACAAATATTTTTACCCTGTAAATATACACATTCACAGAAACTTCTGTAGAGTCGGGCAACCTCAGCATAGTTTCGTGTTATCCAATCCATGGATAGAACGATGGAATTTATTTGCCCTAGAGAAATTTGGCTACACCGGCAGGGCATCAATGACTTTGTGATAGTCTGCGAGCTTTCCTGTCCTCCCGGGCGCCAAACAGCTTTTTTATATAGACACGAGTAGTCATTCAAGCTTGTAACTGAAGTTTCATTTCTAAAATTCTCTTTTGGGACGGTCATGAATTCGGAGTTGAACTTCCTCTGAGTGATAGATCCTACGGTATACCCGGAGAAATCGCGCTCGAACAATAATACTACTCATCGGACTACTGTCATGAGAATCATCAAGTTAGCCGTTGCCTTATCAGTGGCTTGCTATACTCATGCTGCCGCTGTAAAGCAGGTGGATGCCCAGATTACAGACGCTCCCGTTCTAGAAAAGAGAGCCAAGGATGTTATCATCAACAAGGACTACCAGAAGTTGGAGTCCTTGAAGATGCACGGAGAGGCCTCCGAAGAGCCACCAAAGCCTTGGCTCAGAACAATCTACTCCACTCAAGTGGAAATCGTCACCCCTACAGTCATTGGCGGCGTGACATTCAGCGCAGAACCTCCACTTGAAACCAACGGCTTGGAGCCTTGGATCTCGTTGGACAAGAACGGCCGTCCAAAGACAATTAAGCCTCAGATCAAGGGCGGTAACACCAAGAACCCACTGCCAACCTACGGAACGTATTTTGGAACTCCAGTGACCAAAACGTACAACAAGGAGGAGTTGAAGGCTCACAACATGGCCGAAGACGAGATCTTTGAGCATGTTGTGTGGGAGAAGGAGGACACAACCTACCATGACTTGAATCCAATCATCAGATGTACCCCCAAACTCTATAAGAACAAGGGAATGGCTAAGAACATTTCACCTGAGCCCTTCTGCTTCCCAAGAGACGATGCCGTGTGGCACGTTGACAAGACATACTTTGTGACTTGGTATCACCCATTTTTTGACGAGGATGTGTCTAAGGTCAAGGTGCATTTGTCGTACGTGAAAGTGACCGCCCGTCAAAAGGGTATGAAGAGAGGCCTTGAAATGCTCGAAAACGGCATAGAAAAGGTGAAGCGCAACTTCAAGAGATCTCAAGTCATTGAAAAGGGCGGTACTATTGCCCAGAAGTCGTTCTTCACTTCGGACTGGCTTGACAAGGATGTAGGTATCTTCCCCGTCACGGTCGACAAGGAGTGGCTCGGTGATGAGTGGAGCAGGAAGGCGTTGATATCCATTCAGCCAGACAATGTGGGCGATGATGAATTCGATCACTTGGCGAACTCCATCGTGGTCGAACTTGCCTACGCGACCAAGGTCGGAAAGGGTCACAATCTCGATCTCAAGAAGCAGCAGGAGAAGGACCGTTTGAAGGCACTTTATGGTGATGACTACGAGGTTGTGGAGGGTATTGATTACGAGAAGTACATTATTATCATTACCATCCCCACATGTGTGGTGATCGCGGTGCTAGGCATGTACCTTTTCATCTGGATCAACAAGAAGCACACAGATTTGTCCTTCCTCAAAAACGTCAAGTTCAAGAAGAAGAAGAGAAGCAGAATGCCCTTTGCTAAAAAGAACGAGAACAAGTATACCGAGTTGCCCCAGTGGGAGGGTCCAAAGGCCGATTAGACGGCATCTCGTCGACCGGGGGTTTTCGCAACCTTCCCACAGCATAAGCGATCAGCCCCCCACGCATACTCATACGAATTTGGATAATATACACTTTTTTTGATTCTTGCGGTCAAGGCCTTTAAAGGCTGTCCTCCCCTCTTTTCCATCAATCTCGAGCCCTTTGTTTCTTGTCCTTCTTCTATGTATTCCATCAGGTGGTTATCCTAGTGCAGGCATACCGCAGTGGTTACTCCCGCCACTTAAAGCCATACAACATTTCTAACTAGTATTCCCCCTTTTTTTTCTTTGCAACAGCACACTCAAACACGACCGTTGATGCTTGATTTTATGAAAAGCTTCAACCAGGGTTGGTATCTTACCACTCTCCTGTCGATTTTGTGTGCCCTGGGCACGTTTATCATTTTTCTTGATGATATATATGATTTCGTGTTCCCCAGGTGGTTCACCAGACGTTTCCCATTCCAGTTGAAGGAAAACTATCTGTTTATGAACGGGTCTCTAGCCTTCAGTTCTGGATGTTTGCTTTTCACCGCGTTGTATAGGCTCTTGCCCGAGGCAATGGAGAACCTCATCCCAAGTGATGACTCGAGTGATGTGTCACAGAGGGAGATCAACACGGTCTTGATCACGTCTTTTGTTGCTGGAATTGCTGCATGCTACGTTTTCAATCAAATACTACACCTCATTACTGCCGAATCGGTCGTTCATTGTTCCCACGATGGTGAGGATAAGATTGAGACGCTCCCCTACTCTGAGCTCGTGCCACGCCGAGACAGCCACGATCACGGACACAGTCACGGTCATACCGATCTCGAGGAACAACATGATACCCATAGTCATAGTCATAGCCACCACGAGGTGAGCCAAGCAGATGTTTCTGAGTTCGGACCGGCTACAGCTGAAGATTTAGAGAGTGCTCCTCTTTTGGGCCACCGCAAGTCTCAGGGTCTCCTCCACTACTTTGCCCAGACAGAGCAAGACGACCAGTTGCTCGGAGAATGTAAAGGTTACACTTCGGCGGAGCTCTGCCTCCACGATCATGGAAAGACCAAGCCACACTTCTGCGAGATTCCTACAATCCGCAAGAACGAAGGAGAGGAGAGTCTGGCGCTGGCGCTGGGGCAATCTGAAGAGGACCACCACCATGATCAGCATGTCCACAACCACAACCACAACCATCACCACGAGCACGAGCACGAGCACAATCATAACCACAGCTTATCATTTGCAAGATCTGCGCTGGAGGTCCATTCCCAGCACGGTCGTTCCGAACATCACCATCACCACGTCAACTCGCCCCTTTCTCGTCTCATGCTCATTGGTGTCCAAACAATTCTCGCCATTACTTTGCATAAATTCCCTGAGGGCTTTATCACTTACATCACCTCCGAAACAGACCCGGAGCTTGGTGTTTCCATTTTCCTCAGTCTTTTGATTCACAATTTTACCGAAGGGTTCTCGATGTGCTTGCCATTGTACTACTCATTTGCATCTGGCAAAGCTCGTTGGGCTAAGGTCAAGGCAGTCAGCATCAGTGCTATCTTGGGTGGTCTTTCGCAGCCACTCGGTGCACTTGGTGGTTTCATTTTTTTGAGGGCCAATCATGCTGGCAACTCCGAAATCGACATTGACAAGCTCAATTTCATCTTTGGCATTACCATGGCCATTACATCGGGCTTTCTTTCGGTGATCGCCTTATCTATGTATGGCTCGGCCGTGTCCTTCAGTGGGTCACCCAACTTTGTGATGATTTGGTGCATAATTGGTATGTGTATAATAGGCGGTCTGTCGCTCATTTTGGCCAGCGACTAATCATAAATTACATAGACTACGTTGATATTCATAATTTGTTCTACTTACCCGAATTGAAATGTATGCTGGTTGCGATAAGCCTGTCATAGGCCACTGGTGCGCGCACACCTATCTAATTTCTTTTTCTCTCGGTCCCTCAAAAAAAAAAAACCACCTCCTAACCACTTTATTAACCCCGACTTTCTCGAATTTGCTAGTTTGAATGGGTCTTATTCTTTAGTATCTACAAGAAACACAATTTAGAATATGATGGCTCACGAAACACCGTTAGATCTACCTAAGGGCCATACGGTCCCAAAGTCGTCCAAAGGAAAGAATGCTGGCTCAAGAAAGTTGCCCAATGGCGCCAAACCGGATTTTGGACCTGGAGGCGAGAAGAGCGAGAAGGCTGGACAGCAGAATAAACAGAAGAAGGCACCTTCACTTCCAAATGGAGAGAAACCTAACTTCCACAACGACAAACCGGAGAAGCAGAACAAGAACGCGAAGAAGAAGGACAAGAAAGAACAGGCTAAGCCAGTTGAGAGCGATAAGAAGCCAAAGGCTAAGAAGAGCCAGAAAGAAGAAGGTTACGCTGGGTCGTCCTTCCACTCCTCTCCTGAAGCTTTGGCGTTGCCTAAACCTTCTTTCAAGACGTCTCCTAAACCTAGAGCTACTGACGCAACTCCCGTCCAGAATGCTCAAACTATGTCGAATGGCCAACCAAGTGGTCCTAGTGCGCAGTATGGCCAGCCCATCCAAGGCCCCGTTCGTCAGTCTCCTATGCAACAGATGCCTCAGAGACCAATGGCGATGAACGGTCAGTTTATTTACCAGGGTATGCCCCCTCAAGGACCTCCCCAGTTTCCAGTCGTTTCCCACCCTCAGGATGCTCCTTCAGGACCTTATCAGCCTGGCTTCAACTACACAGTCAATCCTCAGGGCTTTATCAATTACCAGTACCCTCCAGGCGCTGTTCCACCTCAACACCTTGGTGTCAGCCCATTCAGTTATCAACCTCAATTTCAACCACAGCCACAAATGGCCCCGGGCAACAATCCTAACGGTGGCCAACCCCAGGCTGGACACAAGATTACGTTTAATGAGTTGATGGGCTCCTCAAAGTAAGAGGCTGTCTGATTTTATCATTCTTGTTTGTTTATGTGCTTGTTTTCATGATCATTACCGCTTTCATGCCGCTCCTTGTCACGAGTCCCCCGTTACGTTGTATCATACATGGCCTCGGGGAGCGGCACTAACGCTTACGACTACAAGAGCACGTTTATGGGGTTGTGGGAGACCTCTTTTTTGTCTTCCTTTTTTCCCCTCCATTTTAGCTCTTCAATTTTTTTTTTTTTTTTTTTTACTTTTTTTATGTCATGTACCAAATAAAGTTTGACGTGTATGTGCTGACGAATGTAAGGGCAGTAACGCCGCATGGACTCTTTTCCATGACTCAGCTTTTTTTGCCTCTCCCAATCCAGCAAGTGCTAGTCTTTACCAAGTACCTCGGCAATTCTGAGGCGTCCTTGCCAGCTCATCTCCAGTGTGACCAGAGCTCGTACTCATGCGGCCAATCGTTACCAGTGAACTGATCACTATCTCTAGCCGCATATGTTTCGAAAGCTGTCAAATCTAAGCCATTTGAATAACATCCCTCTGACAAAGGCGAGCCCCTCCTATGAAGGCCTCGCCTCATCCTGATTGTAGGCTAAGTGCAATCCCTTTTAGCGAGAAAAGCATCTTTGTGTTCTCAATCGGGAAACAATGGCTGGAAACAATGGCTCCCTGCCCCATCGCCAGAAGGAATGCGATTTCGCAATTTCTCATCTTCCTGCAACTCTTCTTCTCCAATGCAAGGCAAAGAGATCAGAATCATCGCCCTCTTGGTGTTGGACACCGTTTTCCTTATATTGGAGGCCGGTGTGGGCTACACCGTCAAGTCTTTGGCCCTTGTGGCTGATGCATTCCACATGCTTAACGATATCATTTCCCTTGCCGTGGCACTTTGGGCTGTCAAGGTGAAGAAGCTGAAGCCAGCCGACGGTTCTTACACCTATGGCTGGCAGCGTGCTGAGATCTTGGGTGCTTTGATCAATGCTGTCTTTCTTTTGGCCTTGTGTTTCACCATTATCATCGAGGCTATCCAACGTTTCTTTGACCCTCCAGAGATCTCCTCACCCAAGCTTGTTTTGCTTGTCGGCTGTGCCGGTTTGATCAGTAACTTTGTTGGTTTGGCTTTGTTCCACGAGCACGGTCACTCCCACGGTGGTGGCGGTCACTCCCATGGCGGTGGTGGCCACTCTCACTCTCATGGTGATGATGAGGAAACCGTTGGTGGCGCTGGTGAAGATACCCCAACTTCGAACCTTTCTGACTTCTTCCCAGACAATGTGGTTGAGCGTTTCAATGAACTGACTCCTTTGGTGAAGAAGGACACCAAGCCTGCGAAGAAGAAGTCCATGAACATGGAAGGTGTGTTTTTGCATGTTTTGGGTGACGCTTTGGGCAATGTTGGTGTGATCATCACTGCCTTGTTCATCTGGAAGACCGAGTACTCGTGGCGTTTCTACTCTGACCCTGTGGTCTCTCTTGTCATTACCGCTATCATCTTCTCGTCTGCCTTGCCTCTTTGCAGAAAGTCGTGCAAGATTTTGTTGCAAGCTACCCCACCCAGCTTGGACCCCAACGTGATTGCTGAGGAGATCACTCTCTTGCCAACCATCAAGTCGATCCACGACTTCCACATCTGGAACTTGAACGAGGACTTTATGGTTGCCTCGTTGCACCTCGAGCTCAATGAGCTGCCAGAGACTGGTGTCCAGGACCAGAAGGGCGAAGGTATTATCAACAAGAACGCCTTTGTTGAGACTGTCGCCCAGGTGAGACGCCTCTTGCACAAGTACGGCGTTGACTCCGTCACCATCCAGCCAGAGTTCCCCAAGCAGATCCAGAGACAGCTGAGCACACTCTACGGTACTACCAAGACCAGCGCCTCGTGCACGTAAAAGTCCAAAACATGCCTGATATTTAGATATGGTACAAACTATAAACGAAAAGAAATTATTAAACCCGACCCAGAAGTAAGGCGGCCTTATCTAGAGGCGACGCCGGCTCAAAGCTGACCGGCGAACAATCAGTCGATGTGCCGTGCCAACTCTCAATGCAAGAAGTGAATGTGTGCTTTTATCAAGAGTGCTTAACGAACAAAGTCCTTGATGTAGACCGTCTTGTAAGGCACCTTCTTGACATTGTACTTGTTCTTTTTCCTCTTCTGGTCGTCGAAAGACTCATACCGCAGCTTGCTCTTGCTCTTGAAGAAAGAGAAGCCAGATGTCGTCAGGTCAGTGGAGTAGACAGACTCGTTGTCGTTGACAACAGGTCTAGAGTACACCAGGGCAGCGTAGCCCACAGGAGGCTGTTTGCTCTGTCTTCTGACATCTGAGGCAGACACACGGCTGGTGGTGTTGATGGTGGAAACCTCGTAAGCAGAGGAGCTCACCGAACTGCGTCTAGCGTCAAACCTAGGCTGGCTAGGCGTAGGGGCCTTGGATGGCTTTCTGTTAGGAGCAACGTGCGTCACAGGAGGAGGAACCTCCTTGGTGGTGCCCTTGGTGGATGGTGGAAGAGGTGCATGGATAGGTGCCAGGATCTTGGCTGGAGTAGGCTTTGGCTTCTGCTCCTTGGTGCCGAAAAACGATCCAAGCTTAGCACGGAATCCCTTCTTCTCCTTCTTCTCCTTCTTGTTGGCAGCTGGAGCCGTCTTTGGAGCAGCAGGTGCTTCCTTCTTGAATGGCTGAGCTGGTGGCTGCAAAGGCAAGGACGAAACACTGCGAGAAGATGTAAGTTTGGCCAAAGATGGTGGAGCAAGAGGCTCACGGGTCTCGGGGAAGGCAGACTCGGTCAAAGACACATTCAGCAAAGAAACATTCTCTGGGTGGTTGTAGCCCAACTCCTCCATCTCCTTCTTGAGCACAAAGGAAGAGCGCATGAAGCCCATAGAGGCCCTCTTGCCTGGAGTGTACATCGATCTGGTCGACAAGGAAGGAGTGGAGCCAAAGCTACGGTGCATCATGGGGAAAGCCGTGGAAGATGGAGCAGGCAACAGTTGCATGAAGCTAATGTCGCTCAGCTGGGACATCTTGGTGTTGTGGTTGCGGAAACCAGCGTAGTTCTTGGCCACATCTGGGGAGTAGCCCGAGCCAGACGAGATGGACGACTTGTAGTCCAGGTTGTGCAAGGAAAGCGACGACGTTCTGGAAGAACCGTCCTTGTTGGAGCTGTCGTAGTCCGAGGTCTCCTCGTCAATCTCAGTCTCGGCAATTGGCGCAAGACCCTTGATACCGAAGCTGTTGCTGTCAAACACCTGGTTCAGACGCTTGTGAGAGTACTCCTCATGAGGAGCCAAGTCAAACTCGTCCTCCACATCGGAAATAGGGCTTTCGCAAGAGCTTCCCGACCACAGGCGCTGGGCCTCCTGCTCCATAGAAGCACCGAGGTCAGACAGGGTTCTGCGGTGGTGAGAAGAACGGCGTGGGTCGAAAGGTGCCGTCTTGCTCTTCACCTCAAAGTCGTCAGTGTCGAGACCAAGACCAAGCTCTTGAAGCTGAGCGGCAGAATCTCTTCTGGACGATCTTGGAGTCAAAACTGGCTCCTCCTCTCTTCTCTTGGCTCTAGGGTCAAATGGAGCCTCTGGGGCCTTGACCTTAGGCTTCTGAGTCTGCTTGGTAGCCTGAGGAACCTTAGTAGCAGGTTGCTTGACAAAAGTAGCAGGAACCTTCACCTGGACAGGGTCCTGTGGGCTCTCAGTGACAGAGCGGCGGAATCCACGGTACTGCTCCTTCTGGAGGTTGATCTGGATAGTAGAGCCAGCCTTCTCCTCAAGACGAGGAAGTGGGCTGCTCTTGAAAGTTGGCGTTTCGGGCTCAGCAGCCTCCTGAGGCTGAGGAGACTCCACCTGCTTTGGGGTCTCAGGAGCAGCTCTGGAAGGAGCTCTGGCGGGCACCTTCAATGGAGCAGTCTCCTCAATCAGCTCAGTCTCAGAGGCAGAAGAGCGCTCAGCACCCTGGGAGATCAACAGCTCAACATCCAGTTCTTCGTTCTGCAAAATACAGTTGGCAATGTAAATGTACGTTTGCACCCACAAGGTTTCCAAGCCAGCGTGGAATTGTGGGCCAAGCGTCTGGCGCAAGTACTGGATCAAAACGGCACCCATTGGTTCCAAGTAACGGACGCCGCAGCGAACAATGTGGGGGTTTTCCTTGATGAACTCGTTCATACACTCGTCCAAAACGGTGATGTTGTGGAGGTACATCATGGTGAAAGCCATAATCTCAGAAAAGAGCTTTTCCTGCTGGGCTCTCACCTTCTTGTTCTCAAACAAGTCTCTGGCGTCCTCGCTCTGCTCAATAAGGGAAGAGAACATCTCGTGGATCACCTGCTCGGTTTTGTAGTCCTTGGCCGCCATGGCATCGCCCCACAGGGCTCTGACCTTGTTGCGGTCGGCGGTAGAAAGCTGTAGAGTAGCCATCGTAATTAGAAGGTCGTTTCTGCGTTTGGCTGCGAAAACGGAGGGTATAAGACCAAAGGTTCGAAAAGAAAATAGGTGTTTTGGAAATCCCCTGGAGCAGAAGGTGCCATTCTTATATAACACAGGCGAGGATTACGCCGCTTCTCCACAATGGATCGTTGGTGACTTACCAGATGGGGGCAAAACGGGTATGTGCTTTTTGCCCATCAAGGAATCGCTCGCTGTGACAGGAGTGCGGTGGACTATTACTATTCCGCATCGGGAAGTTTGTGCTAAGGTCTATGCACACCGCACCCTTCCACGCAGCACTCATTTCCTCTTGCGGTAACATGACTGCGGCGGGACCCTTCAGCTTATGCTATACTGGGTAATCTCTGGGGGGTTAGTTCCCAGCAAAAGGGCCAAATTTGCGTCCACCACCGCGCCTTTGGGCTCCAGCCGAATAATGGCAAAGCTGTCGTTCAAAGAGTCACGCTCTTTGTATTGATAAGACTTTACAATATAGGGGTGTCGTGGACAAAGCTGTCATGTCACTCCGCACGTCCCCTGCTATTACAAGACCTAGGTTGACAACGCTTAAGTAGGAAATGTAGTGAGACACCCCCTGATGCCGAGTCAAACTTGGGCGTGAATACGGGATTCACGGTGGGTGAAATTAATTACTCGAGTCAGCTTAAGACCGATATGGAGGCTATTATTCGGCAGATGCACTAAACGACAATTAAACTCTATTTTATTGCAGTTACCCAAATTGTCAGGAGCTCATAGGGGCTTATCACCACACATTCTCACCACAGGCCGTAACTAGATCTACGTTTGGAAATGGCGTGACTTTTCCATATTACTATATCCATAGAACCCAATATATATTACAAACCGTGGCCGGGTTGCCCGCGAGACCGGTGCTGCCTCGGGGCTATTACTCCCCAGGCATGCTAGTGCTTCAAGTCCTCCGTCACGAGAGGAGTGTCTTCCCGCTTAGTCTCCGGACCAGCCTTCTCGTTGTTGAACTGCTGCTGCTGCTGCTGCTGCTGCTGCTGCTCATTCTGCTGCTGCTGTTCCTCCTCCTCTTCACCGTCAACCCAGCTCTCTGCCTTCTCTAGCTGGTTGTTGAACACCGTGGTGAGGCGTCCAATCATGTTGAGAGACTCCTTGGCAAAGGTAACAATCTTGTCGTTCGTCTGCAGCGAGTTCGACGAGTTGTGTTGCACTTGGTTGGGCAAGTTAAGGATAATCTCACGGATGGTGGACTTGAGACGGATGTCTTCACTATCCTGGCCTTCGCCAACACCCTTGTCGGCAACAAGAGATGATGGACGGAAGTTCGATATGACATGAATAATCTTCTTCACAGTAGTGACAATCTCGGTCTGCGTCTCTTGTGGGTCAGCGAAATCCAGGCGAGCCAGAGACACTGCAGTCAACTCAGTATCCAGGCGAGACTCGGACAGTGGATCTGAGCGTGTGAAAGTGTGGGTATCATCGCCCTTCTCCTCCAGCTGAGGAGTGGAAAGTTGCTCTTGGTGGCGGTTGTCTGAAATTACTCTTTGCAAGCAGTTGACACGGTCATTAATCTGTCTGTTGGCAAGCTTCAAGATGTGCAAGCAGAACTTTAGCCTCTTCTTGGTCTCGGTCTTCTCTGTAGGCGTCACACGGCGCTTCTTCTCCCGCCTTGCTTCATGAAGACGGGCCTGGTGCATGCTGTTAAGGTTCACTTCAATCTTGCTGAAGACGGGCATGGCAGCCTTTTCGACAATACCAGCGGCATAGTTCAAGGAGGCATAGTTCTTCTTCAGGTCTTCGTAGTACTTGATGGCGTTGGTCACGATCGGATGCTTTGAGACTGCGCTCACCGACAGAACGATAGGATGCTGCTGGCGCTCCAAGTCCGCAAGGGATGTCGTTGACATTGGCAGGGCCACGGAGGACTCGCCTTCAGGGGCAGGCAGGTGTGCCAAGTTGGCCAAAACCTCAGCGGCTGAGACAGCGCTTTCGTCATTTTCGGAGTGGCCCATGTTGGGAGTTGTGGGAGAGTCTGCAACTGCCGCAACCTTGTAGGAAGGCTCCTGGTCGTAAGGAGGCGGGTCGGCGGGAAGCGAGTCCGACAACTTTCTCTTTCTGCCTTCAGTCATTTTGTCACACTGGTGAGGAGTTTTAATGTGGGAGTAGCGAGTTGATATAGATGAAATGCTGCGAGTGAGGCACATGTGAAAAGGCCGCGCAGAGGTGGGTGTGAGACTGGGGCATGTGAAAGCGAGGTGAGTCCTACGCCTGGCTGCTTAAGCAGGGTGCTCTCTTTTCACGCCAGGTGCCTGGCGTTTCTTGGTAAGCGCCGCTTTCATGTGAGACTTTTTCCACAACCTTATTCTTTATTTTCTTCACAACCTCTTCCACTTCGTCCGACTCTGGCGTTTCGTAAGATCCCACTGCATGGAGGGGGTTTCCCCACCACCCTGCAACTCAAAAATCCAACACCTCACCAGGTCATTTGCCCTGTCAAAAAAATACCCCCCGTTCGGACTTAAATCCCATGATCTTCGCAACCCACCGACACGACCCAAATTTCGCTTATCATGTTAACCGCTCAACAGCGAAATCGTGCCCCGCGGTGTTTGCAGCCATTCCTTGCCGCAGCCAGACATCTATTGTTACTGAGATCCTACTCCCAATTCAGCAGCATGCCCCACCAATATTATTCGGTGCGTGCTTTTACGAGAGCGCCTGGCCCGTAGAGTTTTTCTTCTTCTTCAAGCCGGCCCATCAGGATCCAGCCTCGGTTGGCAATGAATACCCTTCTGTATTTCTTTTTCGTGGCTGGATCGAGTCTGCACACTTCGGCGTAGGTGAGTTTTGGGGCCGCCGAAGAATTACTTGACAAACTTGGAACTTCTGGCTTTTTCTTTCTCTCAATGTAGTCCCGGAGAGCCTTTCTGCCTTCTTCAGAAGAAATGTCAAACGACGGTTTGGGTGATCCCAGGGTCAGGGCTGAGGCTGGTTTGGCTTCGGTATGTGCTGTAGCAGGGATAGTAAGCCCCGAGCCCGAAGGTGAGGCTGACTTCGGCACTTGAGGCCCGTTGGATGTGGTGATTGGGCAGAATCTGACAAATTTGGTGCTTTTCTTGCTGTCGGCCGGTGAATCCGTTGAGGCGTTTTTTGCACCCATTTGCACAGAACCGTGGAATTCGTGAGCAGTGTGCAAAAGGTCGTCCGATGAAAGCCCCAGGCTGGATTCTGCAAACCCGCTTGACCCACAGAATCCCAATTCTTTAACTCTCTTGTTCCTCTCTAACCCAACACTCAGCCCTCCCAGCAACTCGGCACTCAGAGCCAAGGCTACGGTTCTCGGCGGAACAATGGCAGCTCGGTTCCCGGAGCGATACATATATCCCTGTGTCTGGAGCGAGATCGCCTTCAAAGTGGCCACTGCCGTTTGAAGCTGGTGTTGTTGTTCGGGAGAAAACACATCATGGACATTGAGCGCTGAATCCACATCACCGTTGTTGATGGCACCGTTGTTGAGGGCACCGATGTCGAGAGCAAGGAGCTGATCCAACACCTGGTAGCCTTTTTCAAGCCGATTGATGTCAGCGTCCTTCTGGCGAATATCATTGAGTCGCTGGCGGGATCGTTCCCATCCAGAGGCAACGAGACATCCCAAGACGAAGGTAATGATGGTCCCAGTTGTTGGAAAATAAGGCAGAGCTGATTCTGACCAGGGGAGAGTTGGGGAAACTGGAGGCGAGAGGGTAGTCAAATTCGAAGGTTCCTCGGCTTCGAACGTGTTCAAAACCCAATTCTGGGAGCCTAGACCCTGAGCTGGCAGAAGAAGAGTGATGACCCTGTTCGTTGGAGAAAGTGGATTCGATAGGACGGTTGAATTAATGCCGACCCACGATAGAGGATTGAAGAGCATACCGGAGAAATAATAAAAAGAAGATGTGATTTTCTGGGAAAAAGGTGTGATTGTGAGGTGCCGCCTTTTGCAGCCAGGTGCCGAATGGAAGAGGCTGATTCGCACCTCGTCAGATAGGAGACACCCAAGAGACTATACTTCTGCCAGGCTGAAATTTGACGGAATTTGCAAAGTTTAAAGTTTACAAATCCTTATCTTTCGTTGCTATACCGAATTTCAGACCCACACTTCCATTTCCGTGACGTCGACTCAGCCAAGACGTTGCCACACCAGTGCCCCACATGTCGAGCCTCGCTCATGCTTGATCTGATAACATCCATCATCTCCACCTCCTTTTCAGCACAAGTCTGATATTATGTCCCAGGACAAAAACAACGCCCCAACAGTCCCCAACGGCTACACCGCCCGCTTTGACGACAACTACAAGCACTGGTATTTCGTGGACTTGAGCACGAAAAAGTCCCTGTGGGAGGCTCCCGAAGGCACCACCTGGGCCAAGAGTGACGACGTTGCTCCTCCTCCTTACAATCCCAGCGGATCCGGTGGAGGAAATGGCGACGCCAATCGCGCCCAGGCGTCTCCTCCAAACCAACAAATGGCTCCACAGGGTACAAATGCCGGTGGATTCCAGCAACAAGGTTATGGCGCCGGTCCCGGTGCTGGTCCTGGTCCTGGTCCCGGTGCTGGGCCTGGTCCCGGTCCCGGTGGCCCAGGCTACGGCGGATACCCACCTCAAGGTTACGGTGGCTACCCTCCTCAGCAAGGTTACGGGGGTTACCCTCCACAACCTGGTTATGGTGGCTACCCACCTCAGCAGGGATACTACCAACAGATGCCTCCTCAACAGCAGCAGCAGCAGCCACAAGGACGTCAAGGTTTTGGCGCCGGAGGTATGGCCCTCGGTGCCGGTGCCGGTATGTTGGGTGGTATGATGATGGGAAACGCCATCGCCAGCAGTCAGGCCAACGCATACGCCGACGGATACAACGACGGTAACATGAACGACGACTACGGTGGCGGTGGCGACTTTGACGGAGGTGACTTCTAGAGAAGCCGCTGAAAAGAATCCGAGGTAGCGGTACGTTAGATTTATTCCTTCTGGAATTGAGCTTATGTGCTGGGCCATTGTTCCTGCCTCCACTGTTACATAGAACTACAAGAAAAGTCTAATAGACATTTGTTTCATTTTTTTTTAGGCGTAGCTGGAGAATGATTAGCCACAGAATGGTAATGAATGAATTGGTTGCAAATGAGATATTTGGAGGACTCTCTTCTTCAAGTGTCTTACATTCAACCTACTGACTGAATCCACATTGCCTTTCGGCCGGCCAAGTTTGCATGACAAAGCAACTTCTGATTTTGAGTGATTCAGAAGAATAACCTTTATTCCAACTCCGAAGCTGTCGGCTTGTCATTAATTTCACTACTGGCATTTGCAACCGTTAACTACATGCGAGCCTATTGAGACTTGCATTGACAAGAAAGTACAGCAAATTGAGATCTCGAAAACAGAAAGCATCAATAGAAGTGGAAACATTTCGATACAAAACACTATTAAACGAAAATAAAAAGACTTTTGTCTAACATGGGTCCCATGGCTTCCGTAGGCTATCCTCCACACCCGTGCACCGCGACTCAACCAACCAAAAGACATTTTTTTCTATTACGCTTGAGCATCTTGAGCACTACAAACATGAAATTCACCAGAGTGTTGAGACAAGCCGAGGAGGTTCTCGTCAAGGCCGCCTCTGGCTACCCTACGGGTTTGGCCGGTTTGTACCAGCACCCCAACCCAAGACCAGCATTGATTTCCCTCTACAACCACACCTTGAGCTACCTTGGGAACAACTTCCCAGAGCACTCCGTGTACAGACAGTCTGTGGAGGCCATGACCAAGAACAGATTGAAGATCGTCGAGGAGAACGAGATCAACGAAGTCATTGAGAACAAGATCGGTGGTGGTTTGATTGAAGAGATCGTGGTGCAGGCTAGTGAAGAGCTCCACTTGGCTAGAGAGTTGTCCAAGTTGAAGGTCTGGGAAGAGTTGGAGGAGAAGCCATTGGAGGACCAGTGGACGTACTTTGGTAGAAAGATCAACCAATAGGCAGAGAGTATATACGACAGGGCTAATGTAAAATAAGTATCATTTATCCAACACGTACGCTATAAAGCAGAATTAGTGCCGGCTCCCAAAGTCATGATGGGGGCAGGGCTAGTAGATTGAGCGGCCGCTCAACAGCAGTTGTTCTTCACGCTGTTGGTGGTCAGTGAGACGTTAATACCTGAGCTGCCCTGTTGAGGCTCCTCGTCAACGGTCTTCTCCTGGATGATGCCAGCCAACTCGTAGAAGATAGCCTCCACGTTCTCGTTGGTCTTGGCACTGGCCTCCAAGAAGGGAATCTTCAATTTGGAAGCCAACTCCTCACCCTGCTCTCTGGACACCTGTCTGTTTTCCTGGTCGTCACTCTTGTTACCAACCAAGAAGATCTGGGCGTTCTCATTGGCATGAGGAGTAACGGTGTTGAACCAGTTCTCGACGTTCTCGAAAGTCCTGGCGTCGGTGACATCGTAAATCAACACAATACCACGGGCGCCTCTATAGTAAGAGGTGGTGATGGTACGGAAACGCTCCTGGCCAGCGGTGTCCCAAACTTGCAACTTGATCTTCTTGCCTTTGCTCTCAATGGTTCTGATCTTGAAGTCAATGCCGATCGTGGTAATGAAGGAAGGGTTGAACTTGTCTTCAACAAAACGCAACAACAAACACGACTTTCCAACTCCGGAGTCGCCAATAAGCAACAACTTCATGATCATGTCGTATGACCTAGATGGCGCTTTATCACTCATGATGGCTGGCTGTTTCTGTGGGTTCGATAGGGGTTGAGCAACCTACGGCGGCGTGGTTGATGGGGATTGAAATTGGAACTTTGGGTTACCTCACAAGTCTGTGGAAGAAGGCTGCTGTAAAGTTACCTCCGATTTGAATGACTAGCACTGAAATGGCCTTTAGTGGTTGTCCCGGTTTGACTTCAATATGCGACAGGTGCACGGAGCCGGTCGTGCCAGCGTAGTATATGTACTGCAGGAAGGAGCACAAGTGGACACCGGGTAGACAACAATAGACGGTGAATGGATCCGGAAAATTCAATTTTCTATGTAATTGCCGATCTTCTCATCTTGCAAATACTAGTGACTTTTTGTGTTGGTTGGGGAAAACCAAAGGGGTGCTTTATGCTGGACGTTGCTCGTATAGCATGGCTGCGTCACAGCCAGATGACCACATTCAGAGACACATAAAGCATACTACCAATTGGGTCAATCTGCAACTGCACTATGTTTATCGGATTTGACAAAACACGTATAGTCTGTCTAGGTGATCCGTTTATCAATTCCTTTTGATGACAATTTTTGACCTGTTACCTTTTCTACACGTAGTGTCTATGACAGTATCTTTATAACGGTCTAATTACAAGAAGACCTCGGCATTAATCTCGACCGACGAGGCGGCATATGGGATCTCAAAGTGGCCCAAAACTTCAGGATGCAACACACCAATGGCACCGATGTGTTGAGGCTCAGCTCCCTCGCTAACTCTGAAGAAGATCTTGGCACCTCTTCCTGGGAAGAAGGTAGGGTTGGAGTCGTCCTGCTCAATCCAGTACCCTCTGGACTTGTTCTCCTGTGGCTTTTCTATCCATGGGGTTCTCACTGTTTGCATGATCTTACCCAACAAACCCTGGACAAACTCGAAACCAGAGGTCTTACCAGCGTAGATGGCACTCCAGTTTCTTTGGTTGAAGGCTCTTCTCTCCAATTTGTCGTCCTTCAAAACAATGTCACCACACTCGAAAACCTTGATAGGCAAAGAGTGTTTTCTGTTCTCCTTAATAGTTTTAAGAATACCTGGAAGCAAGGTAGTTCTGACAACTTGGTACTCAAAAGTCTTGGGGTTCTCCAACTTGACCGCCGTCTGGCCGTCGTCTTGAAGTCTCAAGAACTTGAAGTTTTCATCATGCGAGCACAACGTCAAGGGCAACACCTCCAAGTAACCCGATTGAGAGGAAGCAAGTCTGAGAATGTCGGCAACCTTGTTGATTGGCAATGGAGCAGCGACCAAGGAATCACTCTGGGGCTTGGTCTTCTTCAAACTGTTGTAGCCGTAGCCAATTGCAGCATCTTCCATGATGTCACATTGATGCAAAATGTCACTTCTGGTGATTGGGATCTTGACGTCAAGAGTTTTGTCGTCAGCGGGCTTGGCCTGCAAGGACATCTTCTTCAACAACTTGGAAATTTCCTCACCGGAGTAGTCCAAGCCCAAGCACGAGTTGATGTAGGGCACCTCAGCCTTGAAAGGTCTAGGAGTAACATTAGGGCTGACTCTGTCCTGCTTGTTGTGCGAGGAGTTGATTTGAACTGGCTCGATGACGAATGGCTTCTTGCAGTGACCAGAGAACATGGCGACCATCTGCTCAATGACAATGTCAGTCTTGGTCTTGTCAGTACCGGTGACCTCAATGAACACGTTTTTCGTATTGAGGGAGATCTTGGAGTGGTTGGAGTTGATGATAGGTGGCAAGGAGCAGACAGTTCTCTTGGAGTCGTAAATGACTGGGTAAACAGGCGAGTCTCTGATGATGTGCAAATACTTACCCAAGTTCTTGTCCTTGTCGTAGAATTCCATCAACTCTTCACCGTTCATAACCTTCTCCTGGTTCAAAGGAGCGAACTGAATGTCTTTAGGAGGCAAAGCCTGGTAGACGAATGGTGGGGTCAAAGTGTCCAAGTCGTGAGTTCCGATAGCGACCAAAGTTCTGTTACGGCACAAGTTTGTGTGCAATTTGTCCTGCAAAGCAATGAAAGAGGCGTACTTTCTCTCGTCGAACTCAACATCTCTCAAGACGGCAGCAGCAGCATAAGGTCTGATCTGCTGGGTGGACTCCTCAATTGTCATGCTGATCTCCGGCTTAGAAGGCTCCAAAACGTAGTTGGGGGCTTCTTTTCTACCCAAAAACTCATTAAGAGCCTGAGCAATACCCTCAATACACAACATATCATATCTGTTGGCTGGAACCTCAATCTTCAACTGAGGTCTCTCACCTTCGGCACAATCATCTGTGGTGTCCTCGTCCAACTCGAGGCCGAAGTCGAAACACAACTCATCAAATTCCTCAGTAGTGTACTCTTTGCCTAGAAGCTCGTAAAGATCGGCTTTGTCACAAGGTATAGTAGGCATTCTGGTGAAATTTCGTGAAGCTCGGTGCACCTCTAAATTTTTTTGAACTCAGAGTGAGTAGTACAGGTCTGAAAATTACGCGCTAAATGAGTCAGGCTGCCACATTGGTCTATCAAATGCAATTCTGTAGCTATATCTATGTTTCCTTATTCTCTTTGCTAAGTGGATTTGGGATCTTGGTTTTGAGATTTTGGAACATGGATGTAGGTTCTTTCTCCAACTCCACATCCTCGTTCATCTTCACCTCTCTCTGCGAAAGATCAACATCCTGACGGACTTTCTTGAGCTGCTCAGAGTCTTGTTCACCAATCTTCTCGATATCGTTTATCTCTTCTGCCAAAGCGCTAATGTCAAAGATCGGCTCAGCAGATTCCGGTTCCGTTTCTCCACGTCTAAGCGTACCGGTGGTTTGGCCGGAGTTCTCATCGTACTCCTCAAATTCGTCAGCCTTCTTCTCTTCTTCCTGCTTGGTGGCTTCATCATAAACTCCCCACCAGTTCTTCTGCTTTGGCTTGAACCAGCTCTTCCACGACTTCTGCTCCTTCTGAGCTTCCTCCATCTTCTCCTTCTCCATCTTCGCTCTAGCTTCGTCAAACTCAGTAATAAGTTGTCTTTGTCTTTCACCCTGCTCTGGATCGGGCTCTTCAATTTCAGCAAACTCGTCACTCAAGACTTCCCAATTCATCAAACGCAAGATTTTGGGAACTGCTTTTCTGTATGACATATGGCCCTCCACAAGCTCAGTACAATCGAAGTTCTCCACATCAGGAATGTTTTCAATCGGTGAAAGTCCTGCAACAGTCAGTAGACCTCCACCAGTCGCACGGAAGAGATAACCAAGAATCCAGTCATTCTTGGAGTAACCATTGACAAACTTTCCACTGACAACAGAGCGGGCCAATGTGATCTGCTCATACTTTACTGCAACAGGGTTACCCAAGAGGATCACATTCTCGACAAGGCCGTAACCTCCACGCTGTGCAAGTTCTATAAGACACAGGTAGATTAATCTTGATCCAAGCGAGAAACCAACCAAGGTTATGGGTCTCACACCCATGTTACCTGACATCAATGTATCGGCCAAGATCTTTCCAGCTTTCCACGCCCTATCAAGAGAAACATTCCATGGGTTATCAAGCAAATAGGAAAGCTTCGAAAGGACCATTGGGAGTTGAATGGCGGACATCAACGCCGAAAGGATTGTGGCACCAAGGATCTGTTGAATAGATGTACTCAAAGCTTCTGTAGCCAAAATACCAATTGTCTGACCCATGGATCTCAACATCTCTGGTTCCCAAAGCAAGGAAAACATATCGCCCATGACTGGATCAACTGTGGAAAAGGGAAGACGGACATCATCTAGATCACCGTTCATCCAGCCACTGACTGTCACAATAAGATTGGTCCTCTTATTGTTGTGTAGAGGTTTTAACTCAAATGTCTGAACATCGCCTGTTCTTCTTGCACCTGCTTTGGATCCCATCTTGGCGCCGGCAGCAACACCACCGGTGGTGATAATGGCACTGCCACCTACACCAGCGAGAAATCCACTTGTACCTCCAATACCCACAGTAGTCAAACCAGCTGCTAAACCAGCTCCAATCAAAGGAGCCAATAAGCCAGCAGATAAACCGATCGCAAGGGAGCCTCCGATGGTAGCCATACCAATGTACGCCAATCTCTTCCTCTTGTTTTTCTGGATGTGTTTCTCGATAAACAGCCTGTCGCTCAATTTGTCATCTCTGTTTTCGATACTCTTCTGACCTGTGTCCATTTCCAAACTCTCAATGAGTCGTCTCTCGAATTGGTACACTTCGATGTTAAGTATGCCCAAGTAATTGGCAAATGCAATGAACAATGTCCGGGATCTGCTATCGAAATAGCCGTCACTCAAAAGCAACAAAAACAAATCACAGACAAGCACCCAGCGTAAGTCGAAATCTTTCGATAATTGGTTGACAATGGGTTTTTGGGTCTCAAGCATCAACAAGCTTTGCGAGAGGTCTTCAACTTGCACACCATGAGCGCTCAAATTATCTATCATGCTCTTTTCTTGCTTCGTGATATCCAAATGATCCTCCAACTTGGACATAATGTACTTGGTCCAGTTTGCGAAGTTCTTTTGAGCAAGCCCCATTGGCTTCGACATCCTGAAAGTTGTTCTCTGATTGAGCTTTGCCAAAGCAGCTGCTTGGTCAACGGTGATAAGCTTCACCATAACAATGTACGCAAATTTCTGGGATTCAGTTAAAAGACCTCTTGTACCAGCAAGGGTCTCTTTAGAATCGATCCCATCATCCCCGTTGTCAAATGTCTCATCGTCCGAATCTTCAGCATTCTTTGGCTCATGCAGCCCCAGAAGTTCGAACAAGAAATTCGTCTTGGCATCAAGCCTAGCGTATTTGTTAAGTTGTTCCTCGGTATCAATCTTGGTGTATCCTCCAGCATTTCTATGTTCAAGCAGCTCGAATTCGTTATCCTTGGTGAATTCAAGATTTCCCCGTTCATCGTAATAATCTTGCTTTGCAACTTTCTTCATCGATTTCCACCCGTCTGAATTGGAACTGAAGAAGTCTTCTTCTGGTTTTGGTTTCTCATCCTCGTCCTCCTTCTCGCTTAGTTCAACAGTAGCATTCGACTTGGTATGAGCATGACCTTTTGTAACGTCATCGCTGCTGATGATTTGCGGTTCAGGCAGTCCGCTACTGAGGTTGAATTCAACAAATTGTGATTGAGGAGTCTTTGGGGGGCCGTAGGTAGCTAGCTCAGGAGGGTCATTCTTATCCTCAGTGTCTAGGGTAGGAAGTGCCGGAAGCTCTCCAACGCCGATTCTGGAGTTGAATTCACGAGAATTGTTTTTCGAGAAGGTACGGGGTAGCGAATAACGCTCTGATTCCTTCTCGTCACTCATAATAGTGAAGAAGTAGCAAGGGTGCTTTAGGAGGGATAAGGTATGTACTAAGGTATGTGGTGTGCAGGGATTACAACTACCGAGCCGACAAGAAAATCAACCAGCCAAGTAAACAAACGCCGTCGAGCGTTCCTATATGGGTGATTTGAGCTTCGTAAAACCAATGAAAATGGAATCTACTAGAGAAGCCCAGGAGATGTGGCGAAAACTCGATACCTCACCCAACAACAAGCGGTCCCCAACAGAAAGACATCGGCAGAGGAAATCCCGTCCAGAGCAGAAATTGTAATTCCAGCTGGAGACTTGAGACAAAATCTAAAATATATAAAAGTGTTACGTATGTGTGCAACATGGTTTTACTCAGACGATCAGCAGCCAAATGGCCTCCGCAGAGTCCAGGAATATGTTGCCTGAAGCCATAGTGGCCGAGCTGCAACTACAAACATCATGCTAGGCACAACGCTTGTAGTGAGCTCAAGACCGGCCCCTCACTCTGCAACCTGTCGACGGAGCTACTCTGTTCAAAGGCTCAAAGAGCACTGGGCAACTATACCAACATTCCCCACTCACATCTAGCATCTAACCACAATCGCTCAACCCCTTTCGGAGGACCAATTGCAACTAAACACGTCAAAACAACATGAATGGCCAGGACGAGTCCTGGTGAAGAAATGCCGGAAGGGAGATGCCCATCAAACTTGCTTCTCGAGCGCCGATCTGCTAGAGGCGTCACCACAGCAGTGAAAGAGCAACCTCTTGCGAGATTTAGCTCCAACACGGCGCTGGGCTTTTCCCCTAACACAGGTTGGTGTTGAGATAGAGAAAAAAAAAATCTAAGTGAGCGAGATGAGCGCCTTTTATAGTCGCGAGGCAGGACGGCCCATCCTCATCGCATTATTCAGTACTGAGCCCTAATCTGCAACCATGAATAGAAGAAGGGCCAATTACGCTGCCAAAGCAGAAGCCAAAGGATCGAAATCGCCTGATCCAGAACGATCATCTTCTAGTGCTAATCTTCCATTCGCCTCTGATTTTGCATTACATCCTGCCAAAGTTCTAGATCTCTTTTTAGAGAACTTCAAATATGTCCTAGCTGCAGATGATCTCCAAGACAATATTCAACGAGTCAAAAGTGACCTTTACAATCGTGATTACCTTGCTGCATTCGACTGTGATGATAAGAGGTTTGCCTATGTAGCGAGATGGTCTCCAGCTAGGGCTTTGGCTTACGCATCCCTCTTCTCATCTCTCGAGCCCCTTCGAAATCTCCTTGCTGACCCAAACAAGGAGACCAAAGCATTATGTATTGGAGGAGGTGCCGCATCGGAATTGGTTGCCTTGGGGTCAGTGTTTGCCTGTTTAAAGCGGCCCAATGCCGATACGCCTTCCAACTTGCATCTAGACGTCATTGATATTGCCGACTGGTCAAGAGTTGTCAAGAACTTGACCACACACATGCAATCCCAATGGTTCTACGACCACGAGAAGCTTAGCAGCAATTTTGTCCATGGTGACGTTCTCTCACAAGACGCTGCATCTCTTCGGCTTCCTGAGTTGGACTTTGTCACACTTCTTTTCACCACCAACGAGCTCTTTTGTGAAAAGAAAACCGAAACCATCAAATTTTTGCATTCTTTAAGCTCCGATTGTCATAAAGGTGCTTTACTTCTCATAGCCGAGAGTGCGGGCTCTTACTCACACATCACCGTGGGATCCAAAAAATTTCCTGTTCAATTTCTTGTGGACACCATACTAGCCGGCAAGCCTGGGCAGGATGATGGTGCCTGGGAAATTGTTGAGCAAAATGAAAGCTGCTGGTACAGAATCAACACGAATGAGGTGGAATATCCCATCAAGTTAGAAAACATGCGGTTCTTCTTCCGCTTGTATAGGAAAAAGTGAACGCTTCGTTTAAAGTGACAATTTGCCCAATTTTTTCTCGACTGCCTCCGTATCAGCGTCTTTATCCGATTTGGTCACATCGGGCTTTGTAGCTTCTTCCTTCGCAATCTCCTCGGCAACTTCATGAGCCTTTTCTTCAGCTGTTTCGGGTGTCTTCTCAGAAATTTCTGACTTAGCTTTCTCATAAAGTTCATCAAGCTCATCTCTCCAACCTAAAAGGTCAGCAATGAGTTCGGCTGCTGAGTCGCAATCGTCCTGTAAGACTATATCAGTCTTGCGCTTGGCGTACTTGAAGTCCCCGACGACTTCTTTGTTAATTAAGGCACGCAATGTCTTCTTGCCACACTCGCTCGGCAAATTGGCGAATGGCATCACGGTTAATGAGGTGCCGGCCACTATAGCTACCTCCACCTCATCAGCGTCGTCACGCCATGAATAGAAGAATCGTTCAGGGAGGCCTTCACCGAAGAAAGTGATGTCCGGCTTGATGTAACCCTTACACTTTGGGCAAAGTGGAATACCCTCATTCTTGGATTTATCGAAAATGAGCTTCTTCAATGTCTCACTTGACATCTCCTCTTTACAGTCGATGCAATGATTGTTTGCAAACGAACCATGAGCTTCAACCATAAACTTATCTTCGATTCCAGCGATTCTCTCCAACGTATCAATGTTTTGAGTGTAAACTCTCTTCAAAAGCTGCTTATCTTGGAAGAGCCTTACAAGATAGTGGAACTTGGAAGGGACGAATTTACCTGGGTAAAGCTCATCGCACAACGTATAGAACGCCTTTGGACTTTCTCTAAAGTAGTCAATATCGAAAACTGCCTCGGGGTAAGGAAGGTCTAGCTTCTGTAGATTCGAGTATAAGCCAGTCTTGGGGCTTCTAAAGTCGGGAATACCACATGATGTCGAGATTCCAGCGCCCAAAAAGAAGGTGACTTTCTTTTTCTTCTGCTGTATAGCCTCAATAAGCGGGGCTAGCTTCTTCTCGGGTGTCGGGGACGAGAAAAACATGAATGGTGGTGTTTCTTCTTTCTCCGATAAGGCCAAGGTCTTATGTGTCTGCACAGGAATCAGCAAAGTCCGAAAGCATAGATAAGGACAACGAGAGTGGGAGGTTAAGTGGCATTATTCAATGCATTGAAACTTGAATTGAACATAAACCTGAAATTCAATTACATCATTAAAAAACATATGGCAAGATCTGGAGATAGATCACCAGTAGCGGTGTTTTCATGCATACAATGTGTGGCCTTCGAAAGTCTTGCTGTGCTTCAATTTTCGTACTAGACTTGTCTTCCAGCAATGAAGGTATGTACAATTAATTTGAACCATGAATTTTAACTAACATCTAGCAAAGAATCACATCTTTGGATCTTCAGATCCTTACAGGTGAATTGCGAGAAACACTCTTGAACTACAGGTTGCAAAATATCTACAATGTAGCCAACTCGTCTAGACAGTACATCTTGAAGTTTGGTTTGCCTGATTCGAAGAGGAGTCTTGTTCTTGATTGTGGAAATAAGCTTCATTTGTCCGATTTTGAGAGACCAATTGCTCCAGCACCATCGAATTTCGTCACTAAGTTGAGAAAGCATTTGAAGAGTAGGAGGCTTTCGAACTTGAAGCAGCTCAGGAATGACAGAGTGCTTGTCTTTGAGTTCTCTGACGGTCAATTCTATCTTGTGCTTGAATTCTTCAGTGCTGGTAACATGTTGTTGTTGGACCACGATATGAAGATCTTGTCCCTTCAGAGACTCGTGACTAACACTGAAGCTGGTAACGATAAGTACGCTGTTAATGAAAGCTACAATATGTTCGACAGAAGTCTTTTTGACGACGAGCCAGCTGCATATGAAAAGACGACGTTTACTAGTGACATTGTCAAGGATTGGGCTGCTACTCACAAGGAGAAGCTCTTGAAAAACACCTCCGAGAAGAAAAAGAAGGTATTTTCAATTCACAAGCTCGCATTCGTCAATGCCAGTCACCTTTCAAGTGATCTTATTTTGAAGAGTCTTGCTGAGGTCGAAGTTCCTGCTACCAAGAGCTGTCTCGATGTAGTTCAGGATGAAGACCAATTGGATTTGGTGGTGAAGGCCCTCAATCTGACTGAAGATCGTTATGCTGATCTCCTTGGTAATATTGAAAATGAGAAGATTCGTGGTGTCATTGTGGAGAAGCAGAACCATTTGCATGACCCAAGCAACCCCGATTCTTTGGAATTTGTTTTTGAGGAGTTCCATCCATTTTTACCCTTCAAGGCCAACGAAAGTCAGTTCAAGTTCCTGGAAGTTGAGGGATATAATAAGACTCTTGACAAGTTCTTCACCACTCTTGAGTCCACGAAATATGCATTGAGAATCGAGCAGCAGAAGCAACATGCCCAGAAGAGACTTGATACTGCAAAGAATGAAAGAAACAGACAGATTGAGCTGTTACAATTACAGTCTGAGAGCAATGAGAAGAAGGGAAATACTATCATCTATCACGCCGACTTGGTAGAAGAATGCAAGCTGTCAATCCAGGACTTGCTTAACAAGCAGACAGATTGGGAGATTATTGAGAAACTCACCAAGATGGAGCAATCAAGAGGAAACAAGGCTGCTAATACGATCAAGCTTCCTCTCAATCTCAAGGACGGTAAGATTAAGTTGGCGTTGCCTGATCCTGACAATATTCCTGAGAATGAGTCAGAAGATAATGAGACCTCGGACTCCGATTCTGATGAAAGTTCAGAAAGTGAAGCTGACTCGAGCGATCTGGATTCTGATTCTGAGTCCGAATCCGACTCCGAATCCGATTCAGACTCCGACTCTGAATTTGAGGAGTCACAACCCTCGAGGAAGAAGAAAGTGCCAAAGGCAAAGACCAAGCCAACAATTCCCACGATCAATGTTGACATTGATCTCAGTTTGTCAGCTTTCGCCAATGCCCGTATCTATTTCGACTCCAAGAAGACGGCCGACTCGAAGCAAACGAAGGTCGAACAAAACACCCAGATTGCATTGAAGAATGCAGAGAAGAAGATCCAAAAGGATTTGGCCAAGAATCTCAAGAAAGAGACCGATGAACTCAAAGCCATTCGCCCAAAGTTCTGGTTCGAAAAGTTCTTTTGGTTTGTCACCAGTGATGGTTACTTGTGTTTGGCTGGCAGAGACGATTTGCAGACCGATATGATCTACTATAGACATTTTAGCGACAACGACATATATGTGTCCTCTGATGTCGAAGGGTCCCTCAAGGTCTTCATCAAGAACCCTTACAAGGGCAAACCGATCTCGCCATCTGCATTATTCCAAGCCGGTATCTTTGCATTGTCCACTTCTGCTGCTTGGAATGGTAAATCCAGCTCATCGGCTTGGTGGGTTCCAGGAGAGGGGATTTCTAAGAAAGATGTTGATGGTACATTGCTCGGCCCCGGTCGCCTAAACATAAAGGCCAAGAAAGACTACATGCCACCAGCCCAATTGGTTATGGGTTTCGGTCTTTATTGGCTTGTTGATGAAGAGACCAGTAAAAGGTACACCACTGCCAGAGTACTGAAGCAAGAAGAGCATGGCTTGCAGGCTGAAGTCAGCAACAAAAAGAAGGATCTCGAAAACTTGAATCTTGATGCAATTTTCGCCGAGAAGGAGAAAGAGGCTAAAACTGTTGAGGAGCCACAGGAAGAAGAGAATACTGAGGGCAGAGGTTCTCCCTCTCCAAGCGAACAGTCTGTCACTCAATCTAGTGTTGATGACAACGACGTGGAATCTACTAGAATCAATCTTCAAAAAGCGAATGTGCGTGGTAAGAAGGGAAAGATGAAGAAGATTTCTGCGAAGTATGCGGATCAAGACGAAGAGGAGAAGTTAATGAGAATGGAAGCACTTGGAACACTCAAACAGATTCAACAACGGGAGAAGCAGCAAGAAGAGGAAGCCAAACGCAGAGAGGAAAATGAGAAGAACAAATATGCTGATAAGAGTGCTGAGCGCTCCAGGGCCAAAGAAGCCAGACAGCTTAAGAAGTACCTCTCGGACGACGAAGAGGGTGTCGATGGAAACTACCTCGAGCAGCTTGACTCTATATTGCCTAGACCAGCCAAGAGTGATGAGATTGGAGCATATGTGCCTGTGTTTGCACCATGGTCTGCTCTTGCGAAGTTCAAGTATAAGGTTAAGATCCAACCTGGCTTTGGTAAGAAGGGTAAGTCTGTAACAGATGCCATTCTGTATTTTTCAAGCAGGAAGGTGGACTCTACAAAAGAAGACCCTGAGGTTGATTGGCCCGTGGAGCATGAGTTGATCAGAGGCGCCAAGGCTAATGACATTCTGGGTGTGTTCACTGTTGGAAAGGTGAAACTCATGTTGCCTGGTAGCTCCGGTAATGAGAAGGGTGGAAAAGGAGGCAAGGGCAGCGGCAAAGGTGCATCGAAGAAAGGAGGAAAAAAGAAATAGATTGCATAAAGCTTGTTAATACCCTATATAAAGCGTACATATCATGGAATAAGCACCATTCTTCCACTAACATCACCCTTCTTAAGCTTTTCAATGCACTCTGGGAGCTCCTTCAATGGGAAGGAGGTGACCTTGGGGTGGATCTTACCCTGTTTTACCAAATCGTAGCATTCAGTAATGTCGTTGCTAGTACCCCAGAAGGATCCCAACACACGAATTTCCCGCAAAGCCAAATCTCCCAAGTCAAACGACAAATGGGTGGCACCCAAACCCACAGGAATGATGGTGCCGTGTGATTTTATATACTTTTGACAGATGTCAAACGTCTTTTGGATTGCCACAAAATCAAGACACACATCGTAAGTACCCTGCTCTGTAGTTGCTGGAAGTTCAGTGAACACCTCGTCAGCACCAAATTGTTTGGCCAATTCAAGAGCACTCTTCTTGGTGTCAAGCACAGTGACATGGGCACCAAACAATTTGGCGATTTGCACACCAGTAGAGCCCAAACCACCAGCGCCAATGAAAAGTGCTTTTTTGGCTGGGGTCAAATTAGCCATTTTAATTGCGTGGTAGGGAGTCAACATGGCATCGGTGATGACAGCAGCAACAGCGGGATCAGACACTTCCTGAGGTACCTTGATCAAATTTCGAGGGTTTCTGACCAACAAATACTGCTGGTATCCACCATCGTTACCAAGTCCGAGCCACTCGGTTTTGAGACAGTCGTTGTCGTAACCCTGGCGACACATTGAGCAGACTCCACACGAATTGGGTCCAAAGGCGGCAACACGATCGCCTAATTCCAAGTGTTTGACATCTTCGCCTTTAGAAGCCACCAGACCAAAGATCTCGTGGCCCATGACGTAATTGTCGCCAGCGTCAAATCCGTCCAAAAGGTGTAAATCAGTGTGGCAGAGTCCAGCAGCCTCGATTTTAAGTAACACCTGGTTACTGGATGGCTGCTGAACGGGCAAGTTCTCGACCAAGCGAATGTTGCTGAGAGACTTGTCAAATTTAAATCCGTACTGCGTCTTTGGTATTGTCGCCATGGTTCGTGCTAGAATTCTTTTGGCTGACTGTTTGCAAATGTTCATATTTGGCCCCTACGCTGACTGGACCTCTGAATATATAATGGCATTCTTGCTGCCATGACACTATTAGCAATTGCCCCATGGGCCCCTCATTTCATATCGCCAGATCCTACCGGTCAGCATTGCATCAGTGTGTTTGCAGCCATCATGCAAGAGCCTGCTACACCACATTCAACAAACGATTCCAAGGGAATTTCAGACGCATAATTGAACTGAATGGCACCACATGAGTAGCCGAAAGCTCAACTTTAATGCTTAACTTAGAAGTATATTCGTATTGGTGGATACGTTCCCCCACAGTTCGCCTCACTCAATACCGAGCCGCAGTATCACCTTATCCTAATCACTCCACACTACAGTCATTGAGAACGGAAATTTAACTGATTCCGCCGGCCTCGGCGTGCCCTCGGCATCAGCCTACATGCACCAAATGTCATACTTAAGATATAGATTATTACCGTAGCTTCGTATCGGGTCACCGTGTGCAGCGCTTGCCTCGAGACTCATACGAGCAAGCCCAAATTCTCTAGTCTCCACGCAACGCACGAATAACGGCTGGTCGCCTCATCATGTACTTTGTCCACTTGTACACCTCGGGGAACTCTACCTTAAGGTTGATGCCAATCCGGTCGACAACATTGTTCCATGGCACAAAGGACAAGTCTGCCACTGTAGCACGGTCGCCCACAAGCCAGACGGGGTAGTCGAAGTATCTCGACAGACTCAAAGGCGTAGTTCCCGCAGAGTATGCGGCAGCGTTTTCTCTGTCCAAGTCCATGATAAGCGCCTCTCTTCTTTCTGCCAAGGCCATCTCAATGACTCCGTAAACTCTCCTCACCTCGTCGGTGTACCGTTCCACGGCAGAGGGCACCGGACAAGAGTGGAAGTATCTGAAGTGCAACGCCTGGCCGATCATGGGAGCGTGGCCCGACGTCTGGAAAAACAACCACAGGGCAATCTGTGACTGTTCAATGAGATTGTCCGACCAGAGCGGACACTCACCATTGTCCTTCAAATATTTGGATACCAAGTAAAGAATGATGGCGCCCAGCTCCCAGATGGATGTATTTTCGTTGTTGTGGTCGATGAGAGCAGGCACACGGGCGTTGGGATTTATAGAGACGAACTCGGGGGCTCTTTGCTCTCCCAGGTTGAAGTCCAAGAAGATCGTGTTGAAGGGCGAATTAAGCTCCAGTAATATTATTGCCACCTTGAAACCGTTTGGCGCTGATCTGTGGGAGAATAATGTGTAGCCTTCGGAGGGCTGGTTGGCGAAGAACTGGCTGATTCTCGACTGGGTCGCCTGGTTGTTTGCAGCCTCGTTATGGAGCTGCTGCTGTAATAAATTGAGGTTGACAGCATTCTGCTGCTGGTCTGAGAGCGATACCAGCTTCAAGCCGGCGCTCAAGTGTGAAATGGTGCCGCCGTTACCGGCGCCTTGATTATGCTGCATTTCTTCCTGGTTACCGTCCATGCCGGTTGTTGTGATTTTACAAGTCAAAGGAAGAGCTCACTGGGATCTGTAGATAACTCGAGTACCCGACGCTCTAAGGGTTGTATAGATTAACTGTTTGTATTGGCTTGGGTTGTTCAACGTTTGGCTGGTGCACCAGAGGTGAGAAGGAAAACCGCGCTGGACCGGACTGACGATGAATGCTTGGGGTATGTGGGATAGGGGAACCTATTTCCAGTGTTGAATTTCCGAAATTGAAACTGGTATACTTCTTCCGAATAGAACGAGGTTTAGGCTTTTGAGGTCTCGGAATCTGCAGAGTTACCTTTGTTGTAGTGTGGGGCCTCGGCAGCAGAGAGTCAGGGCTTCTGATTGAGACCCACACGGTACTCACGAGGCTGGTTTTCTGTATAAGCGATACACTTCGTACCAGCTTCACTACGAGAAACTACGAGAGCATTTTTACAGCCTTTGCGTTATCCATTTGATGATGGCAACTACCCCAGCAAGCAATTCTTCCGACTCACGGCCGAACGGTGTGGCTGTGGCGGCTTAATAAATCCACGGATGTCGACCAATCGATCTCTAGACATTGCCAAGCTATGAATTGTAGTCTTTTCATATCTGAAATAAGCACAGATTCTAATTACTCGCTTATTCGTAGTTATGACGTAAGTCCGTGCAACCGCATTTCGCAGCCACTCTACACTAACAGGGATCAATTTAGAATGTGTTTCAAATACCGCAGATAAAAAAGAACATTATGCGGAGAATATACAAAACCTCTTAAGAAATCCTTGTGATCACAAGACCAACGCATACATTTCAGAAGCTAAGAATTCACCATTGGCCCCACGGAACCCCCTCCCCCTGTTTTCCATTTATGCCATTGTCTGCATCGCTTTCGCAGCCATCCTCACGGAAATTGTATCATCGCACCCAACAAAACGAAAAACATCACAAAAAAGTTATTTCAGAATTTCGTGAATTTGATAAAATCAATTTTTTGAATCACTATAATCCGTCTGTATCTTTTGCCAAGTTTCACTTCACCATTATTTTCTAGCATCCCTACGGTGTTGACGAAGTATGAATCGTGGCCCTGCAGGACAAAAACAAAACATTTGCACTCCCGTATCACATCCCAAACGCACTATCCCAAGTGGTAACCGATCCTCGTCCCTAATCCAAGCACACACCTTAATTAATGGAACCGCACATTGCTGTGCTTGTGTTGGATACTCCAATCGAGTCCATCACGGACGAGTTTGGTGACTTTGGCGATAACGCGGTAGAGCTCCTCAAGGCATCTAAAGTTCCGCTCAAGAAGTACCAGATTGCCTATGACCTCGCCGACCCACTGCAACAAACCGTGACTGATCTGAACTTCTCCGACCTACTGGACGGTATCGACCAGGGCTTGATCAAGGGCTTGGTGTTATCTGGGTCACGCTCAGACTCCTTCAATAACGAGAACCCTTGGATCCAACTGACGGATAAGTTCCTTAAGTCGATAATTACCAACCGCCCAGGGTTCCCCATGGTCGGCCTTTGCTTCGGCCACCAGATTTTGGCTAAAAACTTGGGCTGCAAGGTCAACAGAAACACGACTGAGAACGGCTGGGAGTGTGGCATCACCACCATCGCCTTGAACAAAAGCATTCTTTCTGTGGAAAAGTCGCCCTTTGCTGACACTTTGGAGACGGAAGATGGTAACGTGCTCGATCATATCAATTTGGTTGAGTTCCACAGAGATGTTGTTTACGGCTTACCTCCTACTTCCACATCAAACTCGTTGTTGTCCCAGACCAACTTCCAGTCGATTGGCAGCACAAACAAGTGCTCCATTCAGGGTCTTGTCACGGAGTCAGGTCCGGTCAAGATTCTCACGTTTCAAGGCCACCCTGAGTTCTCCACTCCTGAAACCTTGAAACTCTTGCAGCTTACCCACGAAATTGGGAAGATTGACAAGGCGACCTTCGACCGCCTGAGCTATAAGACCAATAATTTGATCAATCACGGTACTGTTGTCGCCAATGTGATCCTCAAATTCTTGGAAACTCACAGCTGATTACGTTCCTTACCTACTTTATAGAAACCTACATGTGATTTATCCGTCGTTTGCCTCTATTTTCCAATAAAGACATCAATATTCATTCCGGTACATTCCAGTACGTCTATTCGTCAAAGAGATTACGTTTCGGTGTAACGATTGACAATCCCTGTAATTTCCCTCCCTGGCCACTAGAGAACTTGTGACCATTAGTTTCCTTCGAACTCAGATCGCTTCTTTCGCGGCGACTCAACTTGTCGTTGATGAGACTAAGTTTTTCGAGCTTGAACTCAAGCGTTTTGATTTTATCGTTGGCAATCTTGAGTTCGACATTCTGCGATGAGGTGAGCTTCGTGATCATTTCTCTAAGCTCATCTCTTTGAGTCCTCAAAGACATGATTTCTGCTCTATCCGAGTCCTTATCAAGAAGTGACTCGCGGCGGGCGCTGAGATCTTCTGAGGAATACCAACTCGATGCGTGATCCCCTTTACTTTGGTTATTCAACTGTGATTGAAGCTCGTGGTTCTTTCTCAACAACTCGTTGTAGTTTTCCAACAAGTTGTCGTCACCTCTCTCACTATTACTTCTCTGAGCCTCGTCAAGCTTGTCTTGCAACTGATTCACGAGATCATTCTTAGCCAACAACTGCTTATAGAGTTCATTTTTCTCATAGTCCAACTTCAATGCGCTAGGTGTTTGCCCATGTTCAGCTAAGATTGCATGTTCCTCACTGATGAAACGAAGTCTTCTTTCGCTGTTCAACTTTTCTTGCAAGAGTGCAATCTGTCTTGATTTCTCGCGGCACTCATACTCCAAATCTTTATTCGTCAACTCATTATCGTGCTCTTGGTCACCACCTCTCCATCTCAATTGATTTTCAAGGGCGAGTTCACGCTTTATCAGACTTGCAAGCTCACTAGCCACCAATTGTAACTCATTCTGCAAATCATTGTTACAGGTCATGATAGCCAATTCCTCCTTTGTGAAATGAAGTGGTCTCTTGGTAGGAGCCACATCCTTGATGGAGGAGATAGATGAAACGCTCCTGTGCTTCAGCGGAGACTCATTGTCCACGGACTTCGAGCCACTCCTCGACAATCTCTTGATAAAGTTCTTAGATTTGCTGGAAATAGAGGAGTTTCTTGATTTCCTCTTCTCCTTGATTTCAGAGTCTGCTGATGAGGGTACCCTGCGATCTTCGGCTAAGCCTAGTTGAGCATGTCTTTCCATGTGCATATCAGACCCAGACCTAGACAAAAATCCGGATGAGCCTGAACGAGCGAGAATATCTTCGCTTCTGGTATCGTTGGAAGAGACATAGTCTGAAGATTGAGCATGGTAGCTTTCACTGCCTGACTGATTCTCGAAAATCACATCGCTGCCGACTCTCGTGGGGGAGGATGCGGGAGCGGAGTCTGCTGGCTTTGGTGGCACTGCAGGTTTCTCTTCGTTGAGTGAGTTCTGATCAAATGTTGTATCATCATCCAAGTGAGCGCTTCTTGCAGTTTCCTCAGGTGAAAAGCCCTTGTCGGCCTTGGAGTAGTCATGCGAATAAATAGATATCTTGCTGGAGTTGGGGTAATTCTTATCGTGGTGATCGAAATCTGACGACTCCTTTGAGTTAGATTCCAGGCTGAATGTAGCTTGAGAGTTGCTCGAAGGTGAGCGAAAGTTGTTGAAAGCGGTGTTGGCAACCAAGCTTTTCATCTTGATAACCTTGCGTTTCTGGGTGTTCGGCGTGACTGCTTCTGTAGTAACAGAATCATTTGCAGCCTCTCTTTCGGCATTGTTAGTTGGGGAGATGGTCGAAGGATCTTCCACCTTTTCAGTATCCGTCTTACCAGCATTTTTGATTGGGGAGAACTCTGATGCAGTGGTAAAGACATCGGGCTCTGATGCAGAGGAGCCCAAAGCCTGGAACTTTTGGGCGCTTTGCCTGTTGAAATCAGACACCTCGTGGTCATCAAGGTCAAAGTTCAGCTTCTTTGAGGTACGGTCGCGTGCTGTGTCCATGTTGAACGTTGGGGAGTCACGGTCTTCAAACACTGTCTCGGGCGATCCTTGAGTCTCTTTTTTGAACAAATCTAGCTTGCGAACACGCATGGAGTTGGACTTCTTCACGGTAGACTTTCGGGAAACCTGCGGGCTCGTAGCATCGTTCTCAAACTTGTAGACAATATCTTCCTCGTCCTCCGGAAGCTTGTTGAGGTCGACTTCAGCCAGGCGGGGATCAAGCGATTGTGATGTCTCCGGTGCTTCTTCCTTCTCGTCCTCTTCTTTGACAACATTCATAAAAGACTCGTTAGACTGAGCAGCGTGGGGAGACATACCATTGTAACGAGCGTTGGGGCCCATAGGGCGACCCATTGGTGGTCCTTGTTGCATGCCGTGGGGTGGGCCCACTCCTTGAGGCATACCTTGGTGCATGCCTTGATGCATACCCTGGGGCATGTGGCCGTTGTGAGCATATGGGCCAGGTGGATGGTAACCGTTGGGACCAGGTCCACGAGGAGATGGGAAAGGTCCGCCGCCCTGAGTAAGCGATTGTGAGCGAATGGCCTGGGGCAGCAAGCCCTGAGGAGCCAGGTTCAACATGACGTTGCTGTTAAGCGAGTTTGTCCGCATGTTTGGTGGCATCTGGCGGCCTGGAGGCGGCCTGGGACCGGGACCGGGACGCATCGACATGGCTCTAGGCCCCTGATTTGGGTACATGGGCCTGCCCATGGGTCCCTGAGCAGCACCCATAGACATGGCACGGGGATCGCTCATCATGCCCATGGACATGGCTCTGCCATCTGGGGTCATCAGGGTCATGGAGTTGTTGCCCGCTAGCGACATTGCGCGGGCGCCCTGGGCCATTTCCATTTTCTTCTTGTGGTTCATGTACTTTCTGTACTGGATGTTGTTTTGGGAGTCCTGTTTCCCACCGGCGTTTAGCACCGGGATGATCGGGGTCAGGTCTGCTGTGCGGGACAGAATGCTGTAGCGGGAGTTATTGTCGCGTAGGTGTTTGATATCGTTGAAGGTGACGGTGTTTCCGGAGACGTCGCCGATGTCGTAACCAGCATCGTCGTCAAAGAAGGCCTCTTTCTTCTTGAAAAAACGGCCCATCAGCATCGACAGCGCCATCAGGCCCTTGCGGGACGCGTTGTCGAATTGGGCCCGCTGGTTCACCGGCGTGATAAGATCGTGGTTAGAAAGGCTCTGTTGGGGCTGGTAGTGGCCATAAGGGCCCTGTGTTGTAGGGAGGTGGGCAGGCATGTTTCGACCTTGCAGTCTTCCGGAAGCGGCGAAACCACTTAGCGTGTTGATGTCTTGTTCGCCCGCTAGGAGCTGCAGTCTGAGCTGACCCTTTTTTGTAGACGCCTCCATGGGTGTGGTTGTAGCAAGAAAGAGCGGCTGGGTGCAATTTTTATTTTGGCTTATTTCGCAGCAGGGTGTAGGACCAGAGACACAGGGCTACAGGTGGGTGGAACAGTCCAGGAACGTGTTCCCGGTGGCCGACACGGCAGCCAAAAGTTCCCAAAGCTCTACCAATTACTTATACAGTTTCGTTTGTTTTTTCCGTTTGACAATTTTTTTTTTTGTCTTCACCTCATGTCAAGCTGTGTCGCCAAGAAGGGGCCTGGAATCGCCATTGTGTGGTGACAGCGCGAAGCCCAGCGGCGGTGGCCCGTGGAAGCCTTTGTTTGGGCCCAGCCGGCCCAGTTTGCACTGTCAACGGGGCGCCTCGAACGTCCACAAGGCCACATTCCTGGCTGCGAAAAACCAATGCAGCATTGGAAAGGGAAAAATTCGCCCGCACCCCCCAGGAACCAGGAACACGCGGCGGTGGACAGGGCTGCCGGACCGTGCGGGTTTTCCCTGGCCGAGCTTCTCTGGCGCGAGAAACAGGGCTGGTACGATTCCTTCGCATTTGCTGAGGCTCGTTTGTTTCGCTCGCCTAGGGGCCAAATTGGCCTGCGCTTGCTTTCCTCGGACCCACTCGCGCCTCCGATCCGACCTTGACTCTGCTCAGGCCCTGGTCTTGCCAGAGTGGATGTAAACGATAAGGAAGCACCACAAAAGCAATTGCTACCTTTCCCCTGGCAAATTACTTGAAGTCTTGCCTGCTTGCAATCAGTAGATTGCTGATATCTGGCCGACTGGGGCCGATGCTGGCTGGTCGAGGCACAATCCTTACTTTAGCCGCGGTGGTCCAGCAACTAAACCAACTCACCTCAGATCCTGGTCAACAACAATCCCCACAATCTTATACCTCTTCTTGAAGAATTCGCCCCACTTGTCCACTACGCCATTCTGCTTCTCGGTCAAATCCCCCGTGTACCACGTATTCTCGGGCTCATCCTTCAATATCTCGTTTGGACCAAGCTGGAGCTTGTTGGTGCCCAATTGGCGACTGGCGTCTCGGCCAACCAAGCGATTGTACGCTTTGCCCGGGCCGTAGCTTTTTTGGTTGTGTGTTACGTCGTAGATCATGCCCCGAATCGCCACGTAGAGCTCTGGCTTGTCTACTCCGTTGTACTGCGAGAGCTGGCCTCTGCTGAACATAGGAAGTGTAAGAACATCGACTGCAGCGTTGTATTTCTGGAATTCGTTGAGCTCGGGTTCCTGGGTCTGCTCCTGGGCCGAAGACATGGCGGGTTGGATCTGTGGAGGGTGTAGCTACTTGTTCTAAAAGTGTGCAGGGTTGAGGTCGGGAGCCATAGAGAGGCAAGAACAATAGGAGGGTGGATTGTGGAGCCGAAGGGGGTGACCTGAATATTTGATTTGATTGAATCGAAGTCTGAAGGTCTACATGAGTTTAAAGTTCTTGGTGGTTGGATATTGTGGAAGCTGGGTGGCTTGTGTGAAAATCTCTCGCATGGACTTATCGGACTTATCACACTTTTCACTGGTGTCCAATTTTCGATTGTGTGTGTTGTTCCGTCAGCTTTGGTATTGGCAATTTGACAACATAAACTCCCAGATTGATGACATAAACCTAGTCCAATTCTTGATGTGATTGACAAGTGAGTGCTAAGAGGACTGTTTCGCAGCCAACACGATGATACCCTCGTCAGTCAACTCTTCCCTAAAAAAAGAAAGGTTTGAAGTCTTCAAAACTTTGCCTCCCCTCACCTAATTACCACTTTCTTCTAATCCACCTTTCACCTCGATTCTGTGAAAAGCTTTCATCCAACCCAGCCATCTGTCCTGCCTACTTCGCACATCTAACATCAAGCTGAGTTCATCACCATGCTGTTGCAAGCAGACAGCGAGAGGTATCCCCGCAAGATCCAAAAGCTATTCGCTCCTAGACTACCGTTTCCGTGGAAGAAGCCTATAGATCATCCGCCAGAAAAACGCAGAACTACACCCATCACGCCGATCTCACTGTGGAGAGAAGAGATCGAGAAGTACAAGGCTGACCACCCACCGCAAGCAAAGGAAGAAGAGCAGAAGATTTCCAAGAAGCAACTTCATGACGAATCACAAAGAAGACAGCTGGAAGCCTGGGAAGATACGGAGCTGTTCGAGCAGAATGAGTTCATCAAAGACCCATATAGAACGGTCTTCATTGCACGCCTTCTATATTCCTTAACAGAGCTCGACATATCCAAGTTATTCAACAAGTTTGGCGGCATTGAGTCAATTCGTGTGATAAGAGATACAAATACTGGTCTTTCACGAGGCTACGGCTTTATAGTGTTCGAACGTGAGCAGGACGCTAAAAACTGTATTAAAGAATTAGCTCCCACTGGACTACCCCTTGAAAAACAGCCATCCGAGGTCAAACCTCGAAAAATTTTGGTTGACATGGAACGTGGCCGGACTGTCAGAAACTGGCGTCCTCGGCGTCTTGGTGGTGGATTAGGTGGACGTCATTACACACTGTTGACTGCCCTGCTGTCGAGAGATGCCTCAGCAGCCGCCTCTGGAAGAAGAACAAATCTTTCGTCCAATCCTTATCAACAATCGCTGTCCCTGAGCTACGGCAAATTCAACAAAAGGCCTCCATCGGACCGTCTTGGTGGTCCAGCCAAAAGATTCGCTCCTTCATCGGGTGCCCCAGCACCAGCTTATGGCAGCATCGCATCCACAACTGCTAGCAGAACTCCTCAGTCAATCAGGGACAAATACGCTAAATATCTGAAGCCCGGCGATGGTGCTTCTAGCAGAGACTCCGGCTCTGATTCGAGATCTATTCGTTCGATACGACGTGGATAACTTGATGATGCGTCTAATGTATATAATGCTAATTAAAGGCAGTGCCTTGTCTATTTCGTTAATGATCGTCTCTGTTTGTTTTCTTGATCCATTCGTCCAACATCAGGAACATTTCTACCACTTTCTCACGAAGGTCCCTTTTGTCCAGGCTAAGTCTGACTTCGATGTCGCCAATGAGACCGTTCAAATTCTTCAACGTTTGCTGCATTGTATCCTTCATCTCATGAAGTTTGGAGGTGACATTGGCTTCCAGAGCCTTTATCTTATTCATAAGTGATTTCTCGATGTAGCAACACTGTTGGAGAATGTAAGGGCTGAGTGTGATTTCGTCCAATGGGAATTCCAGAATAATTTGATCACACTGTTTGAAGTTGTTGCGGCCAATTTCATTACGGAGTCTCAAATTGAGAAGAATCATCTCACGTTGGTCTCCAAGCTCATCGTGGTTGACTGAGTCAAGAAGCCTTCCGGCCTCTTCAAAAGCACCCTTGTTCATCAAACGTCTCGCGAGGAAAATTTTATCACTGGTGTTTAATTCTGGTTCAATGCGCTTGACAAACTGTTTGAGCTGTTCACGCGTAGGATTGCTCAAGGTTTCGTGAAGAATTTGGAGCCTGGGCTTGCACGAAGTCATACGCATTTGATTCAAGCTGTCCAAGATGCCAATTCTGTAGTGGTGCTTCAGCTTTCTCAAGGTGTTTTCGAGTAAATGGAAGTCAGGCTTGACGCCCTTGCGAAGAACATCTCTGAAGCCTTTGTTCACTCTGAAGGTGACTTGTTGCTTGTCCTTCGCTTTAAGTTTGTTCAACAAAGTGTGCTTGATGGAACTCCATTCCGGTGAGTCGTATTTTCTGTCATTTTTCAAGTCATCTCTTTGAAGCGCATATGGAGTAATATTGGACTCCACCTTGGCGATACGACATGCCATCAAAATGCGTTTTTTGGTACCAAGATCAAGGGTATTCTCTGGCTTCTGTAGCCAAGCATGCAAGCCATGGTACATATCTGCGCCCAGATATGGGTATGCTCTGACGAATGCATCGAATAGGTACTTGACGTAGTGAGGCCTGAATTCTGTAGAGTTGGCGAGAGAGTTGCTCATTAGTGAGAAAAGGGGCATGAACTTTCTCTCTGAGATGTAATGTTGAATGATTACATCGTATGCAAATTTGGATGGCTCGATTCCATCCTTCTTCATCTCTTCGACAATGAAGTGAATCATGCTGGTGTGGGCGTGTCTTGCAAGGAATGCAACGGTTGACTCGTAGTAGATAGACAACGCCGATCTGTTGTATGCAATGGAATTTCTAATCAGAAGAATCTGACTTATGTCTTCTTGATTCAACTGCTTCTTCTGGTCGGTGTTTCTGCTCTGGATTTCCGAGTGAGTCTTCACCATTGATATGAGATAATGGTTGTTGTAGCCTAGCTTACTGATAACCTTTGATAAGCCATTGACCTCTTCATCCAGACCGAACTTGAGATAGTGCTTGAGCACTAGGGCAGTGGTTGTGACATCAGGTGGGGAGCAGTTCGAAGACTTGAGCCATAATTGGAAGAGTTGATCGATGTTCTCAAACACCGCTCCCACCTTGATGAGATTGGCCATTGTCGTGGAGAGAAGATGGCTTTCGAGGGGCTTGCCCATTTGAAGGATGCTCTGGAAGAGGGACTTTGCAAATTGGACATCATAGCTCACCACGAACGAGTTTACAGCATAACTGAGCGTCATACTGTTGTAAGCTGGCTTTTGCAAATAAGCATAAAGAAGCAGCTGAAGTGTGTCTGCGTCATCCATGTGGTAACATAGCCAGATGCCATTTTCGAGGCTCTTCAGCGAACAATTGTGCGGATTCTTATTCTTGATAGATTGGAATGCCTCATAAAACTTAGGAATCTGAGGATATACTTCACCGAACTGTGCAGCCGCTTTGAGGTTGTTCTTTCCAATATACCAAGGGGTCTCGATATCCGCCTTGTATATGGGGTCCTGGTCTTCACCTATACCGTATGCATCTTTTCTGATGTTCTCCACCATATCATCTAAAACGTCTGCCGGAAGTGTCAGGCCCTTCTTTCTGTACTCTTGTATTAGCACATTCATCTCCTTGAACATGCCTTTCTGGAACAAGCTGATCATCTTGAGCTTCATACTTTCCTTCTCGTTTTCTTGCTGTTCCACCTCGTGCCTTTTCAGGACACCGTACGGGGTGTATAGCGCAGCTGGATGTAGCTTCGTTAGTCTCGTGGAGATCTGCTTAGTCTGGTGTGACTTGCAAGAAGCACCTGGTTCTGCCAAAGCACTCACGAGCCTTGAACCAAAATCCTTCGAAGTCTCTTTTAGCCAAAAAGTGCACAGGGCATTTTGGAGTTGGATATTCGTGCAAAATGGGTGTCTGGTAGCTCTGAAGGTGGGCCTTCGAGCCGGATGTCGATAGTGACGCAAGTTCCAAACCAAGTTATGGAACGAGCGTACCAAAGGAAATTCTCTTTTCATTTAGGAAATTAAAAGAGCTCGCGTCTATGTACAAATCTATGTGGTTGGCTCAGTACATAGAAATTTTATGATGTGATTTCTTCAGGCAGGTCGAAAAAGTCGCGGGCCATTGGATAGATTTGGCTGCGACATTTGGTATCATCGATAGCACACATGATGTCAATTTGACTTTGTGGAAGAATATTGACAAATCGAATGGGTTTAGGTTAGAGTTTTGAAGAAGTCATTGCTTTCCATCTAGGACATTTTGTGAGGGTGAAAAGGTGAAATCAAGCGCACTAAACTCGTTCTCCGAGATATCGAGGAAGCATGTACATGCTGATCATATCTGGCGAATCTCTTGCATTTCTGTAGTAAAAATCAAAGTATGGTTCTAATTCTCCCGCTATGAAATGACGCCAACACTATATATGTCCAGACCCCGCCTATAACAAGGGCTAGTTTTCCAATCAAGTGGAGTTACCATCTAAAAACGTGACTTTAGGCGACAGATCTTGAAGTTGAAAAAGTACCGTTTTTTGAAATCGTAAAATCGCTTTATCAGTGGTCTTGGTATCCTGTTCTCTGACAAGCGCTATCTACGGACATACCGTGTGCACTGGTTGCGAAAAAGTCTTTCACGAGCCGTATTCGTTTAAACAAGAACTCAAGATTTACAAGCGGATAATGAAAATCACCCATTCAAGACTTGAAAATTGTTCGATTCTCTCATTTATCTTATATCATTGAAATCACGGAGACTTTTCCGAAATCCGCCCTAAAATCTCGCCTCCAGCTTGTACCCCCGCCTTTCCTCTGTGCACCACATAAACCTCGGCCCCAGATCTTTCAACTCACTACTCCTCCGTTAATGCCACCAAAAACAAGCTACAAGCAATACGTGGACTCGGGACTTGTTCTGCAGACATATGACTCCGTTGGAAAAGGTCCTCTGGACTTGGATTATTTGATCCACACCCTCAGACATCCTACCCCAGATACCTCGGTGCAAAAGGTGTTGGGGTATATGTACCATTACTTGCCATTTGTGAAGCATGAACATAACTTGAGACTCGTGTTTTCTAGTTTTTTGAATAACCAAGTCTGTTTCTCGGCTCAGCCGCCTCTGTTCGAGGAGAACTACTTAATCATTGAGGTTTTCAAATTGATCACAGACAAGAAGCTCAAGATCTCCCAGCCTACGCTTCCGATCAAGACATTCTACGAGGTTATTGGAAAGGAGCTTCAGAGTTTTGTGGCGTTCAACCCGCCTCTGAACTCGTGGAAGGTGTTGCCCATAATCTCGGGTATACTCTTGTCGAACGAGGTGAGAGATCACTTATACACATCGGTCAACATGCTCCAATATAAGTGGTTCTTTAACGAGTGGGACAACGACATGGACGCCTTGTTCAAGCGTGCTTTTGCCTACTCAATCTCGCCAGTCAACTCCCTTGATATCGTCAATTTATCCCTCCTAAGCCTTGCATTGAAATACCATAGACACGAGAGACTTGAGGACTACGTGGGACGCATTGAACCAGGACTACTTATAAATGGTTTGGTTGACCTTATTTTTGCTAGAGGAACTCACTCCGCCTACATCTACACCAAGTTTGGTGAAATTGACCCGAAGGATCCTGGCTCTGAGCAAGTTATTGCTTCTTCCGTCAGCCAAAAGCCTGTTGTCAAACATCTCAACAGACTTTCTTTTATTTTGGAGTCTCTACTTGCTGAACTCCCACACACACAGCCCGCTTTCGAACTTATCTTGACGGTTTCTGAGAAAATCAAGATCTTCTACCGTGACTTGAATCACTTTATTCAGCGCAACCGAAAGCTCAACCACGACCCTAGTATCACAGCGAATGAAAGCTTCTATCAAGCTTTCTGGTTTTTGATGAAGGGTCTTTTGTTCGCAGAGGTGATCATTTTCCAAGGTATATTGACAAGGTTTTTGGCGGCAAAGAATCATAATGTCGGATTCTTCGCTCAGCTATTCAAATCATCAAAGATCTTGGGTGACATTGAACGTGAGTACCACCAAATCTGCTTGCAGGTCACTCAATCCCTTTACTACACCAACTTTATCTTAATGTCTGTTGGTCAAGGTGGCTTTGATGGCTACAATTTTGTTTACTATTTATCGATTGAGATTCTCCTTCACAACAGCCGGCCTTTTGAACTCGAGAATATCACGAAACACTTGATTGGCAACTATCAGGAAATTAATTTGCATCCTGATGCCCTCAACGCTGACTACGTTGCTAGATGCAAAGCTCTCTATGTCTGTGGTCTTTGGGAGAACTATCTCCAACAACTGAGTAAGAAGAATCCTGAGTTTGTGAATTTCATTTTCGAAGTGGCATTTTCAATTGTTGGACAGCCAAACATTGAGGATCATGGTTTCATTGAGGCTGTTCACTCAGTACTCTTGGTGTACTTTTCGACGATGGAGAATACTGATAAAAATCTCGGCAAAGTGTTGCAATACTTTGAGCTTTTGGTGAACCAATTCCCACGTGTGCTCTCCGCCAACCAATTGAGTGTTGCAGTCGAGACTTTGGGAAAGAAAATCTTGTCTAATCCCGTCAGATATGCCCGTGATGCTCAATATAAGAACTCTGCTGACGAATTTTTGGAGTTTGTCTATCACAAATGTTCGCTGACTCGTCCAGGACTTCCTGTCAGAAGACCCAATAACCAGACGTTCTCGTCGGCTCAACCAGTAACAGAGATTGATGCCTCTTCGACCCTATCTCAAATTGGCAAGGAAGACCGCGATAAAGAGGACCTTGTGAAGAGAAATAAGAGAAAGAAGCCAAAGGATCTCCCAAATCTCAAGCTTGGCTTGATGGCCCAAGGATCTTCTGGTCAGGAATACTTCGAGAACAGACTGGAGCCTGAAACTTCGCGAGAGGCCATCATTTTGGCATTCCTCAACATTATTCCATACCTCCCAATCAGCCTTTTTGTACCATGGCTCGATCGGATTTGGGCGCTAATCAAGGCCAGTGGAAAGGAAGAAAGGCCGTTCTTGACTGAGAGGCTCTGGAAGGTGATCAGCGAGAACCTTGACCTCAACAGGTGCGAGATCGCTTACGAATGGTGGTACGAGACCAGAGGTGCCGTGGAGCAGAACATCACGGTCAAGCTCTCCCAAGTCAAACTTTAATTTAAATAGGTTCTAGAAGCTTGTTGTATTTTGGTGTAGTAGAGATGGTGATGCTCGAGTGCATACATTAATGCGACATATAGAGAGATGAGGCCTCATCGCATCTCATACCAACCATGGCTAGAAAGAAGTCCGCTGCTAAAAAAGCCAGGGAGGCTGAAGCACTTCAAGCTGAGAAAAAGCAAGCTCCAGAACAGAAGGAGATTGTCGAGAAGGAGTCAAAAGCCGCAGAGCCTGAAGTTGAAAGTGAAGATAATAACTCCTCTTCATCTGAAGAAGAAGACGAATATGGAGAATTGTTGACTGAGAACGTCGAGAGCTCTATTCAGAACGTTCTTAGCGCATTGAAAAGTGATCCAAAGAAGCTTTTGGATCCAGAGGCCAAATTCTTCGACGAGAACGATAATGCCGTCTCGAAGAAGTCCAAAGATAAGCCCTTGTACTTGAAGGACTACCACCGTCAGACTTTGTTGCTGGGCGACTACAAGAACGATGACGAAGATAATGAGTATGGAACGGTCGACGGTGAGAAGCCTTTTGTTATCACTGAAAGGGAAGAGAGAAACCAGCTTCTCGACGATATCAAGAATGCATTCGATGGAGAAGAGGAGAATGATGACGAGGACGATGGTTTCATGAAGAAGAAAGAGAAGCTGAATGCTGTTAAAGACATCGTTTCCCTGCTACCTGACCCTAGCAAGAGTGCTCAGGAGTTCTTGAGTGCTTTCCTCGATAGAAAGGCATGGGTGCCCACTGAGAATGACAAGGTTATTGACTTGGACAGAATCGACAACGAGGACGAACAGGACTTTGACGATGCTGTTGACGAGTTGGAGAGAGCTTACAATTTCCGTTATGAAGATCCAAACTCGGCTGAAATTGTCTCGTATGCTCGTAACCAGGCCACTGTGAGAAGAGCGAAGACGAATGCAAGAAAGAAGGAAAGAGAGAGAAAGCATGCTGAGAAGGAGAAGCAAAACGCTGACGTTGAGAAGGCCTTGCAGAAGAAGAAGACAGAGAAGTTAAACAAGGTTGTCGACAGACTTAATAAGATCAAGGAGGCTGTTGGTGAGGACATCAGCAACGACGTCATCGAGAAGGTCTTTGGTGACTCGTTATTAAACGATGACTTTGACGATGCTGACTGGGATGACAAAATGGCCCAGGTCTTTGATGCCCAGTACTATGACGCTGAGATTGCTAAGCCTGAATGGGATGAGGACGACGAGATCATGGCTGAGTTCCATGCCTCCAAATCTGCTGAAGCTAATGAAGAAGAGGGTGAGGCCGAAGGCGAGGAAGCTGAACTGGAGAAGCCTAGCAAAAAGCTGAAGAAGGAGAAATTGAAGGAGAAGAAGGAAGCCAAGAAGCTGAAGCATAATATCAGAGAGGAGGCCGAAAAGATCGTCGAAGCCAACAAGCTTAGAATCAGGGATGAAGTTGAGGAAGAAAGAGGACGTTCCAAGGAAAACGATGCTAACAAGTTCAGATATAGAGAGGTGTCTCCTGAGGCATTTGGTCTCTCGACGAGAGAGATCCTTTTAGCAGACGACCTGGCCTTGAACCAGTTTGTCAGTATCAAGAAGTTTGCGCCTTACAGGCCGAAGGAGCTCGCTTTGAAAGACAAGAGAAAGTTCGCTAAGAAGAAGCATCTACAACAATGGAGAAGAGATGTTTTCAAGAACAAGGAAGGACCTGCCAGGCAGCCTGGTGAGGAGGAAGGTGAAATCTGGATTCCTAATGAAGCCGAGGAGGAGGAAAGACCCCGCAAGAAGAGCAAGAAGTCTAGGAAGTGAACAACGTCAAATTTGCATCTATATTAAACCTTATACTACGACAAATAAACCAAGATTCCCAACCAATTACTTACCTAAAACGATAGTAAATCACTTCTAATAAATTTTGAGCGGACAAACTGAATTTCATTGGGCAGAAGGTTTTGTGAGCTTCACTTAATCGTAACCTTTGGGGAAACTAATGATGGACTTGGCCGCATCTCTGGACCTAGACTTGATCTTCATACCCAACGATCTGATAGATCTCTTCTCGTCTTCCTGCTTGATGATAGATCTCTCACGAGACTTCAAGTAGAGTCTAACGAAACAAAGCAAGCAAAAAACAACACTGAAAGAGATGGCGATGATACTGAAGAACCATGCAAGTCCAGCAGCTCCCTGGCCAGGCACTTCGACGTTCATACCAAATGCAGAGAAAACCGAGTTCATGGGCAAGATCAACGTACCAAGCAAGGTAACACCTCCCAAAATCTCAGTGACTCTCAAGTTAGCGTTGAAAGACTCCACCTGCAATTGTGCCAAATAGTTAGAGTGAGATCTGCTAAAAATCTTCTCATAAGCACCCAAGTTTTGGTACATGGTAAGAACGTGATCTTGGATATCACCCAAGTACAATGCAATATCAGCTCTTGGCTGTGCAACCTTTCCTCTTTGCTGATTGAAATCAGATTGGTTCGCAGATTCGCTGCCAGACTTTGGAGGTGGACTGAAGTCCTCGTAGGCACGGACACCGTAAGGGTTCTCGTCCTGACATCTCTTGGCAAACATCTTGATAACATCCGCCTTGTTGGAAAGAAGTCTCATCAATGTCATGACTTTTCTTCTAGCCTCACCAATCTTACGCAACATGGAACTGAAGTTCATCTCACGAGCAGTCAACACCGAGTCTTCAATGGCATCAGCTTCATACTCGATACCCATGATAACTGGAGCAAAACCATCGGTAATGTCATCGATCATGGCGTAACAAAGCCAATCAGCGTTCACGTCAACGTATTCCCTCAATTGACGAACTCTTCTTCTAACGTTGGCTGGGTGAGGAACTGGAGCAAAGTGGAAAGTCAAAACACCCTCCTTAAACACAACGATGTAGAAGTTAATGGGCTCCAAGTAGTCCTCAGACTCCTTGTCAGGTTCGAAAGTATGGAAACACACAAAGTAGTAGCTGCGGAACAATTCGACCTTCTCACGGGTCTCTTGCATTCTAATATCTTCCGCAGTCAAAGGATGGATACCGAAAGCTTTAGCCAAAGTCTTCACTTCAGCGTCAGTTGGACAGGTAACATCCAACCACCAAGTGCCATCGCCATTCTTGAACAAATCCTGAACAGTCTGTCCCGGCTCAACCAAGGACGGAATGTCAGGGGCGTGGACGGTTTCCTCATTGTCAGAGTGGAAGAAAGAGAAACGCTCTGGCAAGGCGACATCATCGTCCTCATTGATCTTGGCGCCACCGAATTTGACAACGTAGGACTCATCGTCGTCAGGGGTGTTCTTCTCGTAGAAAGCCGAGTCGGATGACTCCGAGCCATGTCTCCCCTTGTCAGTAGTGGTTCCCTGGATGGAGGGAGCCTTTTGGGAGATCAGGTCATTGTTGGTTCTGATCTTCGACAAGATGTGCTTGGGAGTGTACTTGGCTGCATTCTTGCTCAAGGGTCTACCGGAGAGTGCATTGCCCGTAGATCTTCCAGAGGACTGCGCATCCCAGCCAGTGTTCAGGGCAATCATATTGGCCTGTTGTCTGAGCTGTTCAGCGTTTTCTCTCTCTTCTTTGATGAACTCCTCAATTTCATCAAAATCGATTCCGTTCACACGAACGTGCTCCCGCAACATAGGGAAACAAACGTCCTCTTCTGTCTCTTGAGAGGTTCTAGAAGCGTGGGAATCGGCATCGCTGTCCATCGAAACCTTGGAAGGTCTGCGGTCACGTCTCAGGAACTGAGGGGCGTTAGCGTCAGAGCCAAAGGTGTCATTGGTGCGGTATCTAGCCAACACATTCAATTGGTCCTGCCTCTCCAAGGAGCTGCGGGAATGTCTGCTGGACCTTCTCATCAAGTAGGCAGCATCCTCGGCAGAAACAGCCTCGCTGACCGACTGGGAACGAGTGTTTCTGCGGACTCTAGGGATCTCAAAATTTCTCCTAGGCCCCGAGGCTGCGAGGCCTTCCTCGTCAGGAGGAGGCAAGTTCTCCCGTTGTTGTCTGTGGTCGTTTAAGACATGGTCGGGGCGCTGGGGCACGGCCTGGTTGGCCGAGGTGGAGTTGTAGCTTTCAGAGTCGGACATTGCAAGAGCGCAGGGTTAACTTTGGATCACTTGCTTTTTTCTTCTAATTTAGCGCCAGTGGGCTGTGATCATGTCTGGGGAGGACAAGCGAGCAAAGAACGATGCGTGGTGGGTCTTCATAGATGGAAGTCCAATGGGTCTATCCTTCTTTGGGTGAAGAAGAAAAGAGAGAAAAAACGGTGGAGCACGATGCCCTTTTATTTCGCGCTGAGAAAAATCACTGCAGAGAAATTAAGACAACCATTTGCAACACACGCCATGCAAGGCTTTTGCTCCGACGACATGCTTGAAAAAAAAAAAAAAATTTAGACTTTTCCCCAAAATAAGCTTTTCTTTATTCGACATTTGCCTCTCTAGTCTATGGCGGATTTCTTTTTTGGTACTTTTGTGACATCAGGAGGTCCGGTGACCACGTTGTGCCATGCCCTGGCACTCGCCTCATCACAAATTTATTGGCACCGGCCACTTGCTTGCACCACCTCGATTCACTCAACCGCCCTATCAGCACCTCAGCCCCCGGGCTGAATTTGCGGGATTTTGATCCTGACAAAGTAGCGACTAAATTTTTTGGCCGATAAAATGATAAGATTTTTTTTGTGTAATTAATCTTAATTTTTGTCACCCCCCTTCCCATGAGATACCCTTGCTTCTGCTGCCTTGGAACAATGTCAGTGCGCACTGGGAACAATCTTAGCGATGGCTCGCCAGGGCGATGTTCCGAGAAGATGTGAAAATTCTTGCCATTTTTCGCTATCCCTTCTCAGTAGGCATTCTTTTTGAAAATCCCTCACATACCACTGTGGCATCGCCTCGCCTTGTTCGGGTCTCATGCATTGTACGATTTTCCACACGGCTACCTATCACAAAATACAATTAATAATATTTTGCAATTTTTTGTCGTCTTCTCCACCCATCCAAATCTCCCACATACACCTACATCAATTTATACTTTTCTTCACCGCAACCATCTATTCTATTCGGCTACCTGCCTCGAACCGTCTAAACAATGCTCAGCGCAGCATGTACAATCTGGATTAGCCCGCCCTGCGCACTCGCCGCTGCCCTGACTCATATCTACCGGCCTAGCACCACTCAACTGGATTCTGCAATACCTTCACCAAACGGGCCTCCTCGGTGCCTTCTTCTGGATGGTGGTCGTACACCCAGCTGGCCGTTGCAGGCAACGACATCAAAATACTCTCGACTCGGGAGCCGGGCGTCTGCAAGCCAAACTGCGTGCCTCTGTCCAAGACCAAGTTGAATTCGACGTAGCGCCCGCGGCGGATCTGCTGCCACTTTTTCTGCTCGGCAGTGAACTCTTGGTGCATGCGTTTTTCAACAAGCGGCACGTAGGAAGGTAAAAAGGCGTCGAAGCAGGACTCTACGATTTGTAAGATCTCGTCGGCGGGCTTGTCGTCAAAGTCGTCAAAGAAAATGCCGCCCACGCCTCTAGTCTCGTTTCTGTGCTTGATGTAGAAGTACTCGTCGCACCACTTCTTCCACTTGGGGTACAATGCCGTGTCGTACTTGTCCAATGCATCCTTGTGTGTCTGGTGGAAGTGCTTAGCGTCCTCGTCATACAAGTACGAAGGTGTGAGGTCGCATCCACCGCCAAACCACCATGTCATCACTTCGCCATTGTCTGGATCGGTGGTCTCGAAGTATCTGTAGTTGGCATGGGTCGTTGGAGCATGGGGGTTGTGGGGGTGGATCACCATTGACAATCCACAGGCGAAAAAGTCCACCGATCCGTCTGCTGCACCCTTGAGGTTACGGTGGTCAGCACGCATCCGCTGGACAGCCTGAGGAGGCAATTTGCCGTGGACAATTGAGATGTTGACACCTCCTTTTTCAAAAGTGGTGCCGTCCTGGAGAACCATCGACTCTCCGCCTCCACCGTTGTTACCTCTCACCCACGCATCCGTGTGGAACGTGGTGGTGTCCAAGGCGGCAAGCCCGTCGGTGATTTCCTTCTGCTTCAAGCGCACAAGCGCTTCCATTCTCTCTCTGATGGAGAGGCTGCTGTCGTGGATTTTGTCGGCCATACTTGATGAAAGAGACTCGCTCGTGCACTTATATATGGGCAGCCTGCACGCTTGATCTGGTGGTGTGATAGTATACGAGTGTGTCCGTACGGGGCCAGCTGGCGAATGGGCTTTGGTGTATTAGTGAGGCAATTTGGGGAAGTCAGAAATAGCTGGATTCTCTTTTACGATTGGGATTAGGGGCTGGGTAGTGGGTTGTCGATAAGGTATCAGGTGCGCAATGGTTGCAAAATATGCCCTTACGAGGGAGAGCAGTACGAAGCGGCACAACTCAGAAATGAGTCTACGAATTTTTGAGTCGTTATATTAAAGACTTTGATTTTCCTTTTTCCATTCATGAGAAATGGCTTCGTGTGGTTTGACGGAATCGATGGCATCAATTGACACTGGACTGACATCATGCGGACCACTCCGTTTCTCCTTTCCAACGTTGTACGATTGGCGGAAGCGAGAAGACTAATCTGACAGGTACGTATACGAAAAGGGGTACGCTAGGTCATTCGAGAAATGAAAATGGCGCCGTTCAGGTAATTCGCTGAATTTTCATGGCAAGAGGCAGTAACTCCGGTTATACAGCAGTTTGAGTAAAAATTGATTTTAGACTTTACACTTTACATTTTCTGAGCGACGCTCGAGCGACCCAGGGCTGCCAATCGGAAGCATTCGTATAGTGACCATCAAAAACCTCTAATTCTATGAAATTGATGTGAGGGCGACAGAATCCCGTTGCCATCGCACTGGAGTGCACCACCTCGCCAATGGCAGCTCAATTGTCCATCAGCACAGTGGCATCGGCCTCCCTGGTGTTCTCCATGACATACAAGGCATTCTGCCAGTCGCTCCCATCGGCCCTGGCCACAGCTTCCTCGTGGTTTTTCGCTATGCCCGCAGCCAAGTGCCTCCGCACAATTCTCTCCCGCACCGTTTCTGGCGCAGTGCGGACCACCCAGAGCTCATCCACCAAATCCGCCAATTGCACCCAGGGCTCATCCTTCAAACCTACGTAGTTGCCCTCAATGAAAACAACCTGTGCCAGCGGCTCAATGCAAATGTCATCTTCGACTGGGTCCTTCTTAGCGTGGTCAAACAGCGGCGCCAACACTTTTTCGCCGTTGCGGACCCGCCTCACTGCATCCACAAAACGGGCCCCGTCAAACGTATAGGGTGCTCCGCGGCGGCGGAAGGCCTCCTCGGGGTCGTTGAAGCGCGCCAATTGCTCGCGGTAAAAGTGGTACCCGTCCTGCGGGAGCACATTGCTCGACACTCCGCACGAGCCCAAAACAGCCACCATTCGTTCCACTAGCGTCGATTTGCCTGCGCCCGGGACGCCTGCCACAGCCACGACAACCCGCTTTTTCAGCTCGAGAAGCCGCTGCACCCGCTCCTGCAATTGATCGAGTTGGCTGCTTTCGTAATGCATCAGTCAAAGAAGACCTTGTGTTCCGTGCCCGACCACTGGATGGTGGATGCTCGCTGCTTTATGTATGCCTTCCACCTCCACCCCGCGAATGCCTATCTGTGCTATCTAACGGACTTGGGGTCAGTGTGGGCCGAGACAGCCTCACGAGACGACGTTGCCGAGCGGGCTCGGGCGTTAGGCCTCCTGAGGGTGGACTCCGAAACTTTGGATGTTTTAGAGCAGGAAATCCAGGCTGCTTTTGACAATAAGCTGGTTCACATAGAGCAGCTGGGTGACCTCTACACCGTCTCGGTGGACCTACCGAGCCTCACCTGGGAAATCCGGTTGCAAAAAATGGATCTGCCTCAAGCAGCATCATTCCTAGCTTCTCTAAACATCTCTCAGTTTGCCAACCATAGTTACCTCGCATACAAGGTGTCCCAGCTTGAGAAAGCCTTGCGGGCCAAGGATAAGTACACCTTGTACTTGGAGGAGAACTATAAGACAGTCAATGGCACGGTACTCATGGACAAGTATAGGCGACAAAACACTGATGATGCTCCATTTCTCAAGCCATACTCCCGTGGAATCTTCGACGGAAGGGTACGAGAGCTGTACGGTCTGTTGGGCCGGAAGTTGGAAGCAGAACCCGACTCTAGAGAATCGCTCATTTGGAACTTGATTGACTCCGTAACGCAGGATGTGCAGACATGGAAAGCTGGCCAATGGATACAGCTGTCGGATACGGCTGCTGTGAAAACAGAGCCGGGTACCATCGAACCTACACAAGTCAAGAAAGAGAAGAAGCCGTTAGATCTCAAAAAAGAGAGCCCCTCCTCAAAGGTCGAGCTGCCAAGCAAAAGGCGCCGTGTTGGTATTTTAGGACGTCAAAGGCCTACCAGCGAGGAGAGAGCCAGTCCCTCTCCTCAGTCGCCTGGAAAACGTAAACGTGTTGGCATCATCAAACGCTGATTATCTGGACCTTCTGTGTGCCACTGCCATATCTTTCCACCTCTGCATGATCGTATTCATCTGTGTAATTTGCGGTCCTTCCAACTCCTTTTGAATCAAGGCCTCTAGGAACCCGCTCCAAAATGTGATGAAGTCGTCTAGCGTTTCCTTATCGGTTGGCTTGTAGCAGTATTCTAGTGAAGGGCTCTTCGAAGCGAACTGTGAGCGGTACGTCGTACTGCCGAAATATTGATTGAAAACCGTTCGCCAGAATCTGGAGATGATGTCGGCAACATCTACAAGGCTTGCCGCTTTGCTGATATCGTACCCTCTGACAAGATCAAGCTCTTCTCCATAGCTCAGTTTCATGCAGTGTTGTATCATTGACTTGGTCAATTGCAAGACCTCATTGTAAATGACCTCCTCATAACGCTGAGTAGTGTAGTCTGGTACTTCTATGCGTCTTTCCCTTACAACTTTCTGCTCCTGGATTCTTCCGAAACGGTGAAAATTCTCATGCGAGATCATCAGAGCGATTTTTGCAGCCGTCATACCATCTCTATAGCTTACGGTAAGGAGCTCGTTCAGAAGTGCCTTTGTACAAAGGTTTTTATCGTTCGTCAAAAGGACTTGAAGCGTTTTGGGATTCGTCCGCTGTATGTAAAGAGCACAGTCTAGAATCGCATCGTCTTTCACAGCCAAACGGTTAATCCTTTGATCAAGTGCCTGACCGATCACAGCGGGGTCTTTTTTTGCAAAACAATTGTAAATCCAGTCATTGGCCCATCTGGCCAATTGACCGATTGAAGTGAGTGAAACTGAGTTACCCTTCTCTCTCCGGGTCTTGGAGTTCTTCAACCCGTCCAATTCCTGTACTACGGTAGTTGGAATAACCATACGAAGCCTGTGTTCCTCAGCTAGGTTTCTCAATTCGTCTAGTACGTTCAAATGGGACAAGATAAAATTGGTGTCCACGATCAAATAGGACATGTTCCCGCTCACTATGAAAGTTTCCCTATGCACAAGCTGTAAAGCGTCCATATCCATATCGTCAGGATTAAATGCACCTTGCAGTCGGGAAGTCAGAACATAGGCGGAGATGGCATTGGTTTCTTTCTTGCTGTCCATGGATATCATTCCAATCTCTTCCTTCATTCTTTCCTTTGCATTGTTTACTTTATCATTGATGCGTCTATAGATGTACTCAACTGGTTTGGGCTTTTTTGTTGTAGCTCCACTAGCCAAAACTTTCCTCCTGTCGGCTGTCAGAAGCCCTACGGAGGAATACTTGGAAGGGATAGCCATATCCAACTATGGGGTTGATACTCAATTCCAATTTGGGGTAATTTCGCAGGACTGATCTGGAGTCCGGATCCGTACATCTTATTTGCAGCCATGAAAACGCTTTTGCAAAAAACTGTCTACAGAGAATTAAAACACATTAACTATTATGCTAAATGCAAAGACCTGCTATTATAACCAGTATAGTAGCAAGCATTAGAAAAGCTGTAACATGAACTCAAATATGCTCACAGAAACGCTGATGACAATGATGATTATAATCATGGTGGTGATACGGCTGGTGTTGGACTCGTTGATGCTGTCACTGATGATATTCGAGAACTCCAAAAAGACCTTACATCTATCATTCAAAACCAGGACTCTTTGCTCGATCTCAAGATAATCACGCACAGCATTATAGAGGGGATGCAAGGCAGGTTCAAGAGACCAGAAGAAATTTGGCGTATCCAAAATAGAACTTGACAAGTTGACATCCACTCGCAACTTGAAGAGCTTGCCAGATTTCTTCAAAAGCTGCTGCCTCTTGAGGCCTAGCTTTCCTGTCAAAGCTAGCTTCTTTGGAAGTTTCGATATCAGCTGCAAACTATGCACCATGCGGCTCTCGAAGAGACAAAGCTTCGTCAGTTGGGCGAGAGCATATGACATTGTAAGCTTAATGAGGTGGTCAGCAGAACGTAAGGTGATCATGTCATTATAGATTCTGGGTCTTTGCACCAGTGAGTCGTACTCAAAGTGGAATTCCTCGGTTTCAATCTCATGATCACTAATTGGATTTATTAGAATTGGGACCTCTGAGAAGGCAAGGTCGGCCAAAATGTTTTTCTCGTGAATTTCGGTGAAATTCCAGAAGACAATAATACCATATTCAAGCACGAACATCTCGGCGTGATGTTTACTGATCTCTTCTTGAGCGTCATCCTTGTTCATACGGCTGAGACTTTCTGGTTTCAGTGACTCGCTATTAGCTTCCGACTTTTTAGAAGACGTTTCACCCTCGCTATTGCTGTCATCCTCGATGTCTTGAGGTGGCGCAAAAAACTGAGGCTCTGAAGGATCGAATGGGCCATAGTTCTCAGCATTACCATCTTCAGGGTCCATCGAGTAGTTCATAGCGTCTTCAGGCGTTTCAACACCCGAATAGTATTCATACAAATGATCAGTCTCCTCAGACTTACGAATCATCTTCTCCATGTATCGTTTGCTTGGCAACGATTTGGCAGTATCATTGGACTTGACTCTGAAACCGTCAGATCCTGGTAGCAACGGCAATGCATAAGGAACGTAGAGTGCTTCGTCGTACAATCGAGGCTTAACCTCATGTGTGTTCTTGAGGAACTCCATGAGAGCAGTATTATCAAATTCCTCACAAATGAAGTAGGCGGTGACTCTACTGAATTCTTGTGCCCTTGCTTCCTTAGGCATGAGTTCTGCCCTGCTTCTCTGAATCTGAGGGGTATCAGACCTGTCCAGTGGAGGCGGTGACCCCACACGTTGAGGCAGTAAAGATCCTGGACTAGATTGGTGCTCATCAGGAATCAAGACCAATTTCTGAGACGTCTTGGATGTTCTCGCAGGTAAGTTCTGCGATAGTTTGGGTATGCTTCTGATGTTTCTTCTTCTCTGCTCTTGCAGCAATCCAGCGTCAATCGGTGGCAGGGAGGGTCTTGGGGAAGGAAAGCGTGCGTTCTGAGCAGAATTGGGGAATCTGCTTTGGCCAGAAGGAATATCACTGGAGTTGCTCAACAATTTGTCAACAGAGATATCGGTGTACTTATTCGAGCGAGTATTGAATCGACGATGCAAGGAAGGGGTCAGTGGATGGCTTCTATTATCTGAATAGTTCGATCCACCCAGTTGTCCCAGTGACTGCTGCTGTTGTTGTTTTCTATAATTCTGCCCAGCAAATGGAGCCCTGGCGCCCTTCACATTACTGCTTCTAGCGTCGGTGACTAAAATCGACGGCGATCGCTTGGCCGTGGGTCGCAGGTTACTCTTATCCTGCGAATCTGTATTTCGCCCATTCGACATGACGGGTGGGTTGTAGGTTTTTGATAAACGGCCCTATGAGGGTACTGCTTTTCGATATCGGTAGGAGCGAGCTATCGCATCGGCACGGTCATGTGACGAAATAGGCTGAATTTTAGTGGACTAGAGGTCGTTTTAGGTAGAGTTCTGGATGAAGTATCTTTAAGAATTGATGATCTCTTTGATTTCGGAATAAAATTATTTTTTGTGGGATATTTCGTGTTTCGTACTTTCGGGGGGATCTGGCAGCTTCCCCTGAAATATAGAAACCGCATGCACTACGAATGAGCGAAGAAGGCTTAAGTATGTGGAAAATCTTACTGACATAAAATTTGAAAATAAAATCTAAATGACAAACCATTTGTCCAAACGCAATGCTCATGGAATAAAAAAGGGAAGAACGATTGCCTGGACTTTTTACCTTAAGTATAGCTGAATAGGTTGCATTGCGTAAGCGCAGACCTCGACCCACAATTCAAATTACTCCAGTCACATCAGACTTAAAAACGAGGTTTTCGAAATCAACAAGTAGCAAAAACCTCACATTATTTACTTTTAAATCCCTCGAGGCCTTCGTAAGAACACACTTGCAAGACATCTTAGCGGTTCCCTATTCACGTGACCTCCATCAGAATTTTCCATAGACGTTCTCATTCAGTCATCTTGATCCTTACCAATGGCTACCCTTACTGTCGCTGCCAAGGCTCCTTTTATAGCCTACTCCGCTATTATTGCTGCGGAGATCGTGATCTCTGACTCCGACAAAGCTGTCACTGTTGAATTTGTTGACGACAAGAACGTCGAGAAAGATGCCACTGTCAAGTACACCGACGGTGGAAACTCCGTCACTGGTGATGTTGAGGTCCTTTCCCAATTAACCTCTGCTGCCCCCACCTTGGCCAACCCTGAAGGCGCCAGCACTTGGGTGAGCTTTGCTTTCGAGAAATTGGCCAACAAGAACTTCAAGGCCTTGGCTACCGACTTGGAGAAGTTGGATGCTCACTTGAACTTCAGATCCTTCATTGTGGGCCACTCCCTTTCCATTGCCGATGTGGCCGTCTGGGGTGTCTTGAGAGCCAATGCTGTCATGGGCTCCGTGCTCAAGAACGAGGTTTACGCCAATGTCTCTAGATGGTACAACTTCATCGGATCCGACTCCAGATTCGACTCTGTGGCCGAGAAGACTACCAAGTCTATCAATGAGTTGAGAAAGGCCGTGAAGGCCGCCTCTGGTGCCAAGAAGGAGACTCACAAGGCCAACTTCGAGATTGACTTGCCTAACGCCAAGGTCGGTGAGGTTGTGACCCGTTTCCCACCAGAGCCTTCTGGATACTTGCACATCGGACACGCCAAGGCTGCCATCTTGAACGAGTACTTTGCTCACGCTTACAAGGGTAAGTTGATCATCAGATTTGACGACACCAACCCTACCAAGGAGAGAGTTGAGTTCCAGGACTCCATCATTGAGGACTTGGCTTTGCTCGGTATCAAGGGTGACCAGATCACCTACTCTTCCGACTACTTTGACAAGATGTACGACCTTGCGCTCACCTTGATCAAGGAAGGCAAGGCTTACTGTGATGACACCCCACAGGAGAAGATGAGAGAGGAGAGAATGGTTGGCGATGCCTCCGCTAGAAGAGAGAGAACCGTCGAGGAGAACTTGAAGATCTTCACCGAGGAAATGAAGAACGGTACCGAGGAGGGCTTGAAGAACTGTTTGAGAGCAAAGATTGACTACAAGGCCTTGAACAAGGCTTTGAGAGACCCTGTCATCTACAGATGTAACTTGACTCCACACCACAGAACAGGTTCTCAGTGGAAGATCTACCCAACATACGACTTCTGTGTGCCTATTGTTGACTCCATTGAAGGTGTTACCCACGCTTTGAGAACCAACGAGTACAGAGACAGAAACCCACAATACGAGTGGTTCTTGAAGGCTTTGAACTTGCGTCACGTCGACATTTGGGACTTCGGTAGAGTCAACTTCATCAGAACTCTCTTGTCGAAGAGAAAGTTGCAGTGGTTCGTTGACAAGGGATTCGTCGGTAACTGGGACGACCCAAGATTCCCAACCATTAGAGGTGTGAGAAGAAGAGGTATGACCGTCGAGGGATTGAGAAACTTCATTCTCTCCCAGGGTCCTTCCAAGAACATCATCAACATGGAGTGGTCTACCATTTGGGCCATGAACAAGAAAATCATCGACCCAGTTGTCCCAAGACACACTGCTGTGGATGCTAAGAATGCCGTCAAAGTACAGCTTTCCAACGGTCCTGCTGAACCTTACACTGAAGACAAACCCAAGCACAAGAAAAACGCCGACATTGGCTTGAAGAAGGTCATTTTCTCCAAGAATTTGTTGGTCGACCAGGCCGATGCTGCTACCTTCGCTGAGGGTGAGGAGGTCACCTTTATGGACTGGGGTAATGTGATCATCAAGAAGATCAACAAGGAGGGCGATGTTGTTTCTTCCATTGACGCTGAGTTGCACTTGGAAGGTGACTTCCGTAAGACTGAGAAAAAGGTTACGTGGCTTGCTGATACTGATGACAAGATCGAGGTTGAGATCCACGACTTTGACCATTTGATCACTAAGGACAAGTTGGAGGAGAACGATAACTTCGAGGACTTCATCACTGAGAAGACCGAGTTTGTATCTACGGTTTATGCTGACGTGAACGTCAGATCTCTTAAAAAAGACGACATTATTCAGTTTGAGAGAAAGGGTTTCTTCAAGGTTGACGAGAGTCTTAAAGAGGGCAAGATCGTGATGTTCACCATTCCTGACGGTAAGAAGAAATAGATTCTGGATTCATAATAATTGCACATTGATTCAAGAAGATAGTACACAGCTCGGCAACTGTAGCACAACATCCGCAAAATTAGGCCCTTGATGATTGGACCGGACTGGTGGAGCTCTTTCAATTCTGATTTCCTGTTTAGAGATCCAACGGTCTGAGAAAGTCCTTTGTAGCAATGGCACCAAAAATAGGAGAAATCCGGGTGGAATTTCGCATGCGATTCCCGATTGTTCAGCGCGGTACATAGTAAGAAAACTGGAATGCCGAGGACTTCGCTCTCTAATAGGGACACGTTGAACCACATTCAGATCAGCTTATTGTCTTGATTTCGTCAATTCGTGTTCGAGGCTCGAGAAGCCAAATATTCTTGTGTGTAGTGGTGTTTCATGTCGATCCTAGAGCCATGAATCTGCGACTGCTAAGCCCGAAATAGACGAGCATAAGCCACAACCTCCCATCCTCGGATTGCATCGAAATAGACACAAATGCATGGACCACATGCAAATTAGAAGAGTTTGCAATTACGGCATTATCATAGGTTGTTTAAGGTTTCGGTAGATGGAACAGTCCATACACCACATCCCACACAATGCTTTCTCGAACAGGATATACGAATGGAATCGCCAATTTCTACTTGTAGTGCTTTATTCGTGAAGAGCCTCCTAATGAGGAAGAGTGGTACCGAAGACGCGAATATAACAATTGGCGATGACTTCCCTGTGATAGATGCCCTCGAGCAACAATGGGAACCTGTACCCCTTTTAGGAAATTCGGGCAAGTGTGCTCGCTGCCATAGACGAATTAACCGAGATAATGAACAATGGGCTGTGAGAGGCTTTCAAATGGAACTTTTATGTATGAAAAGATTGTCGTCATGCAAGGCGCGCATCGAGACGCAGCTCAGATGCTAACCACTGCAACTCGCATACAGGGTTCTTCAAATGGTAAGGTGGGTGAGACTCGTATAAATTGGCCAGAATAGATCAAAATGGAAGAAACAAACCAGCCATTTTAAGTCGAAGTAGATCTTATGTGTAGAGACAAAGGCCTGCACCCATCCAAAAAACGTCTTCAAGCCTTAGGTTCCTCTAGTTTCCTTCAAATCAGGAAAGACGTTTTCTCGTTTTGGCTTCTGAATCAGTTGACACCCGTAGTAGTGAATTGAAGCGGGGGATTATGTGAATGATGGTAAAAAATCGTACGAGTTGAGCCATTGATATCGAGCGTTCTCGGATATTGGAATTAGTCTCCAGCATCATGATTTTATCTGGATCGCCGTTTGAGACCTTTGGGGAAGTGTGGGGTGATTACACGAAGTCTTTTAAGAAAAGAAGGGGTTTTTAGTTGGAATTTGAAATTATTGGCATCGAGAAGGTTCAACGATTAATACATCCATATGGTTTTGAGCGCTATGAAACATTCTTTGTGTCCGGTCCAATGAGTCGTACAGTTTGGATCAAACCTTACCTTTTGACATTGCTTTGGTTCACCTCACCAAAAATAGAATACTTCACTGTGATCGTAAATTGTATGTGCTTCTTGATCAATGAAAATGAGAGTTTCAAATTAGAATGAGACTTTAACTCCTCACTTGTTGTGATTTCGACGCATGGTCTTCTCTTTGTGTGACCCATATTGGGTTTCAATTTAGTTTTCATATCTAGCAACTTCTGCAAAATTTTTCATCTGTAAAAAGAAGTTGACGACTGAGTTGAAAGAATTACAAATTACATGCTATAGCTTCTAGTGAAACTAGAATCCTTACAGTTAAGTAATTGCACCATCAACTTTCGAGTCAAACAGATTTTGTTAAATACGAGATATTCCATTCTCCTCTTTACAGTGGCCATTGAATTAGGATAACGGCGAGCCGGTATGGGAATCTTTGTCCGCCTCTTCAGTTGGTAGCGATACCCGTTGAGGAAAGGGGATTCTGGAGTAAGATGCGTTGATCTTGGGCCATTGTGATACTTCCAGAAATAGCACGTAATTTTTCCACTGGTTCAAACTAATTAACTACTTTATGAGAGAATTTTGTTTCAAAATCGACTAGTTCTAGTGTTTCATGGATACACGAAATTATTCAAGAAGCGAAATGGTATCGCGAATATTCAAGCAAAATGGGGTCGGTGCCACACATCTCGAGGCACGCAAAAGAGGAGTCAAAGGCTCTTGAAAAAGCTTTCACCCACTTTTCCGGCTCTATGTCAATGGCCCTCGGTCCAGAATCATGTAAGTGCCAGGCCTAACAATAAAAATCGCCATTTTGGGAGCGCGTTGACCTCTCGTCTTTATTTGCCAAGGCTCCCTTTTGGAGCTACGAGACACTGAATCCATAATGATCCAAAGGACACCTTGCATACCTGGTCGCCCTCGTCGTAAAGGCATACCTTTCAACCTTTCCACGAACAGTAAACCAAGATATTTATGCACCCTGTGAGGCGGGTGCACAATAACGCACAAGGGTCCAACTTGCATATCCATACAGGCTCTCAAATGCGGTTGCAAAAAGTTATTCTGGTAGACGACGAGGTCCTCCGAGACCGAATTGTTCATCTTCTCATAACTATATAAGAAGCTGAATTTCTCGAAGTTCCTTTTCTTTTTTTTTTCTTCTTCCTCACACCAGTATCTTATACCCATGCTTCCACTCAATGTTTTGATGGCGACTTTGGCCCTGGTGGCCTCTGTCAGCGCCAGGGTTATCTCCCAGCCAACTGAGTACTCTCAGAGTTGGGATTTCTCCTTGGGTCCACTCACTATCGAAGAAGGCGCCTACCTCAGAATCAACAACAACACCCTCACCACCATTGGAGGAAACCTCGACAACAGGGGTGGCTTCTTCATTTCTTCCAGCGACACGTTCCAGTCGGCTGTTGATATCACTTCTGGAAGAATCACAAACTCGGGTGATCTTGCTTTCAGAGCAGAAAACCCAAACTTTGCTTCCAGATACATTCTCAACAGTGTCGCAAGCTTCGAGAATACCGGTAACATGTGGTTCCAGATTTCCCAGGCAACGTCCACCTCTCCTTTCACGGTGACGTCTATGGCCAGCTGGAATAACACCGGTTTGATGTCCTTCAGCCAGGCTGATGGTTCTCCATCTCGTGTGAGATTGAACCAGGCTGCTGGAAGTAGCGGCTTTAACGTTATCGAAAACACAGGTAACATCTGTCTTGAGGGCACTGAGTGGGTTCAGTCTTCCAACGTTCGTGGTAATGGTTGTGTCAACGCTCTCACCCGTGGTGAGATCAGGTTGCAAACTGCTGTTGGTAACACCATTTACAACTTTGCCAGAGAGCAGGCCATTTGGTTGGAGGACACCACTTCCAGATTGTCAGTGGTTGGCTTGTCTGCTGGTAACAACAACCATGGCAACAAGCACAAGGGTAAGAAGAACAAGAGCAGAAAGAAGAACAAGCACGGCAGTGGCACCACTTCTAACCCCAACAATGTTCCAGTTATTGACGTTTACGGTTTTGGTAACGCCAACATTATCAGCGTGAACTTGGGCTTCACTGGATACAATTACGAGTCTTCCACTGGTCTCTTGAGATTGTACTTCAACACCCACTTTGGTATTACCTTTGACATCGGACCTGGTTACACAACTTTCAACACCAATTCGAATGCTGGAACTGCCACTGAGATCTGGGCCAACTACCCACCACCAAACGGTAAGCCAGATAGATGTAGCTGCAAAGAGATGCCAGAGTTTCCCAACGGAGGCGGTGACTCAGAGGAGCCCTCGGAAACCTCCAGCGAGGTAACTGAGACATCTGAGACATCTACCGAGCCAACTGAGACGAACCCTGGACCAACTGAGACCACCCCTGAGCCAACTGAGACCACCAGTGAGACCACCAGTGAGCAGACTGAGCCCACTGAGACTACTACTGAAAGCTCTACTGAGACCTCCGAATCTGCTACTAGCTCTACGGACTCCGAGACTGTGACTGAGCCAACTGACACTGACACCGGTTCGTCCACCGCCGAGGACTCTTCTTCAAGCAGTGATGTTGCTTCATCAACTGGAGATGGTTCTCTGTCTGGTTCATCCTCAGCGTCGACTAGCAGCGGTAGCAGCAGCTCTACCGATCAGCCATCCAAGCCAACTGAAGATTGCCCAGACGAAGATGAGGACGACAAGGATGACGAAGATGACAAGGATGATGACAAGCCACCAAAGGAGGACAAGGACGACAAGGAAGATGACTGCCCTGAGGACGAAGATGACAAGAAGCCACCTAAGGAGGACGACAAGGACGATGACAAGGATGGTGACAAGGATGACGACAAGGACTACAAAGAGGACGACTGTCCCGAGGACGAGAAGCCAAAGCCACCTAAGGATGATGACAAGAAACCTCCAAAGGATGAAGAAGATTGCCCTGAGGACGACAAGCCCAAGCCTCCAAAGGATGATGACAAGAAGCCACCTAAGGACGATGACAAGAAGCCTCCTAAGGACGATGATAAGAAGCCACCAAAGGAGGACGACAAGAAGCCACCAAAGGATGATGACAAGCCACCAAAGGATGACGACAAGAAGCCACCAAAGGACGATGATAAGAAGCCACCAAAGGAGGACGACAAGAAGCCACCAAAGGATGATGACAAGCCACCAAAGGATGACGACAAGAAGCCACCTAAGGACGACGAGAAGCCACCTAAGGATGATGACAAGAAAAAGACCGAGGATGATCACAAGAAGCGTCCTACTAAGACTGCTCCTGAATCGACTGCTCCTAAGTCCACCGCACCTGATTCGACTGCTCCTAAGTCAACTGCACCTGAATCCACTGCACCAAAGTCCACTAGACCTGTTCGTACTTCCCCAAGTACCACGGCTCCAGTCAGGACCACTCCTATTACAACTGCTCCAAAGACCACTGCTCCTAAGCCAACTGAGCCTACCGTTACTTCTTTCGAAGGTGCTGGTGTGAAGGCTTCTGTCGGTATTCCAACAGTCTTTGCTGTGGTTGCCGGTTTGCTCGCTTTGTAAGTCGGCTAACTTTACCATCATGACCCATTCCCTCGCTTTAGTCTTTCGCTTATTTCGGTCCATTTTACCTTTCTTCAACTGTTCATTACTTTCGATACCCAACTCATTATTCTCATGAGTCTTTTATAGCAACAACTTTTCAATTCGATGTTCTTTAAATAATTTTTTTTTTTTTTTATCGATCATTAAATTAAATGGACGCCAGAAAGAATTTCTTCCTTCCAACAAAACCTATATAGTTTTCAAGACCTACATAGTAAACCACTTAACATGTTATCAACAGAAGCTGAGTGAACCCGGGGGAACGCGACTCTCCTCTCAAAGAACTTCTCAAGCCAGAAAGTCTCTAAGCCGCTGCTAAATTTTCAAAAGTTCCAATCAAGTTATGTTATCTTATCATAATTTAAAATAGTAAGGTCCGACATATAAGTCCGGTATACATCAGAGGAAATCATCATCATTTCTCCTCAAACAACTCCTCAAAGCGGGGTTGAGTTCAGGGGGTATCTGGGTTATAAAGTTGAGTATTTTCAAGATATATCATCTTAGTCTGGGAAAATATTCGTCGATATTGTGTGGAAATAATAGTCAGTGTATGCCATTGATAGTTGTGGGCTTTTGACAGTTCCAGTCGTCTAATTTGTAATTGGTTTGGGGCCGTTTCGAAACAGAAGTTATTTTGAACTTGGTCTCAGGACTAGCGTCTTTCGAACCTATCGGAGAGTGTTATGTCTTTCTCTGTTGAGTCCTTAATAATATCCATCAACAGTTAGCCATCTCTTCAGGATGAAGTGTCAATCTCAGTATCACCAGCGTCTTGGACGAGTGGATCAATGAAAGATAGGCATCTGTGCCGCTTGTCCAACGATTAATTCCTGGAGTATACTATTAAGGCAGTCATATCTTCTCTGTATTTTCTAGAAACCACTTTTTTGAAATCTCCAATATTTTTTTAGTCAATACAAAAAAAATGTGTTGGTGTAACGTGTCTTGGTAATGAATGAGCGCGAAAAACAATTTCATTTTAACTCTATATGGCAACCAGGTCGCGCAAAATCACGTTACATATCGGAGGGTTGGCCGAGTGGTCTAAGGCGGAAGACTTAAGATCTTTTGGACGTTTGTCCGCGCGAGTTCGAACCTCGCACCCTTCATTATTTTTTTGTTCTCAATTGCTCTAGTGAATACAGCCTGACCACTTGAGCCGCAGCCGCGCACCATTCCGTCATAGCCATTTAACCCAAGCTTTGTACAGTATATCCTTAATGTCCGACCACACTTGCTAGCATACGCCCACCCCTCGATTGCTATAGTGGGGTATATATAAAGGGGTCTGTCCCCATATTCTTTGAACCACAATTCTGAACCATAATGTCCCCACAACCACATAAGATTTTCTACAAAGGCAATGAACATGATTTTGTCATCTTCACCGAGAACCCAGACTTGATCAAGAAGTACAAGGGCGGTGACACCACAATTCCTCTTGTGGACCTAGTTTCGGTTTGGAAGGTTTTCACGAACAGACAGGGTGGTGTTGACGGTATCTTGGACGAGGCCTCCAAGGCTGAATTGGAGAACGAGTTTGGTCCTAAGACGAAAGTGGACGATGCCATCAAGAAGATTCTAGATGAGGGTGAAGACAAGAAGGCCGTTGGTACCTTCGACGAGCAAAAGCCCGTGTAAATACATGAGTCATGAATAAAAATAAAGCACACTACCACTAAACAACGATGAGTGACGGAACCTGTAGATCGACCTGCTTCGAAGTAGCAATTGAGTGACTCAATTGAGTCGTTTGATAGTTCAGTCTGTGGATGTATGGATCAGCAGACCTATACCTTTCAAAGATCAAGTTTTGCCTGATTTCCATTGGAGAACGGAATGGCTGCAAATGTGCATTTTTACCCACAAGTCAATCTCTTCCCGAAATCGTCGACCCGGACTGTTGAATCATCTACCAATGGATATATCTGGAGGGAAGAGGCTCTTAACGTACCCAATGCCTTCTCCTTAACTTCTTCCAAAGGACAATTGCAAGTTGAAAAGGTGGAGGCTATCTTTCCTGCGTACATACTGCTTAGCTACTTTTGCAGGCGATTGCGAACTAGTACTACTTCATCATGAGTTCCAGAGCACTCCGGAGGCTTGAGAGACAAAGGGAATCGGCAACTCCAGAAGCCGAAAATGACTCCGACCATGAAGAAGTCAAGAAACCAGCAGTTAACAGATTTGCCTTTTTGGGTGCTGAAAGTGACGATGATGCAGGCAATAATGACCTGGTAGATGAAGCTGAGCCTGAGCAGCCAGTCCCAGAGACACCGACTATATCAAGAAAGAAGAACAAAAAGAAGAACAAGAAGAAGAAAAAGCAGCAGCAACAACAACAGGATAATTCGGACAAGGAGGGTGAAGACGATGAAGATCTAGACCAGTTCCTCGAGCAAATCAGACAACGTGATTTGGCTAATTCAAAGAGTGTTTCAGTTGAGGCAGAGGGAGATGGGGAATTGGATGAGGATTTTGAAGAACAATTTGATAATTCTGATCCTCCAATTGCTTACACAGCTGCCAACTTTCATTACTTCACTACCTCCAGGCTCAAAGAGTGCTTGCCACTCTTGTCCATAAAAGCTGTCAAGAACTTGGATCCAGATAATGAGCTCAAAAATCTTTTCGGTAACTTGAGTCTTGAGACAATCGACGATGCAAACAGCACGACTTCAATGTCGATATCACCTGAAGTGTTAGCACAGTTCAGAAAGATCGCACGACTCACAAGAGGATGGGGTGGCAGAGACCGCAGGGGCGTTCCGGGAACATCAAGGAAACTTTTACTCACAACCATCAAGGATGATTACCTTCCCACGGCACAAAAACAGCTTAATATGGAGGAGCTCACGACTGATGACGTTGTAGAGACCCTCAGATACAAAGAGGAGGATGAAGGCTACGATTTTCTCAGTAATAAGGTTAAGGCCCAAGCAAAACTTGGAGTTCGTCATTTTAAATTCACGAAGGTACCTTCTGTCTCGGATAGAGTGGCCAATTCGAAATTCTATGCGTCAGTCGTTATGACGCCTGACCCAGATGCATTGATTCAATTGATCCAACAACACCCATATCATGTTGAGACGCTTCTACAAGTGTCGATGGTCTTCCTTAGACAAGGGAACAACAAGGCGATGAGCAATGCCTTGGTAGAGAAGTGCCTCTTTGTCTTTGACCGCTCCTTCAACAAGAGGTTCCATGAGATGCTTCAAGACGGCAAGTCTGAGCTCATAAGGCTTCCTTACGAGACATTCATGAACAGACAGTTCTATCTTTGCATTTTCCGTATCATCACCGGAATGGCCGAGCGCTCAACCTTCTTTACAGCGTTGAACTACTGTAAGCTCCTTTGGGGTTTCAGCCCGGCCGAAGATCCCATTGGAGTTCGTTACTTCATCGACCATTACGCCATACTTTCTGAGGAATACGACTGGCTCGTTAAGGTCGCTAATAGCCCACTTATCACGACCTACGCTCAATGGTACACACCAGGTATTGCATTCTCAGAGGTTCTCGCATTGCTCCACTTAAACAAGACTGAGGAGGCCAGGCTGAGGTTGGAAGAGGCATTTACCGCACATACATATTGCGCTTACCACCTTCTAGAAAATATCGGCTTGTCCTCAAAACCACCCACTTCGTTGAAGGACATCTACCAGGACGACTATGTTGTGCTTGCAAGCGAGACGTACCTTGTGAGGGCCCCATTATTATGGAAGGATCAGCTGCATAGACAGTTCCTTCATGACGAACTCACGAAGTTGTTCTCGACGTTCAAACCGCAAACGACTGGATCGTGGTTGGGCAAGTTCTTCTCTAAGGAATCAAAACCAATTGCTCTTCCAATTAATCTCGTTCGATTTGCAATTCTCTCCGGTGAAAACAAAGTGCTTGCTAAAGTTCCAGAATCTGTTTTCGACCGAGATGATGTTCTTGAATACGATGTGATGCCTCCCAAGGATGCTTCTGCCGCCTATGATGTATTCACCGGAGTCGATAATACCACTGGTGTTACAGACGCATTACCCAATTACATCGACCACAACATCATTTCAGCAATTGTGCAAAACCGAACCGGCGCCGAGTTTGATGAGCTTTTGGATAGGTTGCAATTGCAAGAGGTGGAGGAGGGTCAAGTGCCCGCGGAAGAATAGATGCCAATGGCTATACGAGGGGAAGAGATCTGAGGAACACTGGTCCATCAATGGTCAAATTCAAAAAGCTTTTGTCTCAATTGCCTCGACTAAGAAACCAGACATCGACTCATTCGCGTCGCCTCACCAAACTTTATAGAAACAGTTATGGTTATACAACTCGTGTGCGAGTGCGCATTAAAAACTCACCAGACGACTCCCGGTTCCACCAACTAGCCTACACAGCATGATCGCCATCGATCTTGATTTTGCTGAGGGCCAATGGCAATACCACATATCTACCACGTTTTTCGTTGGTGTAATTTTGCCCCTTCTATACTACGTGTATGAAAAATACGTTACCCCGAGACCAAACAAGTACAACAAGCTCGAAGCACCAAAGAAGCTCGTGTACCCTATTGCTGATGAAGCGAAGCCTCATTGGAAGGGTAAGAGGCTCTACTCGCCTAACATAGGCTTACGCGTACCTGGCGAACCTACAAAGATCCAAAGTTACTGTCCAGCAACAGCACAGTTCTTGGGTACCTTTGAGTGCACCTCTCGCAAGGAGATGGACGAGCAAATCAAGAAAGCTGAAGCTGCCCAAAAAGAATGGGCTCAATCAAGCTTTGTGGTCAGAAAACAGCTTTTGCGGACTCTCAATCAGTTCATTTTGGATAACCAACAAGACATCGCACGCGTCGCTTGTAGAGACAGTGGAAAGACGAAGTTGGACGCTTCAATGGGTGAGATCATGGTCACTTTGGAGAAGATCAATTGGATCATCGCCCACGGCGAAAAAGCATTGAGTCCCTCGAGTAGGGCTGGACCTTCATCTCTCCTTATGGGTCTTATGAAGCATGCCGAGGTTCGCTACGAACCTTTGGGTGTCATCGCGGCCATTGTGTCTTGGAACTACCCTTTGCATAACCTTATTGGTCCTGTTTTGGCAGCATTGTTCAGCGGAAATGCTATTATTGTTAAATGCTCGGAGCAAGTCGTGTGGTCTTCTACGTGGTTTGTGGGTATGATCCACGCTGCCCTTCGCCTGCTTGGCCTTAATGAGGACATTGTCCAATTGTGTTACTGCTACCCTGAAGATGCCGAATATTTCACATCTCACCCAGGCTTGAAGCACATCACATTCATCGGCTCCAAGCCTGTTGCGCAGAAGGTTCTTCAAAGTGCCTCTACTGAATTGACGCCATGTGTTATCGAACTTGGCGGCAAAGATTCAGTCATTGTGTTGGATGATATGTCCGACTACAACCCATTGTCGTCTGTCCTCTTGAGAGGCACTTTCCAGAGCGCCGGCCAAAACTGTATCGGAATCGAACGTGTCATTTGTCTTCCAAAAGCTTACGAAAAATTAGTGCCAATCTTAGAAGAAAGGCTCCGCGGGTTCCGTCTTGGTTCGGATATCGATCAACTTGATGAGATTGACATGGGCGCTATGATTTCAGACAATCGCTTTGCTGCCATCGAAGAACTCATTGAAGATGCTGTGTCTAAGGGTGCTCGTCTTTTAGCTGGTGGAAAGCCTTATCTGCATCCAAACTACCCACAAGGACACTATTTTGAGCCAACTCTTTTGGTCGATGTGGATACATCCATGAAGATTGCCAACACCGAGGTGTTCGGTCCTGTTCTCACCATGATGAAAGCCACTGATGTTGATGATGCGGTGAGAATCTCAAACAGCACCGAGTTTGGTCTCGGTAATTCTGTCTTTGGTTCGTCCTTCAAGCAATGTAACGCAATTGCTCAACGACTCGAGTCTGGAAATGTCGCGATCAATGACTTCGCTACATTCTACGTATGCCAGCTTCCCTTCGGTGGTATAAAGAAGTCTGGATTCGGTAAGTTTGGTGGTGAAGAGGGATTGACCGGTCTTTGCAATGCCAAGTCCGTGGTCATGGACAAACCACTCTTGAGACTACTCGGAGTCAAGACCGCCATTCCACCACCAATTGATTATCCAATTGCCGACGACAAAAAAGCTTGGGGCTTTGTCAGCGGGCTCAACACTGCAAGCTACGACTCCCGCTTCTGGAAGATTGTTAATGGTTTCAAAAAATTGGCCAAGGGCGGCGCCTGAGGCTCTACATTGCACATAGACTGGAACGTTTAATAAAATGGCCGTTTGCCGGCTGGTAGAAATGAACTCTTTGTATTTAAGCGTTGGTGTGCAACGCTGGTGTAGGGTTGGTGGCAGCATCAATCAAAACCTTGGTGACATCCTTCTTCTTGGCCTGGTACTGCTTCTTGATGTCTTGCAACTCCTTCTCGACCTGAGCATCAGCGTCCTTCTCGATGGTGTCGTTCAAACCAGCATGGTCTTCCTCGTACTTCTTCAATTCCTTCTCCTTTTGCTCCTTGTATTGGTCAATTTCCTTTTGAGCATCCTGCTTGGCGCTCTTCAACCTCGTGGTTCTATATTTTCTGGCCTCATTGACGATCTCGGCGGCGTCTTTTTCGGTCTTCAACAATGACTGGATGCTGGATGACATAATATGGAAATTGTGATAACTATACAGTTGGAGCTATCTGAGGTGTTCTCAGATTAGTGAACAGCGATTTTGGGTCACATGACCGCACCTGCTTGTAGCCTACCGGCCATTTTGCAGCCAAAAAGTATATTACAAGATTTCTATATATAATTATTTCATGCAATCATTCGGCGTAATGGCCTTCTGCAATATAACGCAACATGTACTCGTCAATGTGACCCACACCTTCGTCGTAGTCTGCATCGTCCAAGTTACCTCCTTTAACACCACGAGGTCCCTTGGCTTTGGGATCCTCTTTATTTTCTTCATTAAAGTCCTCGTCGTCAACGGCAACTTCCTTCATGGCTTCCTTGGCCGCATTACGGTCTGCTTCATCTTCGGCTTGCGCCAAAATATCGACATTCGCACTGTCGCCAATTGGGTTGTCTGGCAACTCAGAAATGATGCTCGTGTCGTTGACCAAATCTCTAACGGAGAACTTGCCCAAATAGTCAGTTGTGAATTCACCCTCTTGAATAACAACATTATCCAATTGTCTCTTTTGGTTGGCTTTCTTGAGAATGTTGGACTCGATGGTGTACTCCGACACGAAACGATAAATGTGCACATCTCTCAGTTGACCAATTCTGTGACAACGATCTTGACATTGCTTATCCATGGCAGGATTCCAGTCAGAGTCGTAGAAAATGACGGTGTCAGCACCAGTAAGATTGATACCAAGACCACCAGACCTTGTCGATAGGATAAACACCGGGATTCTAGGATCTCTGTTGAACTTTTCCGTCAATAATTGACGATCCTCGATCTTGGTGGCACCATCCAAACGCATGTATCTGTGTCCATGGATATTGAGGAATTGCTCCAAGATATCCAAGACTTTCGTCATTTGGGTAAAGATCAACGCTCTATGGCCCTTTGGAATCAAATCCTGCAATAACGCAGCGAGCTTCTGCAACTTACCACAATCGAACTGGAGAAGTTGCTTATCTGGGAATGCAATCGAGAGCTTGACCTGTGCTTGATGGAATGGATTAGTGATTGCTCGTTCTTCAACACCAGCACGTACAGCATATTGAGTCTCAACAGGAATCATCTGGTCCTTCATATCGAGGGCAACCACACTTGGCGTCACAACACCATACTTCTCTATTGTGTCCTTCATGATCTCGGCTCTCCTAGGGATATCGTAAATCATTGAGTCGAGGAGCTCACAGCGAGGCTGAACAAAGACCCCCTTCAACCTGTCAAGAACGGACAGTCCGTAAAGTGGTTTGCGGGAACATCTCAAATTGTTGAGGTACAACCAATGCTTCAATCTGTCTCTGTGCTCAATTTGCTCTTGCAATTTCAAAAACTTGTTCAATTGCACGACGTCGGTGTAAGATGGATCCTGTGCTTCTTTACCTTTCGCAATGATATCATCCAAGAACTGAATTTCCTTCTCGATCTCTTTACTTGACTTCAAACGATCACGACCCTCAGCAGCAAACCAGTTAAGATCGTCACTTTGGGCTATGTCCAAATTCAATACGGAAAAATTGATATTTTTCTTTGGCAAGCCCGTCAAAAGTTTCTTAACAGTCAGATCCTGAACCTTGAACGTATTGGCTACGTTCCTCGGAATTGCATACGAAGTAACAATAGGACGAACTTCAAAAAGGTCAGGGTGATTGCACACCTTTCTCAATTGCATCAAACAATTGATAATAGAAAGAAAATTTCCAGACACCAAAGTCTCCTTCGTTTTCGCACGAGACATAAAATCGTCATACAAGTACCTTTGACGCTTTGACAAGCGACAGTAGACAATGTGCTCGTACTTTCCAGGCATTTGCTTTTCCACATCCTTTTTCAAACGTCTTAAGAGATATGGACGAAGAACTTGATGCAAGCGTGCAACGGTATTCTTTGTCTCCTCATCCAAACGCCCAGTGACGTTCTCGTCCATAACATCGCCCGTGCCAGTCTTTTCAAGAATTTTATCCACTGGTTTACCAAACCATTGCTGGAAATCCTCAAAGTTCGCGAAGCCATCAGGCATCATCTGGTCCACCTTGGAAGAAGGCATAAGGAAATATAACAAAGACCACAATTCCATTAAGTTGTTCTGCAATGGTGTACCGGTAAGCAATAATCTGTTCTCAGTGTTGAAGTTGAGCAATGCCTTCCACCTGTTCGATCTAAAATTTTTGATGTTGTGGGCTTCATCCAAGATCATGTATCTCCACTTACGGCGCTTGAAGGAGGAATGGTCATGAACAACAAGTTGATATGACGTGATGCACACATGGAAAGTGTCAATCTTATTCCAGCCCTTTCTCTTTCTTGCTCTTTCTTGTGGAGAACCGTAGTATGTCAAAACTTTGAAGCCAGGAGCAAACCTTTTGAATTCCATCTCCCAATTGAGCATGACAGAGGTGGGCACGATGATCAAATGTGGCCCCCAAATGTGATGTTCGCAGGCCAAGTACGAAAGTAAAGCAATTGTTTGAATCGTTTTACCAAGACCCATCTCATCGGCTAGAATACCGTTTGTGTCGTTGTTGTACAAGCTGGCAAGCCAATTGAGACCCTGCTTCTGATAAGGACGCAATGTTCCTCTAAGAAGAGATGGAACAGGAACGTCCTTAACTTTGAGTCCATTGATCTCTTCAATCTTCTCATCAGAGGTTGGCGTCTTGGGCTCTTCATCCTCAACTGTTGAGCTGTCGCTGTCCTCAGCCTTCAGTTTAGACTCTGACTTCTTGCTGTAAAGTGCAGCAAGGCCGCCTGCCTCTTCCAGTTCCTCACCTTCTGACATGCTCACGTCGTCTTCCGACTCGGAAGAACTTTCCTCAGTCATCAGATCGTCAGACTGCTCTGATTCCAGCAATTTTTCGTCCTTCTTTTCAGAGAGCTCAGCAATCAACTTCTTTTGATCTTCGGTGTATTCTGTTGGAGTTGACGGTGTGAGTTCCTTGACATCTTTGCCGTATAACGCAGCAAGTCCACCTGACTCGTCGTCAGATCCATCTTCATGTTCCTCTTCCGTTTCCATGCGTGACGAAGGCTCAGCCGAGCTTTCCATATCAGCATATTTCTTCCTGAGCTCCTCAACGGTGCATTCACTGTCTGGTTTGTCAATTGTTTCGGAATCCAGCTCAGCTTCGGATTCAGATTCTGACGACGAGAAGTTCTCAGAGTCCTGCTCCTCTTCATCATCGTCAGAATCAGCCTCAGCAGCTGTATTATCTTCCAGTGATTTGTTGAGTTGTGCTTCGAGAAGCTGGGTAGAATGCTCGAGCATTTTACTCAAATGCTCTCTTCCTTCTTTTTGTTTAAGCTCCTCCTCCTTCGCATGCTGGATGTGACGATAAACCTTGTGAGCTTGAGACCAACGCTTCTTCACCGATTGAATAGCAAGACGACTGATTTTCTTAAGCGTTTGCTCACGTTCTTTTTCCAATCTCTCCTTTTCTCCCCTCTTTCTCCTGAAGTGCTGATCGACCATTTGAGCGACCTTTCTTGCCCTCGCTTGGTGCAGCCTCCTCATTTGCTGATGAATTTTCAGAAATGAGACACCCTGATCGACGAAGTGGTCCTGAAATGTCTGGTCATTAGTAGCACCTTGGATTTTTGGTGCTATGCAGCCTGTTTCCCTGAAAGGATCAGAGGTGAGTTTTTGATTTGTGATGTTTGGGAGCATGACTTTTCTTCTTTCAACTTTTTCCCCATTGAGTTCGAAACGTTCTTCAACAAGGATCTTCTCGTATAGGCGTTTGAGAAGATGACGCTGATTATCTAGCACACTGTCAAACTCTTCGGGAGTATTGTTGTAATCTGGATTGGCATCGTCGACTATTGGTGCTTTGAATTTTTCTTCAAGGAATGTGGATATTTTGTCCTCGACAGTGGGAACATAAAACTCGTTGGCTTTGTTGGATATGATTTGAAGGGGTTCTGGGTCATAAGGGGTAATTTCTCTTTCGCTATCACCACCTCGTATGTCATCATTGCCTTCCAGGGGGCGCCACAGGGGAATATGTGACGGATGCGTTATCTTGAGTGGGGGAACAGTAAAACTTATTCTCTTGAGTTTATAGTTCGTATCGATATCATGATCGTAATCCTCTTCTGAGTTCACCTCGGCCTCTTCCTCAACTTCGGCCTCAGAAGATGAGACTTCCTCCTCAGACTCCTGTTTGGGAATTGTCTTGACTTTGGACTTAGAAGGCTTCCTCAGGATTTTACTGGGTTCCGGCTCCACCTTTCGTTTCGTGGAGAAATCAAGCAAGCGCGATTCCTTGTTGGCACTTGATGCAATGACAGATTCCATAAATGGGTATTTCTTTCGAAGCATTTCTTCCCTCTCCGCTATCTTTTTCTTTTGAAGACGCAAAGGAAGATCGTTCATGTCTTCGAGCAGGGCCTCATCCCAAATGAGCTTGTATCCGTTCTGATCTATGAAATATTCGAGAATCTCGGGAGTCTGCTCATTAAGGGATGGAGAAAAATCTCGTGGATTCCATTCCACCAAGGAACCGTACTCTTTTAGCTGGAAGAGTTCATTCACTGTGAGGTTGAAATTTGTGATTGTGTCGACAAGATTATGCTCCAACTCCAGAGTTCCTGACTTCTTTTTCTCGATCTTGGGCTTTTTGGCCGAAACTTCTCGTGTGTCGCCATTCATACCTCGTTTTGAAACTTTGAGTTGGTTTGAATAATCCACGGTGGCACCCCTTGTGCTGCGCTTTGCGGAGCTCAGTTGGGGGCCATCTGGGTTACCTTTCCCTCTACCTGGACCATTAAAGCCCATATTGTTGAATTTGAGGACGGGAAGGTGTATTACCAAATGGGTGCTGAGAAGGTGAAGCCAAAATGTTTATCATGAAAGAAGAGACGAGTATTGCCACTATGCAGGAAAATACTAGGGTTCGAGCTCCGGATGAGCCATTGATCCCTCTAACGGAAAAGAGAGGCTAGAAATTGATGATTTTGTTATTGTACTCAAAGCTTTTAATAAATAGATTACTCATGAATTAGTTGTTTTTAGGTGATTTTCAAAGTTTGGGCAGTTTTGGCAGTCTGATGCTGCTAGTCTCCACTGCGAAGCTTCACTATAGTCACCAGGTGTTAGGTTCGCGCAGATTTGTGTTTGACATACTTAACTCCCTCGTGTAAGACTAGGTACTAACGGATTCTAGCTAAATATATAGACCGAATTGATCCTCAGCTATCCTCCGAGTTCGGGAACGTAC